>NW_023270447.1:11559243-11673976 GCF_011800145.1 Mirounga leonina
GTCTCTCATGGTTCGTCTCCCCCTCCGATTTCCACCCCCCCCTTCATTTTTCTTTTCCTACTATCTTCTTTCTTTCTTTCTTTCTTTCTTTCTTTCTTTCTTTCTTTCTTTCTTTCTTTCTTTCTTTCTTTCTTTCTTTCTTCTTTCTCTTTCTTTCTTTCTTCTTTCTTTCCTTTTTAACATATAATGTATTATTTGTTTCAGAGGTACAGGTCTTGTTCTTACACTGGAACTGGCAACACAGAATTCTCAAGGGAACCTGAGGGTATTGCCAGGGTGTTGGGGTCATGCTGGGCTTTAGGAGGGTCCGCGTGCCTGGCTGGGGTAAGGTGCAGGAGACTAGGCATCACCATCTTCCCACTCCAGCCATGGGAAGAACCAAGCTGGGTCCTGGGGTAGGGTATGGAGGCAACTTCTTGGCCTTAGCAGCCCACAACTCTTCAACAGGGCTTTTTAGGAATCTTATGCAGTGTTGGATGCTAAGGCTTAGCTATGTTCAAAGAGATTAGTTACATAATAATGGTGTGTGTGTGTGTGAGAGAGAGAGAGAGAGAGAGAGAGAGAGAGAGAGATTGATTGATTTTTATGGGGATAAACCCAGGTCTTTAGGGAAGGGTTCTTTCTATCAACTTTAACTTTTGATGGATGTGCACTGTGAGTTAATATGACTTTTATTTTCAAAAAACTAGTTTTGAATCCTGCCTGAAGCTGACTTTATAAGAAGTTTGCTTTTTTTTTTCTCCAAAAGTGATATTTCTTCTAACTAGTTCTTTTTAAACCCAATTTAATCAAACAGCTGAGTCCTAGTCTGTAGGTTTCTAACCACTTACTAGACCCGATTCTATTATTCTTTTTCAGTGAGATTGTGAGAATAAATGTAGCTGTCATTTTTTTTTAAAGATTTTATTTATTTATTTGACAGAGAGAGAGATAACGAGAGCAGGAACACAAGCAGAGGAGTGGGAAAGGGAGAAGCAGGCTTCCCACTGAGCAGGGAGCCCGATGCGGGGCTCGATCCCAGGACCCTGGGGTCATGACCTGAGCCGAAGGCAGATGCTTAATGACTGAGCCACCCAGGCGCCCCTGTAGCTGTCATTTGAGATGAGGGCATGTAACAGCCTTGCCTCCCTCCTTCCTCCGTTATACAATACTACCGCGCTGGATGGGTTGCTCATTAAAAGCATTTAACCCAGACAAAGTGATAATAGCAGGTGTGTGTATCATAATACAAGATCAAGTTACATAACCCCCATATCAAACTCTGCTTTACTTTGTTTGGCTATCACCACCATTGGTTCTTGATTTCCCACAGATCAAAGGAAGGTGAATAACAGCTGTGTTGGTTTTACAATGTAAATTGCAATGTACAAAGCCCAGTTGAACAGGAAAATTGGCTGTTAAGGGAACTGCCATTCTGAAGGTCTACACTGGACTGGTTTGAATTTCTTAGTATGAAATAAATGTATGTTAGTGTAAAAATGGTGAGGGCCTTAACTACTTTGTGCCATCATGTGTCAAGTTCATTTAGCAAAAGCTTCACATAGTGAGCAGGTATTTCATTACCAACAGTCTTAAGAGACAATATTACATTTCCAAATTATGTTAGGTTTAGGCATCAGAAAATGTAATTATGTTCTTTATATTATGTCCTAACTATGAATCACTTTCATTCCTATTCATTTATAATGTCCATCAAAAATTTATTTGCATTTGCTCCCTTTCCAGATATTCTCTCTCCTCAACACCAACTGTGCTTTTTTTTTTTTTTTAAGATTTTATTTATTTATTTGAGACAGAGAGAATGAGAGAGACAGAGAGCACATGAGAGGGGGGAGGGTCAGAGGGAGAAGCAGGCTCCTTGCCGAGCAGGGAGCCCGATGCGGGACTCGATCCCAGGACTCCAGGATCATGACCTGAGCCGAAGGCAGTCACTTAACCAACTGAGCCACCCAGGCGCCCCCAACTGTGCTTTTTAAATCAATGTACCCTTGACTTCTTGCGCCCTGAAGAGAAGTTTTAGCAATTCATAGCCTTCATACACATCCCTAGTCTTTTTCTGTATTTGGGGGGGATTATCCTGGCAGTTCAACTTATTTATAATGTTAAATTTTTAATTCATCAATAATCTTTCATATGATTTACCAATGTAGATATTATATTAGTTTGAACTCAGTCTCATTGTGAATCTTCTACACAGGTGTTATTGTCTATCAATTTTTCTGTCGTTAAGCAAGAAATCATAATACACTTGAGAATTCCTTTGTATGATATTATTTAGTATCTTATCTATTATTTACATATTATTTAATATCTTGAGTAAATGACTCAAGTCATTTTGGTTCCCTTGTTATTATTATTTGGTTCCCTTGGGTTTCTAGGAATTCATGCATGTTGGTATCACTGTAACGTTACTATTTGGTTCCCTTGGGTTTCTAGGAATTCATGCATATTGGTATCACTGTAACATTTTGGAACATTCTTGGTTCCCCAGATAGTTGAGTAGTAGATTATAGTAGATCTAGGAGTCAGATGGTCTAGGGGTAATTCTTTAAGCTAAAACTGAGTCACCCATGAATCTTTTCAGGACCAAGGATAAGCTTTAGCCCACATTCCTTAGTACCATGTATCTATTTCACCAATTATGATAGCTAACAAGACTCACCTCTATAAAATAGAAGTTCATTCTAGAATTGGTTTTGATTTTAGACTCTGAGCCCCCATATTGCTTTTGGTAAATAACTCTCTTCAGATGATTCCATGTGAGTTTAGACAAACACAATGATTCTTTTGGTCAAATCTGGGATGCTCGACTCATTGTCAAGCCATTCAAATCACCATCTCTGAACTTGCCCCTCCTTCTTCTGGTTATATTCTAAAGCTATAAAGGTTTTTAACAACACTAGCAAGGCATCTCGAGATTGGAGTGGTACCCAGTTTCAAATATGTCACGAGGTCACTCCAGCAGTCCTATGAGGAGGTCCACATGGGAAGAACTGAGGCCTCCTCCCAGGAGCTAGTGAGTGAGCCATCTTTTTTTTCTTTTTTTAAAAGATTTTGCGTATTTATTTGACAGAGAGAGACACAGCAAGAGAGGGAACACAAGTGGGGGAGTGGGAGAAGCAAGCTTCCTGCTGAGCAGGGAGCCCAGGACCCCAGGATCATGACCTGAGCCAAAGGCAGACGCTTAACAACTGAGCTACCCAGGTGCTCCGTGAGTGAGCCATCTGTAAGTGGATCCCCCAGTTCCAGTCATGACTTTCAATGACTGCATCCCCAGCCAACATTATGACTGCACCCTTTTATGAGATCATTGAGCCAAAACCATTCAGCAAAGTTGTTCCTGAATTTCTGACTCACCAAAACCATGAGATAATAATATTTTTTGTTATTTTTAAGGTGCTAAATTTAGGAATAATCATTTTGCAGCAATAAATAACTAACGCAGAGCCCAAGTTCGTATGTGTGTGTGTGTATGTGTATGTTGTGTGTGTGTGTGTGTGTGTTTTCTCTTCTGTATGGTGGGCTGTCTTCACTACTTTTGGAGTCTTTTCCAGTTAATTGCCAGGTTGGAAGTGGGAACTGAGTTTGAGAGAGGGGGACAGGAGTAGAGATGGCCCAGGGGTATAAGTTGAAGCACATTTTATTATCATATTGTCACAAAAAATTGATACTTTTGAGGAGATGAGAGTGGTACCCAGTTTCAAATATGTCACAAGGTCACTCCAGCAGTCCTATGAGGAGGTCCACATGGGAGGCAAATTTAATAGGCATGACATACTCAAATTCTTTTTACATAATACAGCCAGAAAAATTCTTTTTCTGCATTGCACTTTATAAAGGGTATATCTTACTATCTAATTCTACTGCTTAAAACCCTTCAAAGATCAGAGTCGGCACTCCATACAAGACCTTTCTTGACCTGGGCTCTACTGATCTCTCTAGTCACTCCTACCTATTCTTCACCAACAACTCCCACCTCTGGTCTTCCTGGAGGATGTTCTCTATGTGACACTTGCCAGCCTTGGTTAGGCTTTCCCCTGCCTGTAGTTCCACATTCTTACTCTGCCTTTTTTTCTTTTTTTTTGACTCCATGTTGCCCACAAGTCACATTCAGCTTTTCGATGTTTTGTTTGATCTCCACAACATTTTTGAAAATTTTGAGTGAACATTTAAAAAATACGGATTTCCTTTCATGGAACAATCAAAAGATGGGGCAAGATGGAATTATCACCCTGCCCTGGAGACACATGATCTGTGCCCTGGCCCCTACTCCAGAACCCCTTCTCTCACTGATTGCTAAAAGTAACATTTTTAGCAGGCAGTGTGAATTAGTCCAGGTGCTTTAAGAAGTAGACACTAAGGGAGGATTAAATATGTAAGAATGTAATCAGGGAAAATGCCTATATGAAAATAAAATAAACATTTGAAGGGTACCCAGGATTTATTTTAATAAAGTATAGTAAGAAACAAAGATGTAGAAATGATACAGTTTCCTATAAATAGGCGGCATGTTGCATCACATGGGTAAGCATTAACATTGGTCAGGAGACAGAGGGAGCTGAGGAGAATGTGGGCAAAAGCCTTCACTCCGCAGGAAAGAACCTGTGGAGGCAGGGTATTCAGGTTTCAGATTGGCCAGTTTGAATAATTTCAGTGGGCTCCAGGGGCATAGGGGACATCCTTAGTTGTTTGGTACCTGGCCTTCAGGTGATTGGGGCAAGTGAATGTGGCCCAGAATGTGAAAGCCCAGGAGGTGGTTGGGTGTACAGGCCATGGATTGGTTGGTTTGCATTTGAAAGGCATGTTCAGGAGCCATTTGTTGATTAACTCTGAGAATTGCTTAGCCATGGGCGCGTTTTCCATCCAAAGTCAGCGAAATCCCAAGATGTCAAAACATAGAACATAGAAAATAAAAGGACATGGTTAACACAGAAAGGAGCATGCAAAGGTTGGGAACCGACAGACTGCCATGCAAGTCTGAGCCTGAGAGAAGACAGAGGGAGAGAAGTTGGGTGGAAACATCCTAGAATACCAAACAGTCTGAGGAAAATTTGGCCAAAATTTGCCGTTAAAGGAATCCCGTGTGCCTCAGGAAAAGGATCTAGTGCCCTATCACCCTGTCATTTGATGGGAACAGCACATGGGAGAAATGGCCTCAAGGTGAACACAGCCATGGGTTTCAAAATATAGTGGCCAGGGCCTCCGGTCTGGGGTGTGCTTCCTGTAGTAGGGGGTCTGGGAAGCACATTCTCATGGCTGCCATAGGATGTCATCCTTATTTCACAGGTGAAGAAACTGCATTTCAGAAAGTTTACAGAACATACACAGAGTTACAAAGCTAACAAATGGAAAAGCTGAAAATTCAACATTAAAAATGTTTGCTCATAGCCCCATGCAATATGTCACTCTATTAATAGACAAGCTACCTATTCATCAGACAGGGCTTTTTCAAAACTCTCAGGAGAAAAGGCTCTCTGTGGTAGCTTCAGCCAATTCCCTTTATCAGTATAAGTAATCCTTATATTGTTAGTTGGGAACCAGTGGATTCATCATGAAATTGATGAATAATATAATTTTGAACGGTGGTTTTCATTTATCAGACATTTAGAATTTAGGTGTTCAGCAGAGTTCAGATAATTTTAATATAATACATTTAGGAAATATTTTCCCGAAGAAGATACAATCATAAACCATGCTCTTTATCACTTACACATTTTTTACTCTTTAATATTAGTTGCCCCTCACCCAGAGGCTATACAATCACAGTATGCTCAGGCATTGTTAGCATTAGGATCAAGCATTCAATTGATTAGGGCTTATGAGCCCAAGGTCATTGGCTCAACAACCTTGAGGTCAAGTTAGCTTTATCTAGTCCCAAGGTCATAGACTTGACTTTTCAGCCAAGTCATACTGCAAAGGTGTGTACAAGAACACCAGCACTTCTTTGCATCATATTAAGATGGACCCACTACACTTTTACTGTCCAACCCCCCACCCCCTGACCCAGGCACAAGGCATAAGCATTTGTCAGATTCATAGGTGTCAGTCTATTCCATTGATGAATTTCACACATGCCTAGTTTTTCTACTGATGAAATGTCATCCAATTTTAGTATGGTATGCTTTTTCTGTAACACTCTGAAAAATGTAAATTACTATAACAGTATGTTATCAATGTTGCATGACTATACTACTGAGGATAATAATGATATTTCTCTTATGGTCTAGTCTTAGTTTGTGTGGTAGGCTGCCTCTAAAAGAAGCCCCAGTGATCTCTGACTCGGGATGTTCACAGCTTTATATAATTACCTGCTCTTGAGTGTGGGCCAGACCTAGTGACTCAGCGTGAAGGAACAAGGACAGTGCCCAAGTAATGTAATGTCATTGTCGACATTAGGTTACAAAAAGACTATAATTTACATCTTGCTTGCTATCCCTTACTCTCTCTTGCTTGGAGAATTTCCTCTGGGAGAAGCAAACTGTCCTGTTGTGGAGAAGACCTTGTGGGAAGGAAAAGATATCTCCATCCAGTGAGGCTAGGAGGCCTGCCCACAGCTGCTGAAGGGAGCTTGGAAGTGGATCATCTGAGGCCTGCCTGTAGTTCTGCATTTGAGCTTGGGAGCAGTTCTGTCCCTCGTCAAGCCTTGAAATGACTGTAGCCCAGGATGACACGTTTTCTGACAGACACCCTCAGCCAGAGAACCCAGTCAGCCATGCCCAGGTTCCTGGCCCATAGAACCTTTGAGATAATAAATGTTGTTTTAAGACACAAGATTTTGGAGGTAATAACAGCTAATCCTGTACCACTTCTGTCAGAATAAACTGGAAATGGCTAGAAAGAGAAAATATATTTATGTTCCCATGCAAATCAGTGAGAAGTATAAACCTCTATATTAGTATCACCAGTGAAAGTAAGAATAGTTTGGAGTTTTCATTGCCTCTGGAGTGTTCAATAAATATTTTCTATGGGAGCACATTTGTTCTATCCCAAAGCATGGCGTGGCATAATGCTATGCAGATACCAAACATAGCACCCAGTAAAAAGCCATTAATGGAATATTCACTCAAAATTCATTGGTTTTGACATAAATAATTTGTGCAATTAATGATCCATTCCATATCTAGGCTCAGTAAAAATGGTTTCCTATTGCCATGAAAGCCTAGGAAAATTATAAATACTTTTCCTTCAGAAAAGAGGCAATGCAATATACCTAAAAGACCATGGAGTCAAATTGACATAGGTTTGAATCCTGGCTCTTCCATTTATGAACTGTGTGACATTGGGCAAATCACTTCCCCTTTCTGAGTCCCAGTACCATGCCTGTAAAGCAAGGATGACCTCATGGGGTTGTCAAGAAAATTGAGTGTGATATTCTTTGTGGAGCACTGGGCCAGGCACATTGTAAGGATACAAGTAGTGGAAGTTATTGTTGCTATTATTATTGTTCAAAAACTCCCGCATTATGATAATTCTAAAAATTTTTCAGAAGCAGTCACAATAACTCAAACAATCACCACCAAATATTCACCGATATCCTATTCTATCTGTTTATCACTTTTTGTCCACCATCATAGCCCCCTCTCTGTTTTCTATTGCTTGTCAAACCAAAGTGAAGGGACTATAAACATCTCTCCAAATGTTAAAATCCCCATATTGGCACAGCCTTTCCTGGGGAAAGCTTATTTCTCTACCCGAAGACAGAAGAGAAAGATACTTAACAAGATAATCCCTACCCACAGATTTAGAGTAAGATTTATACACCATTTTAATTTATAGGACATTAATGTACATATAAGAGTGATCATTTGTATTTCACTTCATATCATAATTAGCTCTACCAATGTGTTGCATGTTCATATTCATTTTATGAGAAGGAGATAGAAATTTTAAAAGACTAAATTGTATTTGATGTGATTATGATGTACATCAGATTTTAAGGTAATTTTGAGAGTGAAGCACACAGTTGGAGTGTGTCACTTGAGACGTGATTTTTAAAGCCATGAGTAGGTAATAACATTAACATGGTAAGTTTCAGCCAGAATTTTGTAGAAATCCCCTTATTCCAAAGATGGGTCAAACAAAACTATGAGTTTCCTACAAACACCTCCCACAATCTAAATTGATCCTTACTGTAATTCTTTGTAACTGTGATCTGTTTATTTTCACAGTTAACAGGTTTATGTTTACTTGTGGATTTATATTTTTAATGATGGTCTCTTCCACTAAACTCTAAGCTCAAGAGGATAGGGATTGAGAGAAGAAAGGTCGGTGACATACTATAATTTTCCTCAAAAGGACATAGGTAATTTTGAAGGATGCAAGTCAAAGTGGTCCGACTAAAATGTAGGAGTTTTACTAAAGTAATATTTATAGCAGACAAATAGTAATTTGTTCACCATGCCATTCTCAGCCCAGTATTTTTTCTTTTCTCTTTTCAAGTTTTTATTTAAATTCTAGTTAGTTAACATATATGGTAAAATTAGTTTCAGGTGTAGAATTGAGTGATTCGTCACTTACATATAACACCCAGCGCTCATCACAGTGCCCTCTTTAATCCCCATCACCCATCCAGCCCATCCCCCACCCTCTTCCGCCATCAACCCTCAGTTGGTCTCTATTGTTAAGAGTCTCTTGTGGTTTGCTTCCCTCTCTCTTTTTTTTCTTTCCCATAGGTTCATCTGTTTTGTTTCTTAAATTCCACATATGAGTGAAATCATGGTATTTGTCTTTCTCTGGCTTATTTTGTTTAGCATAATTCTAGCTCCATCCACATCATTGCAAATGGCAATATTTCATTCTTTTTGATGGCTGAGTAATACTGCATTGCATATATTTATACCATCTCTTTTTTATCTATTCATCAGTCGATGGACATTTGTCAGCCCAGTGTTCAATAAATATTTGTTAAATGTTGAATTAAAGAGTCAATATGTATGTTTATGGGATAGTTCTTGCTGATTTACTTTTACATATGTTTAACATACGGATGGTGAACATTTTGAAACATTTTATTACTTTAGGTTTTGATAACTATAAATATATATATATAACCTTTCCTATATATTCTTGTTTATTGGGGAGAATTATACCTCGATCCAAAGTTTGAAAAGTTTTCATATTAAGACTGCAGACTTTAAAAAAGACCTCTTTAAGAATGCCAGACTCAGTCTTGAAGAGTGATAGACAATTGGTGCAGGTCTTCTTAAAGGCTTGGTACCAGTAAAAAGGATAATACTGAGACTGTTCATTCCACCATTGAGTCAACCCCTGGATACCAAACAAAATGATTCAGAGTAATGTACCCACATGGAGGCTTTGTCTTGCTTGCTGCTGTACCAGAATAAACAACAGTACTAATATGGAGGAGGCACTTATTAAGTGACTATGGAATACCCTGTCCAGTTAGTGTAGAGTGTTAGTTAAACTAAGTCGAATTCATAGACTCTTCCTGTGTTTAACACCAGAATTTAACAGGTAATTTTGAGGATGGTTTTTGACAGCATTAGGTTATCTCTGGATATTCCCAGTAAATAATTTAGAGAGGGTAGATTAAATCTAAAACAATTTATTATTGGTTTTCCAAAAGCTTAACAAAAAGTAAAACAAGAGTTGTATGCACGAATAGCTTCTAGGTATTCAGTCTGGAAACAAAACAGTGACATTCCTTCATTATAATGGGCAGTAGCTGCCAATAGAAAGAAAAGATATTTAAAGAGAGTGTTCATTGTACATAGAGAAGAATTCACAGCATGACATTAGTTTTACAACTACAGCTTCTTTTAAACAATGTGTTTTCTTTAGAAAGAAAGGTCAGTGACATACTATAATTTTCCTCAAAAGGACATAGGTAATTTTGAAGGACGCAAGTCAAAGTGGTCCGACTAAAACGTAGGCGTTTTACTAAAGTAATATTTATAGCAGACAACTCAGACTCATGCTCCTTTCACACTTTACCCATCTAATCTCCCACCCCCAAGTTAAGGAAGCCTTTCACTTTTTACAGTACTTGTGCTCAGATTGTTGGAAATTGTATAGGTGTGTGCTACTTTGCCAACATTTTTTTTTTTAAAGATTTTATTTATTTATTTGAGAGAGAGAATGAGATAGAGAGCATGAGAGGGGGGAGGGTCAGAGAGAGAGGCAGACTCCCTGCTGAGCAGGGAGCCTGACGCGGGACTCGATCCTGGGACTCCAGGATCAAGACCTGAGCCGAAGGCAGTCGCCTAACCGACTGAGCCACCCAGGCGCCCCCAACATTTTTTATGTAAACTGGTATTTAAAGTCTTTAAGAACTAACGTTTCTCAGTGTATCTCTTGTTCCCCATGATTGTAAATTAATTTAATGACATTAAATATGTTTATACCAGTGCTGAGAGTACTACTAGATTTTTAAAAATTATTTTTAATTAATAAACAAGACTTAAATATATTCCTGTTCTAAAAAATTATGGCTATAGCTAAAACTCAAGTTTCATTTGTTCTCCACCTCTGGTTTCAATCCCTTTCCCAGAGGTAATAATAGTTATCAGTGTGGTAGGTATCCCTCTGTTTCTTGGGTTCTTTTATAATATATATTTTAAAATATATATTTTATTATATATATACCTTTAGGTATATATAATATATTATATACACCTATATATATTATATACTCTTAGATACATATACCTACAATTTCCATTTTTAAATGTCAGTATCTTTGACAATTTTTCCACATTAGTACTTACAGATGGAATTTAATTCAAGACTTCCTCTACAATTTGTACTGAAAAGCATGTATTTTTGTCCAATCTTCCCTTACTCCCAGGAATTTCTAAGATATAACTGATTGGAT
Source organism: Mirounga leonina (assembly GCF_011800145.1). NCBI lineage: Eukaryota > Metazoa > Chordata > Mammalia > Carnivora > Phocidae > Mirounga > Mirounga leonina. The sequence goes on from NW_023270447.1 coordinate 11,570,078, forward strand.
AAGATTAGCATTATCAGGAAACCTATAATTGGGCCTTTGAAAAAAATGGACCCTTAAGATAGTTCCACTGCATAAATATTAGATGTGGCAAGTCAGAATTTATCATTGCAATGCTTTTGGCTACCCAGCATTACACACTGGAAAGCCAGCTTCTTTTCTACCTTAATTCCATGGCATATTTAGAAAATTTTATAGAAGATTGATGCCTCTGGAACAGGAAAAAAAATTGAATCCTAACTTAATACTTTAGGATTCATTCTTTTTTTTATTCATTCATTTATACCTTCATTTAACATTAATCTAAGTAATGCTGTGTATCAGGCGTACTTCTAACACTTAAGAATGAGACTGTAAATGCCTAACCCTTAATCTAAAGGACATCAAAGTTTACTACAGGAAAACACCTAAATAACGAATAAATTCAATACAGTGTTTAAAAGCTGCATAGAAGGATAAACAATGTCATTATTGCACTGCAGATAGAGAGAAATTTTAGACAATTAACCATTATTTATTGACCACCTACATGTGTTAAGCACCCTGCTAAGTGCTGGCATTGAATGGAACTTTTTTCTTTTGTAATAGTAAAGTATTTACCTAAATGTCTTTTAATCCTGAAGCTTTTTTTCGGGGTATGTTAGGAAAATGTAGCTTAGTGGTAAAAAGCAGAGGTTCTTGTGCCTAGCTGTCTAGGTTCAACCCTTGTTCTGTCCTTTCCTAATCAAGTGATCTTGAATTTAACTTCTCAGTTTCATTATCTACGTAATGTGGACATTAGTAGTATATCTGACCCATAAGATTGTGGTGAGAATTAATACCCAGGAAGCACTTAGGAAAACGTCTGACTTGGAGTCATTATTCTGTACGTGTTCATTACTATGATGTTACCTTTGGTGGCCTCAGTTTATTAGATCTGTTTGTTTTTGTTTTCAGCTCTAGATGTCCAACTTTTTTCCTTAGGGTGGATTTCCCGGAATACCATGAAGAGTTCCAGCTATACGCACTCACTCAGGACTTGGAGATTCCATTTAGATATCTCCAGGATGAGGGAAACTGTCATAATCTGAAAATAGCTTCAATCCAGTTACACCTTAATCAGCACCAGATTTATTTCTGAAATATATACTCACATACAATTCCTTTCATAGAAAGAAAACAGATAAAATGAAGAAGACTTCAGAATAAAACACACACGGGCACACACTTCTGGTCCAAATCTTGTTTGAATAAGCTCTTCAAGAAACTTCACGGTACAGACATTATAAATGTAATATATATTTTTTTAATTCAGCACTTTAATCTCTCCCAGGGGTAATGTTGCTGTGTAATTCTACTCCTTGGCAAAACTGACTTTAAATCATCTCTATCAGGAGAGGAGTGATAGGGTTACCAGATATAGCAAATAAAACTACAGGGCACCTAGTTACATTTGAATTTCAGATTAAAAAAAGGAGTATTTTTTTATTATAAATATATCCCATGTGATTTAGGGGACCTATTTATACAAAAAACTTACTGATTATCTGAAATTCAAATATACCTGGCTGGGCATCATGTGTTTCCTTTGGCACCCCTGGGGTGGTGGGAGGAACAAATCTCATATGTTCCTGGGAATGCTTCCACATGTTTTTACGTGCCTTTGTCCCACTTCTCTCTCACCCTGCCCACTCCAACTCTTTAGAAATATCTCTGAAAGCAGTCATTTTTTTGAACATTTAAATTTGCTGAAGCAAATGGCATAGCGACACCCACAGTCCAAGATTATCAGACTTAGCCTTTCCTGCTGGCCCTTTTCTACTGCCTCCCAACCCAATCCCATTTCTTTCTGCCCTCTGCTTCCTTTTGGAAGCTTTCTTTTTCTTTTCTTTACTTTTATAAAGATTTTATTTATTTACTTGACAGAGAGAGAGAGAGCAGAGAGCATGCACACAAGCAGGGGGAGCAGTAGAGGGAGAGGGAAAAGCAGACTCCCTGCTGAGCAGGGGACCCCCTCCCCCAAAGCAGGGCTCGATCCCAGGACCCTGGGATCATGACCTGGGCTGAAGGCAGACGCTTAACCCACTGAGCTATCCAGGTGCCCCTGGAAGCTTTCTTTTAATGGTTGCTTTTCTTCCTTAAACAATATGGCTTCTCATATGTTAAGATTAGGTGCTGGCTTGAGTACAGGGACAGAAAACAAATATGAAAAAAGAAAACGTATTGAGCCCAGAAATAAGATATCCGTTATTTCAACCATTCCCTTGCTGCTGTCCTCATCTTCATTTGTTTGTCCTTCCATTGTTCCTGACTGATCAAATGCAAACACTGGATCAATCCAGATATTCCCCCTTTTTCCCACCTGGAATCTGAGTATCACAGCAGGAACCTTTATAATGTGTAGATTGGTGCCACTATAAATTGATAGTTTGCAACTGAAAATGCATATTCAGGGCTGTGCAGTAATATTCTATTATTTTTTCTCTAGCTTTCTCTTCCACTGTCCAGATTGGCTATTTCAAAAAAATCTTATTCATTTCAAAACTTTCTCATTCCAGGTTTCACCCTTCACTCTAAGTAAGTAACTTCATCCTCAGCCTTGCAGAGAAAACAGAAACCATCACCCAAGTTCTTCCTCAGCTTCCTTAAACCCCATATACAATTTGTCAGAACCCATGCTTCCCTGATGTTTGTGTTTCCATTGGCAGAGGTACTTTCTCTTTCCTAAAGTTTTGGATGCTAGGCCTGTTTCCTCAATGATTGTGTTTAATCGGTTTTCAGCTCTTTAATTTCCTAACTTTTTTCTCGTTGCTATTTCAACGGCTGAAGAAGATTTAAACACTTCATAACCTTTCATACCTTAAACAAGGAGGCAAACATTCACCTTACTATCTCCTTCACTACACCACTACTTCCCTTGTCCTCTTCAAAATCAAGCATTTTGAAAAAGAGAGATCTAGAATTGCTATTTCTAAGTCTTCCTTTAACCACTGACTTTTCTGCATGTTAAAATCTGCTTTAAAATGAAACTGCTTTCACAAAGATTTTCATTGCTACCTTTTTGCTAAATCTAATGAATATCTTTTAGTTTTTATTTTACCTGATCTTTCTTTAACATTTGATCACCTCTTGCAATGTTTTTCCCTTGAATTTCTGAGATACCACATCTTCTATCTCATTCTTTCTCCCTCCATTGTGCCTATGACTCCAAGATCTATAGCTCCAAACCACCTGCATTCATTTCTTATGGCCACTGTTGCAAATTACAAGCAAACTTGGTGGCTTAAAACAACAGAAATTTATTCTCTTACATTCTGGAGGCTAGAAGCCTAAAATTAAGTGTGGCAGAGGCATTACCTTCAGATGCCCTATGGGAGAATTTGTTCTTTTCTTTCAGCTTCTGGCGGCTGTTGGCATTTCTTGGCATGATGATTAGTTTTTTGTGTCAACTTAGTTGACTATAATTTCCAGAGATTTAACCAAACACTAATCGAGGTGCTGCTGTGAAGGTATTTTGTGGATATGGTTAACATCTACAATAATGATTATAAGTAAAGGGAATTATTATGCTAGTATTATATTATTGTTAATTAGAAAAACAGATTAATGTAAATGTTAAAGTAACATTAAATTGTTAATGTAAATGAACCTTGAGTAGAAGGAAGGAAGAAGGAAGCTGAATTCCTAGGTGACGCAAACAATGAATCATGGAACAGTTCATCAAAAACTAATGCTGTAATGTATGGTGATTGACATAACATAATAAAATAAATAAATAAATTGAAAAATTTGAAAAAAATAAGTAAAAGGAATTATTATGCTAGTATTATATTACTGTTAATTAGAAAAATAGACTAATGTAAATGTTCAAGTAACATTAAATTATTAATGTAAATGAACCTTGAGAAGAAGGAAAGAAGAAGGAAGCTGAATTCCTAGGTGACACTGGTTTTCCTGGAGTTCACCACTACCTCACTATCTTCCAGTCTCCTCTCTGCCCTGAGGCTGTTCTCCAGCCTAGCTCATTAATGTGCTCGCCAAAAACTGTAGAGGGCCAGGACAAGCAAGATCTGTACCTTGAAATCAATAAATTCTGCTTAAAGAAATTATGGGGGGGTCAAATAAATGGAGAGGTGTACCATCTTCGTAAATAATATTCATGCTAATATAATCCCAATAAAAATTCTAGTAGTTTTTGTATTAACTGAAAAATTGATTTTGAAATTTACCAAAAAAAACCAGCAATGGATACAAACCAATACAATCTTGAAGGAGTAAAATAAAGTTGGGAAACTACCAATAATTAAAGATGCAGCTAATAAGACAATATAGCATAAGGACAGGATGAACAAAGAGATGGGGCACCTGGGTGGCTCAGTCTGTTGGATGGCTGCCTTTGGCTCAGGTCATGATCCCATTAGTCCTGGGATCGAGCCCCACGTCGGGCTCCTTCCTCAGCAGGGAGCCTGCTTCTTCTTCTCCCTCTACTTGCCACTCCACCTGCTTGTGCTCTCCCTCTCTTTATCTCTGTCAAATAAAGAAATAAAATCTTTAAAAAAAAGATCAATGGAACAGAATAGAGGATCCATTTGTAGACTCACATATATCTGGTCATTTGGTTTAAAACAAAAGCATCAATACATTCAGTGATGGTATTACAAAAGGTGATCTTTTCTATAAGTAGTGCTAAGTCAGTTGGATATTTATATGGGTAAAAAAAGAACTATACTTCACATACCACACTTCAAAATTAATTTGAGGTGGATTGTGCACCTAAATGTAAAAGGTAAAACTTCCATTCTTCAAAAACTTCCGTTAGAGGGAAACATGTCACAGAACGAAAGGAAATATTTGCAACATATATATCTGACAAATTTCCAAAACATATAAAGAACTCCCTTAAATCAATAAGAAAAGACAATTCAAATTTTACTGTATCTTAAACAGGCATTTTGCAAAGGAGGACATCCAAATAATAATTATATGAAAAGGTGATTGATAACATTACTCATCATGGAAAGGCAAATTAAAATAACCATATGATATTCTTCTCTCCACCAAATATCTGAAATTAAAAGTACCAGCTGTTGCAGGAATTCTCTGCTTTTAGTGCCTGCAGTTCTTGGTCACACCACTTCGTAGAATGAAGATGTAGACCAGGCAGAAAGTGGTGGGCAGTAAAGCAAAGTTTATGGAGTAATAGTATAAAGCTCCCAGAGAGGGAGGGGCACCAGAGAGGACTGACCCCAGAGTTTCTAAGTTTAGGGGTTTTTACGAGCTCTTTTACGGAACTATCTTAAGCAATGAGGGTCGTGCTGAGTTGTGCCAATCAGCGCTTTGGTCTTGTATCTCTGTCTACTTATTAGGTTAATGTCCATATGCTGATGGTCTTTTTTTGCTGACATCTGGGGGCTTAGGTCTTAACTGTCCCTTGCCCATGATATTGACAAATGTTTTTGGTTAATTGCCTTATTTTAGGACATTTTGCAGAAATCATTTCTGCAAAGGCTGCAATGTCAGTGCAGTCCTGTGCAAGCTGCAAAACAGGTCAAAGCTGTTTTATTTTAGCTGTTCTGACTTCGTATTTTCTTTTTGGGGATCCTGGTCCTGACTACCTAACTGTACAGCCCACTCCTAACACAACCATACCAACTGTTGATGAGGATAACAAATAACTGGAATTCTCATATTTTACTGGTGGGAATATAAAATGATGTAACTCCTTTGAAATATTGGCTGTTTTTGCTAAATCTAAACATAAGCCTCTCCTATGACCCAGCAGTTCAACTCCTGGGTATAGACTTAAAAGAGAAATGAGTCAGTACTTTTATACACACACACACACACACACACAAAATAAGGACAAAAATGTTTCCAGAAAAAAGAATGTTTCAAGCAACTTTATTCGTAGTAGCTAAAAATTGGAAACTACCCAAATGTCCATCGATAGAAGAATGGATAAATAAATTGTGATGAGTTCATATAATGGAATTCTACCCAACAGTAAAAAAGAATGAACTAATGGCACATGAAACACTATGGATAAATCTCACACACCTTACGTTGAATGAAAAAGGTCAGCTATAAAAGAGTATATATTATATAATTCCATTTATATGAACTTTAAGAACAGGCAAAACACATCAATGGTAATAGTAGTCAGAATAGTATTTACTTCTGGAAGCTAAGGATAGGTTGGGCAGAAGCAAAATAAGAACCTTAATTTGTATCTTGTTCTAAAGTGCTACCTTCATGGAAGAATATATATATATATATATTATATATGATATATATTATAGTATATATTTTCTCTCTATATATACATTTATCAAGCTTTTCTTTTTTTTTTTTAAGATTTTATTTATTTATTTGACAGAGAGAGACACAGTGAGAGAGGGAACACTAGCAGGGGGAGTGGGAGAGGGAGAGGCAGGCTTCCCGCTGAGCAGGGAGCCCGATGTGGTGCTCGATGCCAGGACCCTGGGATCATGACCTGAGCCCAAGGCAGACGCTTAACGACTGAGCCACCCAGGCGCCCCTTATCAAGCTTTTCATACGTGTTTTGTCAGTGCCATGCTATAAAGCATTCACATGTTTTATCTATGTTATTATGTTATGGCTTGATTAAAAATGTAAATAGAAAAAATGAACAAACAAAAAAAAGTATAAAAAATACTCAAGGTAATCTTATGTGAAATCAAATTCAGGATCCCAACTGTATTATGGTATAATTCCTGGGGTGTAGGAGAAAATGCTACAAAGTTCAAATAAAAGTGGTTATTCCTTCATCAAAAAAATGTCTTTTTGGTCCAAGGTGTCTATTTTGAGAGCGGCCTTTGTGAAATAATACATTTGTTTTGATTGACCATTAAGAAGCAGTATTTGCCAGTAGGAAGTCAGGCAACATGCTTTTTGGTCTTTGTTTCATTTTAGAAGTTGATGGAAGAGTGATCTGTTTGTTAATTAACAGGCATTGTAAGCAGTCACCTCTTCTGATAAGACTTAAATGTAGACCTTAAGAAGCTCACATTTGGATGCATATGTAACTCACCTCAGGGAAAGGCAAATATGCTTGAATAAACCAGTTAAGATTCACATTTGGTGGGGGAAAAGAATTGGTAAGTAGGTACAAAAATGGACAAGTTTTAGACTTGGATTTGGAGTCAGAAGACCTTGTTTAAGGTCCAGATGTAATTCATAGTAGGCGTGTGGTTTTCAGGAAAATACTTCGTCACTAATTTCTTACACATTTAAAAATCTTGTGGGGATAAAAATCAGACAAAGTAAGATAAAGATATTTTTGAACTGCAAAGTACTGTGTAGATATTAAATTATTATAACAATGATTTTTTAAAATGATGATATACTGTAGAGACTTCAATTCAGCACATGTCAGCCGTTTTATATGCTTATTCCTACGTGTGCCATGTTCCTAGACCCCTTAAAAAGACAAGCCTCCTTTGAGAAGTGCCCTCCCTCCTCTACCAATATGATTTCAGGGAGAGTTGGCATATTCTTACCTTCCCTTGCCCCACTAACAACAGGTGATTGGTCCAGTCCTTGGAAAGGGACCCAAATTGGGCAAACAGAATCTTCCCTAAGAATTTGCAAACTGGACTGAGAAAAAGACTTAGTCCTTTGATGGTAGAAATATACAAATGTGAAATATAACAACCACATTTCCTATCCAGAAGTATCCAGTTTGTGGTGCTAGAATACATTTGGCCAACAAAGAAACACAGAGACCACAGCTGGAGCAAGGGACAGAAGGAAAGAGAACAACAAAGTCAGAGAGCATGAGAGCAGGAACAATTTCCATTGACAAAGTTTATGTCCCACGTCCATTGCGGCATCTGGGTTGGGAATGTCTCCTTGTTTGGGCCCAGTTCCATATCTGCTGTTGGGCCAGGATTGGGGCAGCCTCATTCACTCCTAGATAAGAATGAAGTAAGTATGGTTAACCAAAGGCAGAAAGAAACACATGCCAGCTACTGTGGATTTAGTACTGGGAAGGACATTTAACTGCTTTGGTCTCAATTTGCCCATGCAAAAAGGGGATATGAGCAATGATGGTGTCTATTCACAAGTGAGCTGGATCAAAGAGCAGCTTCCTATTTCTCCTATCCATTTTTGTAGGATTTTAATGATGGTTAAAATGCATAAAGCCAGGAATAGTGCCATGGAGCCTGCATTTCGTACTTGTAAAAGTATGGGTTACTGGAACTGAAAGAGTCCATGAGGAGGCATCTAATCCATCCTTTGGATTTCAGACAGGGTTATACTTGTACATTTCTAAAGGGAAGAAGAAGTATATGTTTATAATTTTCATGGAATTATATTCTATGGTAACCCTTGGTAACATATTACCACCTCGATTTCATCCTCAGGAATCTCAGAGAATGCCTTAAATTCAGCTAAGTCTTTCATGTGTAAGAAATTAGTGACGAAGTACTTTCACGAAAGAACGTAGAAGCTCAGGTCCTGTTGGCATCTTTATTCTATATTAATAATTATTTTAAGGAGCAAAGGAGCCAGTCTTCACTCTATTTCAAATGCCATATATACTCCTGAAAAGTCATGAAGTCATAAAATCCTTCATCAATAATTGTTCTTCATTTACCAAGCTCCTGTTCTGCTAAACTTCCTTTATAGGTTTCACTTTTTAACCCTTTAAAGATTTTCTTTGAACCCTTCAGGAATTCTGAACAATCCCCTTCAGGTCAGAGGGAACATGAGCCCTGCAGAGTTTCTCACTGATGACTAAAAATCCTAGAAATGTTTTCAGAAGAGGAAGAGGCGCACAGGGCCCGGAGGTAAGGTTATTTCAGGATTCTGAGGGAGTCCCAACACTTTCCAGACCATCTGGTCAAAACCTAATTGCTAATGGAATGAACAGATTTTTTTCATCCACAAATACAGCCTAAATGGGAATTAAGCCAGGATTTTTGAGAATGCCTGGCACAAAAAAGCTGTTGTCAAAGAAAGTTAAAGAGGATAGTGATAATGTCAGTGTATTAAATTGCATAAAATACATACTTTTGTTTGCTAATGGAGGAGAGAGGTGGGCCTCCTTATGCGAAGCATTTTCAAATCTATTCCCTCCCCCCTATTAATTCAGCTGCACTAATGAGAATCAATTTAATTTCTTTAATCCCTTCTAAAAAATGAATACCAGCCAAAACTCCGATATTTTTTTCTTGCTGACAAAATGATACTGTAGCTTTAATTGTGTATGCAACTGAAAAGGTTGTCATGGAGATGGGAATCTGTGATGGAGCTGCTCCACTTCCCTGGCCTTGTTCTGAGCCTGAAGTGGAAGGTTCTATTGTTAAAAGAGCAGAATTCCAACCTCTGCCAAAAAAACCCGTGTTTACATTTTTAAATGTAATTTTGTTCACGTTGTTATCTTCCATTTCATAAAAACAGTAAGAGTGCTCAAAATGACAATAATGAGAATGTTTTAGAATGTTCTGTTTGTGATGGCTGGGCAGCCCAGGCAAGGTCCAACAGGCTCTGCTGTTCAGCGCGTTTCCTGCCATAGTTTGGAAACGTTCGCCACCTAGTGGCGGTAGCCGAGAAATGCTGAATGATATGGTCAACATTACAACGTTTTGATATTAGGCAGCCTAAAGAAAAGAGAGTCACTATCTCCATAACTGACTCTTCAGATAAATCATTATTTAATAGATTTACGGCTGCTGTTTACAGCTTGTGCCTCTCTCCAAGCGATTGCTTAGAACGCGTTTAAGGCTCAACTCAAAAGGCCATTACTCACCGCAGTCGGCCAATTCCTTCCTTCCCGTTCCTCCTCAATCAAAATTAATTGCTCCTTCTATTGCTCTCCCCTAAGTAGTTTGTTCTTACGGATTACGTTATATTATATCTAGGGGTGCATGTATGTCCATCTTCTGCCAGATTAAGTAGTTCCTTAAGAGAAGACTGTTCTACCACTTTGTGATTTCTCTGTACTTACAGCATTAGCGGGGATGTAGTAGGTTCTCAGTAAGTATTTACTGAATTAACTGTCTGCCTTCTACCTTTCAGCCTCCTCTTGAACCGTACTCCTCTTTGCTCTCTTTATTCCACTGACCTTCTATTAGTTCCTCCTCAGCAGCATGGTGTCTCCCATGACATGGCCTTGGCATATGTGGTTTCCTCTTCCTGGAATAATGTTCCTCCCTCCTTTGCCCACGTGGTTGAAGCTACTCATCATTTAGCTCTTGGTTCAGAAGGAAGCTTTCCCTGAGTCCCTGATCAGGGGATTCTCTTCATGATGAATTCCCACTGTATAGTATATTCTTAGAGCTTTTCACAGTTGTGATTTTATATTATCTGGGCAACTGTTTAACTCATGTCTGCTTCCCCCAGCAATATGGAAGACTTTTAAAGGTTGTAACCACTCTGTGGTATCTCTAGTGCTGAAAAGAATATCTGGCTTAATTATTAATTATAATTAAGTTAAATATTTGCTCATGATTACATTTTAATATTTATTTTCATTGAGATATAACTGACATACAGCATTGTATAAGTTTAAGGTGTACAACGTGTTGATTTGATACATTTATATATCACAATATGACTACCTCTTTAGCAGGAGCTAACACCTCTATCAGATCACATAATTTTCATTTATTTTTTGTTGTGGAAACATTGAAGATCTAGTCTCTTAGCAACTTTGAAGTTTATAATACAACATTGTTATCTATAACCACTATGCTGTGTATTAGTTCTCCAGGACTTACTTATCTACTGGTTTCAAGTTTGTACCCTTAGAAAACATCTTCTCAATCTTGCCTTCTTACCCCTGTGGCCCAGCCCCAGACAACCATGGTTCTACTCTCTGCTTTTACAAATTCAGCTTTCGTGATTCTACATAAAAGTCATATACAGTATTTGTCTTTCTCTGTCTGACTTATCTCACTTAGCATAATGCCCTCAAGTTCTATTCCATGATTACATTTTTTGAAATGTTACACAAAAATAATTCTAAAAGAAGAGTTGTAAAGTCAACTTGAAAATTTTTAAGCTTGCTGAAAAAAGTGAAAAATTTGACCAAATTTACTTGAAAGGAACAATCCTCATCTGAATACTTGTTATTGTAAGAAGAAAAAATAAACTATCTCTCTATATCTATCTATCTATCTATCTATCTATCTATCTATCTATCTATCTATCTATCCATCCATCTATCTATCTCTCTATCTTCTATCTATCATCTATCTATCATCTCTCCATCCTTATCTATCTATCTTCTATCTATCATCTATCTATCATCTCTCTATCCTTATCTATCTATCTATCATCTATCTATCTATCATCTATCTATCTATCTATCTATCTATCTATCATCATCTATCTATTTATCATCTTCACAGCACTCAGGTATGTTTCTTGGTGAGGTTTTCACAGGCTCCCTTCAGTCAGTAAATTCACAAACAACCATGAGGTGTGTAGGAAGTACTATAGCAAAAAGAACACAGGCTTTGGAGTCAGGTCCAGTTTTGAACTGTTTGGCTGTTTCCATGCCATGAGATCTTGGTGATGTAGCCTCTAAGAATTTCAGTGTACTCATCTATAAGATGGAATTAACAAAAACTGTTTACAGGACAGTTGCAGAGATTAGCATATACTTATTTTTTTTAAGATTTTAATTAATTAATTATTATGTTATTTATTTATTTAATATTTATATATTTATTTATTTATTTAATGTTCACAGAGAGAGAGATAGCGAGAGCAGGACAAGCAGGGGGAGTGGGAGAGGGAGAAGCAGGCTTCCCGCTGAGCAGGGAGCCCGATGTGGGGCTCGATCCCAGGACCATGGGACCATGACCTGAGCTGAAGGCAGACACCTAAAGATTGAGCCACCCAGGTGCCCCAGCATATCTTTATTTTTTAATCATCCTTGTTAATCCTTGCTAACCAAGTTAAGTACATACTGTGTGGTAGGAAAGCAAAAATAAGTAAGATATTGTCCTGGAACTCAAGTAGCTTCATGGCAGAGTTCAAGATATACATCGATGATAAGAGCAAAGGGTAAGAGTACTTCATATCAGTAATTACAGAGGGAGGGAGCAAGAGGAAGAACAGGATAATTCAGGAGCATGGGTAAGGCTGGCAGTGTGGGTTAGCATGGGGCCAAGTCCCCTGGTGCTGGCAATGGGGGACCGGGATGGGGGGTGAAATTGCCAATTTTCTTTTACAGTAGAGGCATATTGGTTAGTTACACATATTGATTAACTAGCACACTGGTTGAGCCACTAGCGATGCAATTTGGGGCATGCCATTTAATCTGTGTCCCTGTTTTGTTTTCTGTAATAATTATAGTAGTAATGAAAATTTACAAGGCACTCACTGTGTGCCAGGAGTTCTTCTAAATGCTTTACTTGTCAGGACTCCTGGGTGGCTCAGTCCGTTGGGTGACCGTCTCTTGGTTTCGACTCAGGTCATGATCTCAGGGTCCTGGGATCAGACTCTATGCCTAGCAGGGAGTCTGCTTGAAGATCCTCTCCCTCCAGCCCTCCCCCCACTCTCTCAAATAAATAAATCTTTAAAATAAATAAATGCTTTATTTGTCTTAACTCTTTTAATGCTTATAATAACCTCAGCTTACAGAAGAGGAACTGAGGCCAGATAGAGTTAAGTAACGAATATCTTGCCCAAGGTCACAGGAATAATAAAAATGGCAGAGCGGAGACTCAAATCTAGGTACTCCAATTCCAGAATTCCATGCTTATCATAATTGACTGTGCAAAGAGCAATTAATAATACTTACATATCCAACACTTAACACATGGTCTGTCTCACAGGAAGCATTCGATAAATTTTAGCTTTCATTACTGTTAGGTAATTCTAATTAGTGAAAATATTAATTTAATTAGAAGCAGTTTTTAAAATTTAGTGAATTCTCAAGGAAATATTTAACAATCGTATTTCTCCCTAGTTTTTACCAATAGATGTAGGCAGATGACTAATCATGAGCAGTATTTTTGCCTTCCAAGAGCCCTCTTGTGGAAAAGTATAATAATTCAGGGTACCATTTTTATTTACATAAGGATTATCATATACATGGAAAGAAATACTAAATGTAAAGAAAATCCATTAATAATTTTTAATTTGGCATCACATTTCATTTCACTGAATACAGCAAATGTATTTCATTATTGATGACTCACATTATGAAATTAAGAAGGTAAAACATTGCCATGCTGTAAAAAATTAAAAAGCAATTCCATAGAAAAATTGAAATCTATTTTTTTTTTAAGATTTTATTTATTTATTTGAGAGAGAGAATGAGAGACAGAGAGCATGAGAGGGAGGAGGGTCAGAGGGAGAAGCAGACTCCCCGCCGAGCAGGGAGCCCGATGCGGGACTCGATCCCGGGACTCCAGGACCATGACCTGAGCCGAAGGCAGTCGCTTAACCAACTGAGCCACCCAGGCGCCCGAAATCTATTTATTTAATAAGTCACAGCAGAGCAAACTTTCCATGACTTCACAAGAAGTTTCTACTGATCTTTTAAGCTGTCAGAAAAATTCTAGGAACATTGCAGGTAAAAAAATCTACTTATCTAAAGAAAATAATTACCACATTGGCATTTAGTATGAAGTGATAATGTGTTTTCCTTTTGTGTCATTTATTCATTTTAAAATAAGTTTGACTAAGGACTTAACCTTGAACAACGAATAACCCTGAATATGTTTAAATATGCTACAGTGTTTAAAAGGTTCTTAGAGCAATTAAAGCTATGAACTGATTAAATATTAGTGTCTGGATGAATCATTTATTAAATGACTCGATTTGATGACTCTATTTATTAGATGACTCTAATGCATGCCTCTCCTGGAGAAAATATTCCTTTGGCAGCGAGTATTTATGTGTCTCTAATGTTCTCTGGTTTGTTATTGCAGTAATGTGTTTCACAGTGACTTTATCTCTACTTTCTTTTACAAAAATGACGCTGTTATCTCTCAAAGTGAGGCAACAGCTACGCTTCTGAATCATAATGAGTGGTCCTGGCCCTGTGTATTTTTCTTGTGTTTTTATACATCTCCACTCTGAAAACAGAAATGATATAAAGCACTTAAAACCCTTTTCAAATAAAAATACACATGGCAAAGCATCCTCTCAATGCAAGCTTACTGTTTAAGTAATCTCTAAACTTCAACCATGTAACTTATCAGGAAGAACTCAATGTTAAGTTCTAACTGAATTGTCTCCCAACAAAGACATTTATGGAGCATCTATGCGTTTACTCAGGTAATGTGCTAATGTTTTATGGCCATTATCTTTTATAACCTTCACAATAAGGAAGCACCATCAATCAGAGTAATTAAGTTGCTCAATGTCCTAAAGCAAGTAGATACAGATCTGAGACTAGAAAAAGACTCATCTAAGCTAAATAGATTTATTTAGTTAGGACCCACATTATAATTTAGAAAGTTGCAAGTAAAATAAAAGCCATTAACTGGATGACAGTGTTCTGTAGTCAAAGAGTATAGACTTTAGAGACCAAGCCACCTGGGTTCCAGGATCGATTGGAATACCTAGTTACTACTGATCTTGAGTAAATGGTCTCTTAGAGACCCAATTTTTCCATCTAAAAAATGAAGATAATGACACTGATGTTATTTTGAGAAATAAATGGGTTAGCACATGAATTGCACCTAGTCAAGGGCTTAATGAAGATCAAAATAGTAATTCTCTGCCCTCTCTCTTTTTTTTTTTCTTGCTAACAATAAACTTGAGTGACTCACTCAAAATTTGAATAGTTTATTGAGAACTACACCCTGGCAATCCATTCCCATCCAGTTCCCCATTGCCAGGTTAATTATAGTTTCCCAATCAGTTCTATGTGCCTTTATTTTTTTTCAAAGATTTTAATTTTTTTATTTGACAGAGAGAGAGAGAGAGAGCATGAGCAGGGGTGAGGGGGAAGGAGAAGCAGACTCCCCACTGAGCAAGCAGCCCAATGTGGGACTCTATCCCAGCACCCTGGGATCATGACCTGAGCTGAAGGCAGACGCTTAACTGACTGAGCCAACCAGGCAAACCTTCTCTGTGCCTTTAAACATGCTTTTTCTCTACCCATATCCTGTCCAATGCCTCTTGTTCATCTTTGAATTCCTCTTCATTCTTCAAGATCACTTATATATCATATCCTTGGAGTAATATGTTAAAAGTATGAATTAAGCACTCACCACTGTAAAAACATCTTTCTGATTTCCTATAAATATCTAGCAACAAATACTTGACAATTTTGATTTGCTCCAGATTGTCTAACCAAAATTTACTAATCGATTGGACAAATGTGTCACTGGATGTTTATCTACTGTATACCAGATGCCATGATAGGGGCCAGGGATACAAAAGTGAACAAGAATAAAAACAACACAAAAGGTGTTATCAAAGACTATGACAGAATGTCCTAATTTATACCATGAGTAGGGAATGGAGTGATAATCTTTCAGTGGACAACTGAGGTATGTTTATTTTTTCTTCATATAACTTACTATCATCTACAGTTTCCTGTCTATTTGTTGGCTTGTTTTTTGCCGAGCTCCTCCTACTAGAATGTAAATTACACAGAGGCACGGATTTTGTCTATCTTATCTATCAATACATCTCTAACACCCCCATCCCCCGCACCATAGCAGGAACATTGTAAATGCTCAATAATTACTCATGTAATGAATAAATGAGCAGCTGAGATTATAGCGGGGGAGAGTTCTTCAAAGAGAGGTAAGAGTTTATGGAAAAATTACTGGTGGGAAAATCTTGGGGCCAGGGGTAGGCACGGCAGGTGCAGTGCTTGAAATGAGGCTGGTGGAGAGGCAAGGTTTCGGTGACCATGTCAAAGAATCTGGATCTTTTCCCAAGAAGCTCTCAAGCATCATATTCTTGGGTCCCTTCGCTTAATTTAGTCCTAATGGGAATTAAAAAAAAAAAAAAACACATAAAAACTTTCTATTCCTCAGAGGAAAGAAAATCCTAAACCCAATTACTGAATAATGTAAAAATGGAAATTCAAGGAGGCTGAGTGACTTGCTCAGTGCCACCCTCCTGGCTGCCGGTGTTGCTGAAAAAACCCCAGGAACCTCCCATTCCCTTTTCCAGTGCTCTCATTTACAAAATATGACACCATGGCTAAGTGCCTAATTATGCTCATAGAAAAACACCATAGAGCATTTAGTTCAATATTGCTCTAAATGCAATGACACTGAAATTTGCTTGGGAATGTTACTGTATTTCTCTCTTTTGAGGGCAATTTTTGTGTTCAGAAGCCTGTCACTTTCTTCTAATATTCTAGTTCCCAATGCATCTTCAAGTAGAATTTCTTTTAAAGAAGACTTGTGCATGGCAGTTTTATTGCTTGAAAGCTCAGTTTGTTCCAGGGATAAATCTCTGAGTAAAACAAATGGTATGTTTTCTGAAAAATCAAACAGCTATAGTTTTTCTTATTTTATGTCAAAAGAGATAAAGCTAGAGAAATCAACAGGAAGATGACCTGGTTAAGGTGGTTTGGAAATCTTATCATTCAATGTAATTTACTACTAGCAATGGGACTAAATCCACCCAAAATATATGTTAAGGAGGATTTATTAAACTCAGGGATGAGATGGTAGGAAGAGAAGGAGAAAGAAGGAGAGAAGAAAAAAGGAAGGGGAAGGGAAGAGAAACTCCATTTTTACCTACAACATCGAAAGGCCAAGTGTCCTGCCCTTGATGGGGATAGTCCATGGGAAGCCTTGCAATTACAGAAGTAAATATTAATATTGCTCTCACTATTGAGCATCTATTTGGTGCTCATGTCTTTAAGCTTTGATCTTTACAACAACGTTGCAAGTTCATTATTATTGTCTCCATTTGATAGAAAAGAACTCTGGGACTGTTACAGGTCAAGTAGCTCCCACAGCCACAGAGCTAACGAGTGTTGGGGACGATCGTCCATCTTGCTGTCTGTTTTGTTCTAAAACCCAGAACATTTTCCTTAGCTGTGCAGCCTCTGGAAACTGCCACAAGCGTGGCCACTCCTGCCAAGATCAGCTACAGGAATCTGTCTTCAGTGTACTACTTTAAAATAAACAAACTACCCACATCTTATCTCCAGGAGATGTCTCTTCTCAGGTTGTTTTCGTGCATTCTCTACCTCTATCCCTTCTGAACATCCCTTGCCAATGTGACCATTAGGAATTACACAAGCTCAAATTTAACTATCATTCTCAATGCCTGGACAGGGAAAAACTTTCTCTTAGTTAAGAAATACATTGTTGCCAGTCGTTTCCGGAGAAGTAACTGACTCCTGGATGGCAGACCCCTTGCAAATGTCTTGGGACACCACAGGAGACAGACAACCAGACAGAAAGTGAAAGCAAGATAGCCCCAACTTCAAATCCTAATCGCTTTCGTTCACAGCAGACGTAAGTTTCAGAAGTGCAGCCTGCAAGATTCTTGTGGGTAGCAAAGATAAGATCACTCACATAAACCATGGATTTGCCATCTGGAGTGCATTCTCTGAAACTTGCGTTACCTAAGTAAAAAAAAAAAAAAAATTTCTTGGCAAAATACTTCTGTCCTGTTGCCATAGACATAATTGCATTTTTTCTCTTTTTATTGTGCGTGCTTTTTTTTCAACTTGACCTATTTCTGGGACATATTTTAGAAATGGAAAGAAAATTTGAGTTGATGTGATATACCATCTGGTTTTCCATGATAAATAGGTTATATTTATTACCTTTATATTTTCCCTTCTTTTTCCTTTAATTATTAGTAATAGAAACCCTTTAGAGTGTGTTTTAATTTTAAATATTAGGTCAATATATTTTGATATTTCACATTTGTAAAATTAAATTTGTATCCCTGAGGCAACTTATCTATTGGAGTTGCTAAGGCAACATCAGCTGTTTTTGATATTAGGGGTAAAAGAACATAAAAAATTCTATTTAAATAATTTAATTAGTCAAATATTTTCTATGAGAAGATTTATCAAAAATATTTGTGAAGCCTGGATTCGCTGGCTTTAGTATGGGTTCCAAGGATTATTTATTTATTTATTTATGTGTGTGTGTATGTATGTATGTATGTATGTAGGTTCCACACCAAGGAACTTTTAAAGTGCAGAGTTCATTTTATTATTTTCACCAGATAAACAGAATTTAAATTTCTCAAATTCTACTGTGGGTGCATATGTGAGTTAATGTGTTCTTTGCAATTGTTTAAGTCTTATTATTTGTCAAACTACAAAATGCCCTGTTTGAGGGAAGAAATAAGGCATAGCTGTAGATAATCATGTTTTAGAGATTTCCTTGTCAATGATGTAAGAAAAATAAAATCTTGATGTATACATACACACACACTCCTAATTTCAAAGCAAATAAAAATTAACTCTATTGCCTCTGAAATTGACCAACAAAAATAAAATTCTCAGCAACTGAAAATAATAAGAAAACAACAAAAATATTTGACCACGTAAACCAGGAGTGTTCAAAGAATCTTTTTGTCTTTTTTTTTAAACAGAAAACTTTTCTTTTTATTTTGCATTATTCTTAAACACCCAAGATGAAGCTTATAAAAAAACAATAGGCACTCAATACATATTTGTAGGTTGACCTATGGAGTCTATCCACAAAATAACCCAAATGGCTTAAATGACAAAGTAAAAGATTTGATAGGAAAAAATATAATCTACTTTGGTAGCCTGACAAAAAGCAGATAGAATCAAAATAAAATTCAAATTGGTTCTTTTTGTCTTTTAATATATTCACTAGGTTATTTGATATTGTATTATGGAGAAAGAGCAAAAATGTCTAGTTCTATATTTTAAAATAAGCCCTGCATTTTATATTTTTTGACATAAGTACTCATGTGGAGAGAAAATACCTTAGCATAAACTTTGTAATATAAAAAACTCAAATTTCAGATTCCAATTATGTCAACAAAGAGAGTCTAACAAATTGCATATGTGAGAATATTGTTTCTTTTAAAAACCTCAAAGGTTTTTGGTTCTTTTTATGTAAATGGAATTAATCATTACATAATGAGAGTCGGACCAGTAATTTTATTGACTTTATTTGTTTAGTTCCATTGATATTAGTAGGATTCTACCAGCAAAAAGTTTTAGTAATGCTTTGTTGTTTAATATGAATAACAGAAACTCAATAATTATTATGTCTACTTTCATTGGACCTAGACCCCAGATGTCTAAACAAACATTTTTCTTTAATCCTTAGACAAATTCTCTAAGGTAGTTATGAATCTTATCATACAAATGAAAAAACTAAGCATACAGAAGTGAAGTAACCAGCTAAAGTCATGCAGTTCATGAATCAACCCCAAGATCAATTTCAAAGCCTGGGCTTTTACCGCCAAATTGTCTTCCTGTAAGCTCAATGCTGGTTTTCTGCCAGTGTCCACTATTTTAGTGTTAATTTCAGGTTACATTGCATGTACTTATAGTCTCTTCTCTACTTGGATCAGTCAGGAGACACTAGAATTTGCTGTGGTAACAATTTTAACTCTGAAACATCCATGCCTTAAGATAACCAAGGTTTATTTGTCAATCACTCACAGGCACTGTTGGGTGGATGGCATGAGCCCCGCTCCACAGGTCACTAAAGGTCCCCGTGTGCCAGAGGCTTCACCACATGGGGCCTCAGAGGTGCCACATAAGACTGGAGAGAGAGGGCGCCTGGGTGGCTCAGTTGGTTAAGCGACTGCCTTCGGCTCAGGTCATGATCCTGGAGTCCCGGGATCGAGTCCCGCATCGGGCTCCCTGCTCGGCAGGGAGTCTGCTTCTCCCTCTGACCCTCCCCCTCTCATGCTCTCTGTCTCTCATTCTCTCTGTCTCAAATAAATGAATAAAATCTTAAAAAAAAAAAAAAGAGACTGGAGAGAGAGAGAAGATAGGGAGAGAGCATGGAGAAGGCACAGACTTTTCAGTGCCTTAGCCTGGAATGACACAAGTCACTTCTGCTCACATTTCATTGTCCAGGACCACCTAACTCCTAGGGCCCTACTTAACTACAGGGTCTTAGGGAAGACTAGTTTTTCCTCACATAGGGGGGAAAAAAAGGAAAAACTGTTTATTGGTGAACACTAGTAGTGTCTATTATAGCCTTCCTCTTATATGCTAATCGATTAACATTAAGAGGTCTTTTAAGTATTCATTGATATAACTAAAGAATTCCTGCCAGATTATTTAAGGCAAAGCACATAGACAATATAACAAATGATAGAATGTGAAAGAAGCCTTGAGGAAGCACAAAAACACACAAATAAGCAAAAGAGTGGAATAGATGAAGGAAATAAAAGCAAACATGATCCTAAGAAGATATTGATTAGAAAATAACATAAAGGCAGAATTAACTGAAAAAAAATGGTATCAGCTCAATTAAAGAAAAAAAACCCAATTACAATACATGCTGTGGGAACAAGTCACACTTCATCTAGCGAGTTCAAGTGTGAGTAATTCTGTATGAGACAAATAAAGACAAAACGGGGGAGATGAAATCAAAGATTTACACAGAATAGCATGTATTATCTTAAAGAGATTCACTCCAAAATATGAAAGTATTAAAGTCAGTTAATTAAATGTCCACTAGGAAAGATTACTAAAATATATGTGACAAAAGCAACAGGAATGATTTAATAAAGGCATTCATGAATTTTGGAATAACAGGGGAAAAAAAGAATCAATCACAAATTCTCTAGACATGGTTCTTGGAAAAGAGCAAGCGGCAGCAATAATAATAATTTCAAGGATAAGAATGAATTTGATAATTCAAATAAAGAAAAAAACCCCCACATATCCTCCAAATTAACAATGAGAAGGTTGTTATAAAGGATATTAGGAAAATTTTTAAAAAATTTAGAAACACATACTTTTCTCAACTAACTAATAAAATCTGAAATCCACGATGAAATGTCATTGTTGGTAAAATGTAAATTGTATCATCTGACCCAAGAAGAGAAACATATCCAGAGTCGAATAACTGCAAAATAAATTGAGAAAGTTGTCGAGAGATATCCTTGAACAGTATTTGAAATCCAGATAATTTCAAGTGTGGATTCTTTCAAATCGTCAATAGAACTAGAAGCATTCTGTTATTTAAACTGTGTCTGATCTCAGAAAGAGAAGGAAATCTTTCCAATTATTTTGTACCTTGAGAATTACACATACACTGGAATCTGACAAAGATAACATAGAATTTAAAAAATTGCCTATGAATATTGGTGCAGAATATATGACATATTTCCAAATATTAATACAATATAATAAAATATTTTAAAATTTTGCATTCACAAGTGGAATTATTCTTAGGATGAAGGGATAGTTTATTATCGGAAATCTTTTAATATGATGAATTGTATGAAGAAGTTACAAGAGAAGTCATATGATCTTATCAATAGACACTGAAAAGTATTTGCTAAAATTCAGTACCAATTTCTTCCTAAAATCCACGAAGAAAATAGGAATAGAAGGACATACTAAATCTTATTATGTTTAAAAAAGCATATACATGAATGTCTGTAAATGATAACACTGTATCATCCTGGCTTTGAGATGCCAAGAAATTAACTGAAAAACCAATAGAAAAAGTAAGAGAGCTCAGTAAATTGCCAAATAATCTAAATAAGTTGCACAATGCTCTAAAAACCTCCTAAAAATAGCCAGATAGAAAGGAAATAAAAGAAAAAAGATGGTTAGCTATAATAATAATAATAAATTAAATTTCCAAGGAACTTTAAATAAATGTATAACATGCATAAATATATATAAACTACTGGCTTTATTAATAGGTAGAAAAGGAAATTTCAATAAAAACAGAGATATTCTCTGTTCTTCATTGAGACGCTTAAAAGACATTGATTTTACTAAATAAATCTAAACACTCCATGCAATCCCACCAGGATGTTTGGAACTCTATTAAAATGGTTATGAAGTTTCTCTGGAAGAACAATCATGGGAAAATTTTAAAATATAATAGTAATGTGCTATGTAATAATAAAGCAGTGTGGTACTGGCCCATAATGGGCAAATCAATAGAAAGGACCAGATAAAAAAGGTAAGACTTAGTCTCCATGGGATAATTTTATCTTAGAGTATATAGTAAAAATGGCATTTCAAATCAGTGGCAGATAGATTATTCAATAAATGGCATTGAGATAACTACCTAGTGTAATAGGAAAAAGATAGTCTACAGTAGCATGTACCTAAAGCCTATTGATTTGGCTTTCTAGGTTTTTTGTTGTTGTTGTTGTTGTTTTCCCAATCCCTCCTCTTCTCCCTTCATTCCTGCTAGTAACTAAGTGAAGCCATCATCAGTTCTCTCTGGAACTACAAGAATAATCTTTTAAGTCCTCTCCTGAATTCCATTTTTCTGTATGAATTAACATGTAAATAAACATCAAAATGAACAATTCAGAGTTTAAAAAGGTAGAACTTCAAAGAAAGAAATTTATCTTAGTAGGAATTTTCAAAAAAGTTTTCTGAGACATGTTAATCATTCCATAATTTTGTTTATGGATATGTTATAAGGGCAAAATTTTAACATCTCATCTATTAATTGATTAGGCAGGCCTAGAGTGAAATTATAATATGTGATATAGAAAGGCCTCTGTGTTCAAATGTAATCATCCCTGGATTGTTCTCTGATTTCACAGGAAGAAATAAACTTTGGTGTGAATAATATAAAACAGTAGGTGATATAGAAGCATTTATCTTGCTTTGGGAAAAGTTATATGCTATTTTTGGAAGTAGGTTTTTCTTTGTAATAATCACATTTCACATAGGGTCACGTTAAAATTTATTGCATTTTCTGGGTGAGGGGCTAGACCTTGGAACTCACCAAGTATGGTCTTCCAAACAGCTGTTTTATTTCCTGGGGACTTTTATGGTTTATGCAGAATCCCAAGCAACACCCCCAGAACCAATGCATTGGAATTGGAATTTTCATAAAATCTCCATGACATTCTTGAGAACATTAATGTTAAGAATTAGATATTAATTTAATTTTCAAATAATTTAAGATTGTCTTCTGGGACAATCCCAGTTTAATCTGCTATTTGACATTTTCTTTCTACAACACGTAAAGCCACCGAGGATACTCAATTCAGTGTGTCTTTCTGACTACCTCTTTTCTTCTCTGTCCTTTCACTAAATTTAGACATTATTATATATTACAGAAAATGAGAACTGACAGACAATTTCCTCCTCTTCTTCTATCATATCAAGTTTTATCAAGGATCAACTGTAATCATCCAGAATACATATGTTAATACCATGAGAAGTAGTGTATTTTTCTTCTTTCTAAAAGAAACTATACAGGCATATCTTGGAAATACTGCCGGTTCAGTTCCAGATCCTCACAATAAAGTGAATATCAAAATAAATCAAGACAAATGAATGTTTTGGTTTCCCAGTGCTGTAAATGTTGGGTTTATACTACACCACAGTCAATTATATGTACAATAGCATTATGCTTAGAAAATGTACATACCTTCATTTAAAAATTTTTATTCATAAAAAATGTTAACCATCATCTGAGCTTTCAGCATGTTGTAATCTTTTTTGCTGGTGGAAGATCTTGCCTCCATGTTGATGGCTGCTGACTGATCAGGGTGGTGGCTACTGAAAGCTGGGGGCGCTGTGGCAATTTCTTAAAATAAGACAACAATGAAGTTTGCTGCATCGATCGACTCTTCCTTTCACGAATGATTTCTCTGTAGCGTGTGATGCTGTTTGCTAGCATTTTACCCACAGTAGATCTCTCAACATTGGAGTCGGTCCTCTCAAGCCCTGCCACTGCTTTAGCGACTTAAGTGTATGTCATATTCTAAATCCTCTGTTGTCATTTCAACCATCTTCACAGCATCTTCACCAGCAGTAGATTCCATCTCAGGACACCACTGTCTTTGCTCAAACATGAGAAGCAGCTCCTCAGCTGTGAAAGTTCGATCATGAGATCGCAGCAGTCCAGTCACATGTTGGGGCTCCCCTGCTGCTTCTAGTCGTCTCGCTGTTTCCACCGCATCTGCAGTTCCTGCCTCCACTGGAGTCCTGAGCCCCCCAAGTCACCCATGAGGGCTGGAATCAACTTCTTCCAGCTCCTGTTCATGTTGATATTGTGACCTCTTCCCTTGAATCATGGATGTTCTTAGTGGCATCTAGAATGGGGAATCCTTTCCAGAAGTCTTTTAATTGACTTTGCAGAGATCCATCAGAGGAATCACTATCTATGGCAGCTATTGTCTTACAGAATGTATTTATTAAATAAGACTTGAAAGTTGAAATTACTCCTTGATCCATGGGCTGCGGAATAGATGGTCAGTGAGCAGTGGTTTCAACTTCAAGTCACCACCTGCATCAGCCCCTAACAAAAGTCAGCCTGTCCTTTGAAGCTTTGAAGTAAGACATTGACTTCTCCCTTTCTAACTCTGAAAGTCCTAGACGGCATCTTCTTTCAACAGAAGGCTGCTTTTTTTCTGCATTGAAAATCTGTTGTTTATCGTAGTCACCTTCATTAATGATCTGAGCTACACCTTCTGGAGAACTTGCTGCAGCTTCTCCATCAGCACTTGCTGCTTCCCCTTGCACTTTTCTGTTATGGAGAGAGCAGAGCATCTTAAAACTTGTGAACCAACTGCTCTTAGCTTCAAATTTTCTTCTGCAGCTTCTTCACCTCTCTCAGCCTTTGTAGAATTAAAGAGAGTGAGGGCCTTGCTCTGGATTAGGCTTTGGCTTCAGGGAATGTCGTGGGTGGTTTGATCTTCTATCCAGACCACTACAACTTTTTCCAGATCAGAAATAAGACTGTTTCACCTTCTTATCATTTGTGTGTTCACTGGAGTAGCATTTTTAATTTCCGTCAAGAACTTTTTTTTTTGCATTCACAACTTGACTGGCACAAAAAGGCTAGCTTTCAGCCTATCTTAGCTTTAGACATGCCTTCCTCACTAAGCTTAATCATTTCTAGCTTTTGATTGATTGATTGATTTTTTCAGCGCAAAACAAAAAAGGGTCATTTTATTAAAGCCATGGGCAGAAAGAGCTGCCCTGGGATTGTGAGGAGTGACTGATTATATACTTTTTAGTTAATGCGAGTTGGGGTAGGTAAGTCCCTAAGGAATTTGGAAGCAAGGCTACCAGTGAGAGACATAGCACTCTTCCTCTTGCTTGAGCACTTAAAGGCCACTGTAGGGTTATTAGTTGACCTAATTTCAATATTGTGGTGTCTCAGGAAATAAGGAGACTCAAAGAGGGACAGCAGTTAATGGCCCAGTCAGAACACACAAAGCATTTGTCTATTAAGTTCGCCGTCTTGTATGGACACAGTTTGTGGCACCCCAGAACAATTACAATAGTTACATCAAAAATCACTGATCACAGATCCCCATAGCAAATATAATAATGATGACACATTTTGAAATATTGCAAGCATTACCAAAATGTGACTCAGAGACACCAAGTGAGCAACTGCTGTGGGAAAAATGGTGCCGATAGACTTACCTGACACAGGGTTGCCACAGATCTTCAGTTTGTAAAAAAAAAAAAAAAAAAAAAGCAAGATCTGCAAAAGTGCAATAAAGGAAGTGCAATAAAAAGAGGTACACCTCTATTTTACTTTTAATCATTTCAAGCTATATTTCATTGCTAACTCAAGACTATTTTCTCCTGTTGCCAATGGCACTTTAAAAAAAAAAGATTTTATAGTGCAAAGCATTACACAGACATGAAAACATTGGAACAATTTGTTTCACTATGTCAATGTGCTACTCCCTACAATATCTACAATATCTATCGGCAACTGTGATTTCACAGTTTATGAATGACCTTGAAAGCAGTGCAAACTGGAATTATATGTCTTGGATTCTGAGAATATGCTCTAAATGTGTCCATTATATTTAAATATACATAAGTATACATATATTTTTTTCTCCCCCAGAAAAGACATATTTTTTTCATTGCATTTTACCTCTTCACTCAAAGTAAACTTGGACAATAATTACGGTGTGCTTTTGAGGGATAAGCATTTTTCTAATTTTTCTACTGTTGTCACAGCAGGAAATTGCTTGTTGGTATCATATATTTTGTTTAAAAGCAGATGATCTACTCAATAAGATAGATCATGGCCATATGTTGGTAGCCTAAAAAAATTCATAAACAGAAAATATATTGTGTAAGATACTTACAAAATTGTCCAAGCTGCCATTATTTCAAGGGTTTGTCAAAGGTAAACATAAGATGTATATATGTTGTTCTTCTGAATCTCAACGTACACAATGATTTTTATTCTTTCTAACAATACCTCTCTTTCAACACTGGAGAGTTTTTCTCAATGTATTTTCTTAGACTACACAAGGGGGAAGAATCTCTTTGTGTTCCAAAGGGAAAATTCAGACTGTGTAATTCCTGGAGAGGCGGCATTGGGACATTATGGAGGGGAGAAGGCAGCAAGTGTTGCAGGGCTCCAGGACCCAGTGTGGGGGCACTGGCTGAGTCAAAGGAAGGAAATGGCATCACAAACAAGGCCGTCAATGGACAGTTAAATTCTACCTGCAAATTTCCATTCGCTCTTTTAGCAACTATGTATTGAACACCTGCATTGTTCCAGGCTCCATTCTAGGTACTCCAGACAAAGCCCCGAACAAGACAGAAAAAGTTGTCTGACCTCAAGAAACTGTTATTCTAGTGGAAGAAGACCCAAATAAATGGAAAAAAAAGAGAAATATGTAGAATATTCGGTAATACCAGTTATGGGGGGGAAAAATAGAGCAGGAAAGGCTCACAGGCAGTATTAGGAGGGGTTTCTCTAAATACAGTGGTCAGTCACTTCAAGAATCAGTTCAACACTGTCTCTTTGGCAGAGTTCTTACCTGCTTTGTGAGAAGGATGCTGGCAAAATGAGAGACATAGAGTCCTGTGTTTCAAGACTAATTTCTTTTTCATTTTTTGTTCACTTACCCATTTCGCTTCTTAAAAAAAATATATATGCTTCATGGTATAATGGCTCTCCTCACAATCCTTTAAGGGTTAACCATCTTTCTTAGTGTAAAATTCACAGTCCTTACCATGGCCTACAACATTGCTACATGATCTGATTTGTTGCTGACAGTTTGGCTTCATCACCTACATTCTTCATGCTCACTCAATTCCAGCCACCATGGCCTCCTTGCTATTCCTTAAACACACCAATTTGTCTGAGGACTTTTGCATGGCTGTCTCCTTTACCTTGAAGTTTAGTCCTCCGGGTATCTGAATGGC
Source organism: Mirounga leonina (assembly GCF_011800145.1). NCBI lineage: Eukaryota > Metazoa > Chordata > Mammalia > Carnivora > Phocidae > Mirounga > Mirounga leonina. Next base: position 11,597,319 of record NW_023270447.1, read on the forward strand.
CTGTTCTCTGGCTTAGTTTTGGTCTTTCTTCAATAGGACATCTTCAGAGAAGCCTTTCTGGAACCTTCTAACTAGAAAATACCCACCCCTTCCAACCCTATAAATCTACTCTCGTACTGGGTCTCAATTCTACTCATAAACACAGACTGAATATTTACATCCTTAAAGTGGATAGTCCATATACAATCTCTCCATGGAGGTGACACTCAGGCAGAGAACAAAATGACACAGATAGATTCAGTCATGTGCATGACAGGAGGAATGCTTTCTAGGCGAATGGAAATTGATGCAAGAAGTCTAAAGCTTGACAGGGTTGAATTTCAAAAAGGTCAGTGTGACTGGAGCCAGGAGGACAAGGGGCAGCAGTTTTTAGATGAGGTTACAAAGGCGGGCAAGGGCCAGACCATATAAGAACAGTTTAGATGTTACCATATATCTGATGGGAGGACCTCATAGAATTTTAAGCAGGGTGGTAGTATGTTCAAAGGATCACTTAAGTCACTTTGAGTGAGCCTGGTGTTCTGGGGAAATATGGTTAAAGTGCAATCTTAGTGTCGAAACAAAATGAAAGATACCAATTAAGCAAGAAGTATTTATTGGGTATCTTCTATATGTTCTTCATTCTGTAAGGCACCAGAGGGACACCTCATATATCCTTACATAGATATTCCCACATAAAGATATATTAGACACATTTCTATCCTTATAGCGATGCAAGCTAACTGGCAGTATTACTAAAATCATAAATTGATTGTAGGGCATTTAAGTGTTAGACTTGATGACTTTGCCAATAAGAATTGGGGAAAGAGGATGATCGGTGTGAATGTTAATTGTCAAATAATAACTCATGATCATTTGCTAGGTTCTTTTCTAGTTTAATTACTGTCAGCTGTCAACAAATTCATTCTTTGTCACTGAAACACAATAGTGAGAAAAATTAATATAGTTCTGCTCTTCAAGGAGCTTGCAGTCTAGTAAAGAAAAAAATTAAAATGTTTTCTTCAAAAATGCATGACTTCAAACTGTAATGATTATTATAAACAAATATTCCACTGTACTATGAAAACATTTAAGGTCCCTGATTTAATCCACGTTATCAGATGAGACTTCTGTGCTCAAGTATTATTTGCATTGAATCTAAATGCAGAGCAGGAAGAGATGATGGGAATAGGAGGAGAGGGAAAATCATTGCTTGCAGAGGAACATGGGTGAAACCCCCGAACTGGTGGAAGCTTGGTGTCGTTGAGAAATTGATAGAAAGCCATTGCGACTGGAAGGCAGAGATGCCGTGCTAGAGAGAATCAGGTAGAGGTCAGCCTAATAGGTCTTTGGAAGCCATGTTAAAAGCAATGGAAAATCACTGAGAGATTCTAAACGGGGAATGCCATGATCAGATTCTCATGTTTTAAAGATCCTTCTGGCTAGGTTTGGGTGAAAGTAGGGCAGGCTTGATAGGTGTAGGAGGTTCCTTTTTTTTTTTTTTTTGTAGGCGATTCTTATAGTGCCCTTTTTATATGGATATTTTATAATCACATCAAACTAAAGAGGGCTAAACTGTAGACTGGAATGGAATGCTGGTGGTGGGGATGTTGGGAAGCAAGTAAATTCAAGATTATAGAGGTGGCTGGATGAATGGATAGGTTAAAACCAACCAGACGTGGTGGTATATGACATGAAGGCTTGAAGAAGATGGGAATGTCAAAGATGACCGGTGGCTCTCTGGTTTGTGTAATCAAAAGAAGGGGCGCCTGGGTGGCTTAGTCAGTTAAGCTTCTGCCTTCAGCTCAGGCCCTGATCTCAGGGTCCTGGGTTTGAGCCCCACGTTGGGCTCCCTGCTCAGCGGGAAGTCTGCTTCTCCCTCTGCCCCTCCCACCGCTTGTGCTCTCTCTCTCACTCACTTTCTCTCTCACAAATAAATAAATAAAATCTTAAAAAAAAAAAAAAGATGATGGCACCCTTCACTAAGATAGGGCACTGCATAATATCGTGTTGGTTTTTTAAAACAATATGTTGTTCTAGTCTCTGCACAGTGACCTTGTAAAGTCAAATTAAGCTTTAAAGACCACACTGTCTTACAGGTATTGCTTATTTTTAAGGACTTTGGTTTTAGATACAGTTTTTGCATTTAAGTCAGAAACATTCTCTATAAACAGAAACTTTTTAATACTTGGCTGCATTTACATACTTATTTGATATGTCTAGCAGATTAATCTTGTTAATTTCCTCACAAAAGCATATTTATCAATACCTTCTTTCCATGAAAACCTTCTTCTTCTTACCTAATAATTATAATTGATGAGGACTAAGGTTTTTTTGCCTCAAATCTAACCTCTGTCTTCTCACTCTTTAAGCCATCTGTATTCTTGGAGTGCAAAGGGGGACTTTTATTCAATGAGTGGTACACATTTACTGCTTTTGTACATTAATTTCCAGCTAATGAAAATTTAAGGATGCTGAGATTCTTTCTTCCCATCTCATTTTTTCACATTATTTCCGGATAGCACATCTTTCTTTTAAGTGAAATTCACAGTGGTATTTAGCACTTTCACAGTGTTGTACAAACATCACCTCTATTGACTTCCAAAATAGTTTCATCACCCCCCGAAAAAGCCCCATAGACATTAAGCAGTTACTCCCCATTTCTTCTCCTTCCCAGCTCCTGGCATCCACTAATTTGTTTTCTGTCAATAGCATGTTACTTTAATAGTTCTTATTAACACTCACTTTTAACTGTAAAAAATATTGTATTTCCTCAGAATACACTAACATTTAATAATATGAAAATTTTACTCTAGAAAATTTGAAAAGCTCACCAGCATAAAATTAACATTCAGATCTAATATGAAAATTCTAATTGAATACACAAATTTAAATCTTTTAATTGTTTTAAATATTCAGATTCATTCAACAAATATTAACTGACACTTTCTTTATGTTAGGGATTGTAAGGATAAAAAAATAATATAATACATGGTCTTTACAGGCAGGGAATAAGTTTCAGTAAATTTACTTGGAGTAGTCAGTTTAAATTCAGGCAGTAGTAAGTTTAAATTCAGAATCCCTCTTATTTCACAGGTGGAGAAACTGAGGCCCAGATTCTAGGAAATGTTTCCAAGTCATGCACTGTCTCATCCAGAAGCTATTTGTTAATCAGGGGTGTTGGAGTTTTATTGCCAGAGTCTATGCAATAGAAAAGGTTCAAAGGATTGATTCCGTCCGGCAGTCTGCTATGAGCATGATGGGTATACTGGGAAAAAAAGAATCTAATTGTCTAATGGGATAATTTCAATGGTTTAACTGGAATAATCTATATCCTAAATAAAATTTAAATGCTGTTTCCAAGAAGAGTGCATTTCAAAGTATGGGGACTAGAGTACATCTTTCATAGATAGATAGATGATAGATAGATAGATGATAGATAGATAGATAGATAGATAGATAGATAGATAGATAGATGATAGAGAATTCCTTTTCTCCTTTGTCATTTTTCAAAAAATAAGGGAGGAGGTAGAAGAAATTTACTGACAGGATACTAGGCATCTCCAGTATTTTTTAAAAAGCTGCAGAGTCCTATCACTTAAACCCAAGGACTTTTAGGCTCTGTATCTCTCCTTTCTCAATGTCATACTCCTGGGGGAGAATTTGACTTGCTCGTCTTGGGTCAGGTGTCTGCCAATGGATTGATCTAGTATGGTAAGAGTTAGAAGGACAAGGAGAACAAACTTGGCTTTGGGGGAATTTTCCACCCAGTACAGTAGTCTTTTCTAGAAAAGGGACAATAATGTCAGTATGATAAAATGCTCAAGAGGTTTCTATTATGAAGATATTCATGTGCAATTGAAAAATATATTGTTTTAAAAAGGATGCAACATTAGAAGGGTCAGACAGCCCCATTTGGAAGTTAAGTAACTTAAATCGTCAGACAAGGAAAACCAAAATCAAATAGCTTCAAAGCTACTTACACAATTACCAATTTGATCAGAGATACAAAACTGTAATGAAATTTTTCAATGCATTGTAGCTATGCTTTTTCTGTAATTTGAGTTATATATTTTAGAAATTAGAAAATCATAAAAGAATACTGATGCAAAGTTGCAGATATTACATTTATGGATTGAAAAATATGATTCCTAAATGACATGCTGATCATATTCTTATCACTTTGATCTCTGGTGAAAAGTGTTAATTTCTTCTGCCCATATTAGCCAGGCGGGATGAGCTGCAAGCTTAGAACATCTTTCTTTACCTCAAGATCTGGAGAAAGGCCTGAACAATTTCCTTTTTTACCTCCTGGCAGCCTGGATGGTACCTAAGTCATGGCAAGAAACAGAGGATGAGCACTGGACCCTCTCAACGGGCTTCAATAACACAGCTTTGGTTTTGTTTTTCTCACGGGCTTCTACTTCAGGCTTAGCTTGAAGACCAGGCTCTGCTGCTTAAAAATAGTCAAGATCATAAGGAAGAGGAGAGTCGCAGAAGTTTTCATGATAGGGGAAGAGATTGAGATAGGCCTAGAAAAACACAGGCAAGAAGGGGAGACACAACTCCAGGCAAAGGGAAGAGTATGAATGGAAATTAATCAAGCAGGTGTAGAGAGGTAGAGATAGAAAGAACTTTCCTAAACATCCACTAGTCACCTTCTCCATCTTTTGGCATGTTATCAATGCTTTTCTTTTTCAAGACAGTATCTAGGATTAAGGGAAAGAAAAGTAAGTAGGGCCTGGAGTCAGAAAACCAGGATTTAATTATGGTTGTGCTATGCAATGACTGACATTTGACAAATATTTACCCTTATAATCCTCACTTTTCTTATTTGCCAAAGAGATCTTGTAATAACACGTGGTTTATAGGGCTGGCATTATAGAGCTTACACCCAGTAGGGAATAGAGGCAACCAAAAAATAAACAAGTAAATGTATACCATGCTAATTTGTGATAAGGGTTGTCAAATACAGGAGAGTGAAGGTGGTTTGCTTGGGCAGAACCGTGGAAGAGGGTGTGATCCGAGAGTCTCTGAAAGAAAGGCATTGGAGTAGATATCAATGAAATCATGGACCAAGCCATGCAGTTTTCTAGAGAAAGAATGTTTCCAGCAGAGGGAATGGTAGATAAAAAAAAAATCCCTGAAGTGGGAGCACATTTGGCATAACCTAAGAACAGTAAGGAAGCCAGAGTAGCTGATGCAGAATGACCAAAGGTTGAAAATGGCATCAGAGAGGAAGTTGAGCTGGGGATGGGGGACAGTTAAAGGAAGGTCTTATAGGTTGTGGTGAGGACTTTAGATCTTACCATGAGACATATGGGAAACCGTTGGAGGGTTTTGAGCAGAGAAGTGACATAAAATAGCATATTTTAAAGAAACTATTTGGGCTATTCTTATGGACAATAGACAGCATGGGTAGAAGAAGCAGGGGGACCATTTGGAAGGTTATTGCAACAATTCAGGTGAAATATAATGCTATTCCACAAATTTTATTTGCCAACTGTAATATGAAATGTTATCATTGTATTTTCTTTTTTCTCCATTGCAACCCAAGAAACCCAGTTTAGCTGTGAGCATTTTCCCCTACTTCTTGCTAGATCCAGGAAAAGAAGGGGAAGAGAGAATTGGCCCACAGAATGCAATTCCCCTTAAAACTGACTTTTTTTAGAAAACTAACTTATCCAGGCTCTGGTCTGTCCTACTTGACAATGATGCATAGTTGCTGGTGCTTGAAAATGGCTGGGATGCCAGAAATCACAAGGTGGTATTTTAGATTTTGTTTGTTTGTTTCACAAGTACAGAGTTTTCTTTGTTGGATAGAGGCAAATAAAGAAACATTAATTTCTCCTGGGCCAGATTCCTTTTACACATGCATCTGTAGTGAGAAGCACCTTGCTTAGGAAGAACTGTGACCTCAGAAAACTAGGGGAAAAAAAGCTGGGTTAAAGAACAGCTTATTATAAACTTTATGAAAACATTATCAGTTTAAGAAAAACATAGTATAAGATGATAATTTTTAAATAGCATATTAGTCCTTGCACTACTTGGTTTTAATAGGTTGTAGACAACACAATCATAAATCCATGGAAGCCATAAGCTATTGTGTTGTGGTTGTTTCTGGTAGTTACTCAAATTTCAAAATAGGACAACTTTTACAAAGATTGTTCTGTCTTCTTGTCTCTATTTATTTTACTGTTCAGTGTTTTGCAAAGGCGAACAAGGAAAAGATTCTTCAGTTGTTTCTTTTTCTATCCTTAACATAGATCCGATTTAGGACAAAAGCTTTGATCCAGGGCTGGCTTAAATGCCACATATACCCAAACCTATGATCTTCTGAAGTTCCAGGTTCAGGGAAAGCCACAGTGAAGAATATTATTTTGGACACAGTTTCAAAAACTGCAAATAGTTCTGTTGTTACAAAATAGAGTCACCTCATTTGCCCTTCGTTTTAAAAGAAGCTGGGGATGATTTTAGAAGTTATTTTCCATAGCTAGTCAGCACTCTTTGGCATTCATCCTGTCACTGCATCTTACGATATTTGCCACTGAGACCTCTACGTTACAGGAAACCACACTTCCAAAAAAACTGCCATTTCCCAAGTTTCACTAAAATGACGCAGTGACTGCCTGAGCTTTTGGACGTTGTTGCCAAACTGCTCTCATTTCTCTACAATCTCCCTTTTAATGAAAATTGGAGCTGCAGATATTCCATTTCTAGTTGGACTGCCTGCCGAGTAATTTTTTTGAATAGACAGTTACTACTCCAGGTACTCTGCCATTTCTCCAGTAAAGGCAATTATAGGTCATATAGGCACACAGATGGGAGTGGAGAGGGAGAGTAGGGGCATAAAAATAGGATCAAGATAGAGATAAGGATCAGTAAAGGAATCAGTATAGGTATGTAACTTCTGTTTCTGTATTTCCTATAGAAAAACTACCCTAGAAAAAGAATCCATTTTCCAATAAATGAAGCACCCCAAACTGGATGAAAAACACAACTGGAAATACAGAATAAACTTTCTGTTCCTTGGAAGGGTTTATGAGTAATAAAGGCCAATATTATGGTAAATTATCTTCATGTGTATAGCCTGTGTAGATTATTGAATCTGTTTACTTGTCCTAAAGATTTCTGGTTAGAAAGAGAGCATAGGATGAGAGCAAAAGATACGAGTTTAAGCCTAATTGTATGACTTTGGTCAATCATTTAAGTGTTCATTGGTTCTTGGTCCTTTATTCTTATTTTTAAACATATATAAATTTAATACCATATATGCATATATATGAAATGTATATAAATATATACATATATCTCATAGGATTGCTGTAAGAATCAAATGGATTATAGATGTGAAAACATTTTGAAAGCGTAAAAATACTTAATATAACTATTTTGTCTGTTGATTATTACCTTAAAGAAAACTACCACATGACCTTAAGAAAGGAAGGACAGAATTGTCAGAATTTAGAAGGATAAAAATTTTATACATTGTCTTCTGGATTTGATTGTATAATTTGTACACAATTTATTTTAGTTCCTTCTAGCATATTTCCGTTAAATTAAGCCTTCTTAAACTAAAGCACTTAAAAAAAGAGAGATCTATTTAGCTTTCTATTGTGGACAGAATAGGAAAGATAAAAGGCAAGCCTCCCGATGAATTATGCTTCGCATTAATGGCATCAGAAGCAGTAATTTATCTTAATATTTCCAGGCGGTATATATTATTGTTCAACAAATATTCACTCCCTGCCTACACCCAAGACCTCTCTGGAGAGAGCATTTCCTTAACCCTCCAATGTCGCCCTGGCCACGTACTCGTTCCATCCGGGAGTGAGAGTGTGTCAGTTCCAAACCTAGACCTTAAGAGATAATAGCTCCTCCACTGGCCTTTCTCCGAGCTTCTGATCTTCAGCATGAGAAGTATATGCGCAGGTGTTTGCTACACTTCCTGTCTGGCCCCGGAATGTGACAGGTGGAGCACAGCCCCTTCCCCAGCCTATTTGCCACTTGTGAGCATGAGGCTGAGTGGTTGAGGCTGCAAGCTACAGATCGGTAAGGTGTTGGTTCGGCTGCACTATGATGGCAGCGGCTAATTAGTATACCTCGTCACGACTACCACTTCCCGAGAAAACGTCTAGAGAATATGAGACCCAAATGGACCTGCTGACTCCTTCTCCCCAATCTCATCTCTGTCCACCAGAGGGAAATTTTGAGTCTCCAGAGGAGAACATTAGTACCCAGACCACTTATCCTGTTGGGGAACAAGAGATAAAAGAACAAAAGACCAAATGTTCCCAGTTTAGAATTTGAAGTAATTGAAAGCTCCTGAATTGAGAAAAAAAAAAAAAAAAAAAAAACCTGGGTAAAAATCATCAGGTTACCCTCTGTGGGGAAGGAATAAAGGGGGTGAAGCAAGAGGTTATTAGTGTTTAGGGACCATCCTTCTTCCTGGAAACTAGAAAATTAGAGATGAAAGGTATGTAACACACAAACACACACACGCACACACATTTTGTGTCCTTAATACGTTGGACTTAACTATTAAGTCTATGGCCGAGCAGGGTGTGGCTATGTACCTTGGAGATGGAAGTCAGCAGTTTATTAGGCAGTCTCACTTTTAGCGGGGTTCAGGAACACTACCCCAAAATACAACACATGGGCATATCGAATACTACAAGCTGAAGGAATTTGGGAAATGGCAGGTGCAGGAAGGATTTTGCGCACCTTCTCCTGAAGCAAGTCTTGAGCCACTCATGTGAGAGATGCCCTCCTTGTACCTGGAGGAAAGGAGCATCCTTATCTCCGAGCGTGGAGGGCCACCAAGAGGAAGGGACAGGTCTTGCTGTCCCCCCAGTTTACTACACTTCGCTCAGACCCCTTTTTATCCTACCACATTTTTTCACGACTCTCCACTCTTCATCAAACCAGCATAAAAACAGCTAGGTTTCTTCAGGGCTTTATTTCCTTAGGAAGTCTCTCCTTTTGCATAAAACTTAATTAAGTGAATATGTATGCTTTTCTCTTGTTAACCTGTCTTGGTACAGGGGCCCTAGCCATGCCCTTAGAAGGGTAGAGGATAAAGATACTTCTCCTTATACCTCCATCTTCCTACAGTCATTCCCCTGCGTGTAACCACTGCCCCTCCCTGGAATTTTCTGGTGGGCAGTAGAGATTTTGCCCGGGAAGACTCTAAAATGAGTCACTACTCTACATGAATTACACTGAACCCAAGGTAATGCTGTGCTCAAATCCAAAATCTTATTCTTAAATCGTATTTCAGATTATAACTATCCATATGATCCAACGTGGTAATGAAATTAAGACATTCCAATAATAAATAAAAACATCTCAGAGACACTGCAAATGTCTACTATAAACCTTGTCATATTACCAAATTCCTGGGGAGAAATTACCTCTAAAGTTGGAGTCTTTTAAAGTGCAAAGTTAACGTCTAAAATAAATCCAAGTCTGATATAAAAGTCTCTTGTCGAATGAATCAAAGAAATAAAAGTCTCAAATCCATCCTCTAAAATGTCCTGTTTTGGGCAGGCTCAGTTGGGGAAGTTCTCCATGTCGGGTAGAGTTGGGGTCCCCCCAGCAGCTGAATCCTGGACTGTCCCTTCATGGAATGGGAGGTTATTTCAGGGCCTCGGATGTAAGTATACAGTCACTGACATTAGTCTAAAGAAGCCCAAAGATTTAAAAGGATGCATAAGATGTTATAGCTGTGCTCCTATACTCAAGACTGAAAAGTGAGCGACTCCAAGAAGGAGCTCTCCCAGCCAGCATTGTGACACTGTGCTCTGCTTGTCTCAGGGTGGTCACAGTACTAGCCTAGCACAGGCCCAGTGCTGTCTGGGCAAAGCGCGGGGGTGGGGTGGGGTGGGGGGTGGAGGTGGGGGATGGAAGAAAAATCTTGATTTTAGCCTTAGGTTATACCAGTTTGCCTGAGTCAATGACCCGCGATCTAAAATTTGTTTGGGAACAATCTAGAGATTCATCTGGGCAATTCTCATCTTAAAAAAAAAAAATCTCCTTTGTAGAAAATCCTTTAATTTCCATTTTGCCTTTGAACACTGAGTTTCTGGCACCATCAAAACGCATGGATGGTGAGTTCTATCAACACAATCTCTCACGAATATTTGTGGTCCTTTGTCCCCGTGGCTGTTGTCCCTGCCTTTTGCAGTGGACTTCCTTAAACCAGTAAAATTATCTCTTAGGAAGGTTTTCTCTGCATTCCTGCATTGGTTCAAATGGAGAAATCCCCTCTATAGATTCTTGAATGATAGCGGCTGTGCCTGCCTCTGAAGCTTGTATCCCCGAGGGCTGAGAAGGGCCAGTACCTCCGCCCCAGGCTCACCTAGATTGTACACAAATTGGATTTGAGAAACCTAAAGCCACGATCAGAGTTTACATAATTAAGGAATCCAGACCAATTAGGGACCAGAAAGCAAGACGTGACCCTGGAGCCTCTAAACCAGTCACACAAACCCAAGATTTGTCCTTGCACAGGGTCCCAGATGCAGAATGGGATCTGAGTTTTCTAATATTGCCTCTCTAGGTCCAGCACTAGCAATGAAAGCCAGAAATTCACTGGTTCATAGGGACATCCATCAGCTTACTATTAAAAGTAGCAAATATGCTGCCTATCAGCGCATGAAAACAATTGAATCCCATGTCAGCCTACCCTGCAGTGCCAGGCCACACCGTCCCCAGGGAGCTCAGAATCAAGCTGCAACAGCCCAGGGCCTGGGAGGTCTGCCTACTGCTTGGTTAAGGCCACTTATCCCTGGGCAAACCTGATGTAACTTCCAGAGGCACCAAGGTCGGAAGCCTGCATGGCTCAGCTGCTTAATGTCTATGGCTTAAAGCTATTGGCTCAGGCTGCAGCCATTAATAGCCATGGGCACACCTGTAAAAATACAGTGTGATACACATCAGCACCACCTACTGGGGTCAAAAACCCACGTAGTCTACACTTAGTCAAGCAACAGCAAAGCTCGAAGGCACTCACTCTAACTAGCTAGAAGTCTGCATTTTTTGTTTTAAAGCTAAATGCCAGACTTTGTTGATCTTTCAGAGATTTTGGCCCATGTATCAAAACACTGCTTATTTGTGAGACTATAGTGGGTTTTCTACCACTGAACACCACCCTCCCACACTGCCTCAAATTATAAAACCTCCCGCCCCATCCCAGAAAGCACCACCAGACAGTGGATGCCTCCTAGAGGGAGATAGTATTTAGTACAAGTTCACTGCGTGTTGAGAGTAGACCAGAGACATGCTCTCTGCAGGCAAGCCAATCCCAGGGGAAAAGGAGAGAGAAGAAAGCAGAGCTAAACCCAGTTCTTGCTGCCCAACCCACGGATGACCGAGAGGAGGTGTTGTGGGCACAGAGCACTTAGGAAAATTCAGAAGGAAGGGAAGAAGCATTATGGATCCCTCAGTGGAAGCGTCCAAAGTTATTTATTTTCTTCCTAGCATCCTCTGTTAAAAAAACAAAACAAAACACTCTCCCACTGACTGGAAGCACGATTTCTTCCATTCCTAAATTTACATTTATTCGTGGGCCTGCAGTTGTCTATTCATTCACCAATTCTAAGCCAGTTAAATTACAGAAGTGTTAAGTATTGTATTTTTAATATTTAACTAGGTCATTCTCTCCTCTTGCTCTTTTCCTCACATTGTTTTAATGGTTTTTATATGTTAATTTGCCCAGTTTAAAAAAAATCACTTTGTGGTATTTTGTTTGGGATCACATTATCTATTTGTCATGGAATTCTAATACAATAAACAAAAGTTTTATACCATTTACTTATTTGCATTTTCCCCCCACAACTTCTAGATTTGGAGGTCCAAAAGGGCAAGGAGCACTTCTTTTCACCTCTGCATTTCATACAACAGTTCTTGGATATGTTAAGTGATGGGAACAATAAGCATTTTACAAATATATTATTCTTTTTTAATCAGTGCTTTTTTTTTAAAAAAAAAGATTTATTTATTTATGCTGGGGGCAGGGATCACTCACACACACGTGGGTGGGAGAGGGGCAGAGAGAGAGGGAGGGAATCTTCAAGCCCACTCCCCCGCTGACTGTGGAGCCTGATGCAGGGTTGGATCCCAGGACCTCGAGATCATGACTTGGGCCTAAATCAAGTGTCTAACGCTTAACCAACTGAGCCACCCAGGTGCCCCTACATCAATGCTCTTTTACAAAAAAAAAAAAAAAAAGGTATCCTCTACCTAGACACCTCTGTTGCCATATTTTGTTTATTCTTCCAAACCCACCTAAAATGTAATGTCTTATGAAAAGCCTACACTTAACACCTGCCCAGTTAGTCTTAGTCTTTCCTCTAAGTCTCTGTGTTACTATTTATGCATCTCTATTCTGTCCCTTCCCATTTTTTACTGTGTATGTATTTCTCTCTTCTAGACATATCAAGTTAGATTTCTTGATAGTGGGACTGTGATATTCATTTTTTTTTTCACCTGGCATATTTCCTGATAATATAACATGGTTTTCAATATGTGTTTGGTAAATGAATAAATGCAATGAATGAAAATTGCTTTTGCTTTGTAATATTTATCATTATTGAAAGTAATTAAATTTTTTTGCATAATTCTTGTTTTTTTTAAATGAATGTCTTCCCCATTAGATCACAAACTTCACAGTCAGAGAGCATGACAGTCCTGTTTACCACTGTATCCTCAGGGTCTGGCACAGAGTAGCTCGTTAATAAATATTTATTGAATAAGTTAATATTATTATAAATTAATAATATTATATTAATATTATGATGAGACTACATAAAATATTCATATGAAAGGTTTGTAGAGAGAAATTGCTATACAAGTGATCAACAGATATTTCAGGAAAAGAAATATCATTTTATGATGTTTTGAGGATTCAAATTCCTCCCTTTAAATGTCATCAAAAGACTGTGACCACAGGAGATGTCCTTCAGCAATGAAGTATCTTTATTTTGCTATAAGTCAAAGTATGATAGGAAATCTACCCGTAAAACATTTATAGGGTGTATATAAATAGGCTGTTAGCAATAGAAACAGCAGCCAACAGGTTTACCCTGTCAACAGAAATTTATTAACATGGCAAACAGATAAAATAACATATAAAATGAACCATAATCCTGCATCATTTTCATTTCAATGGTCACTTCCAGAAAAAACTTTGCCATCATTGCATTTAAATGTTTATTTATATTTAGAGTTGACTATTTATAGTTGTTTTTAATAAAAAGCGGTGTGCAGAATCATCAAAAATTTTTTAGGGATGCCTGAGTGTCTCAGTCGTTAAGCGTCTGCCTTCGGCTTGGGTCATGATCCCGGGGTCCTGGGATCGAGCCCCGCATCAGGCTCCTTGCTCTGCGGGAAGCCTGCTTCTCCCTCTCCCACTCGCCCTGCTTGTGTTCCTGCTCTCGCTGCGTCTCTCTCTGTCAGATAAATAAATAAAATCTTTAAAAAAAAATTTTTTTTTTAAATGACATTCCAGGGAAACGTATCCAGAGCAGAACACTTTGAAGAGAAAGTAATTCTGAAAATACAGAAATTACAGGCTTTCTTTGAATAAGACGGAAAAGATATAGATGCCATTGTTGAATAATAGACTAGCCATGAGTCATCAGGAAGTGACTGTTAATACATTATATATTGTACTTAATATATGATCATATATATTATCCTTGTATGATTAACTGCAAGCATAGATCCTAATAGTAATATCCCAGCAAACATTTAATTTGAAATAAACCTTTCTAGATCTTATTAAGAATAAATTTAAAAACTAAATTGTAAGCCCTCTTTGGAAAACTTGGTTAAGATTCGTTAATACTAATCATAGCTAATATTTATTGAAAATTCACTATGTATCAGGCACTATTCAAATCATTTACACGTGTGTAAATAAGTGTGTAAATAATAATAAATCAAATCATTATTTGATCTTTATTATTACGTATGATGTAAGTACTGCTATTATCACCCTCTAACTGAAAAGGGATCTAAAGCTAACGTTGGTCCATGACAAGGCTTGTGTTACCAAAGTCAGCAAGCGCCAGAGCTAGAGCTTAAAATCTGTTTTGACTGTCACAGTAGATTTTAACCACTGTGCTCTATTCTGTAAAACAAACTGTTAGTATAAGGAACAGATCTGGCTGAAATCTTCATCAGAGACTGTTAAAAATATATTTGAATTTGAATACATTTTGGCATGGTATCACTTTATAGCTCCTTGCATTTTTGCATTCTTCCTTCTCTCTGATGCCTGATTACCCAGATGATTTTGCTTGGTATAGTTAGGTTATCTCCCTGGCCACAGAAAACATTTGATTTTGAGACTCTTATTCTATCACATCAAAGAGGTCCAAGAGAATAGTAAATGTTGGAGTCCAGGAGGGAAAATGAAAGGCCTTGGATCAAAAAAGACTAGTTGAAAATCCAGCTCAAGTATCCATTTAAGGCTCTACATAACATCTATGTCTATATCTATCTATATATCAATCTATCAACCTCTCCATCTAAATTGGGCTTTAGTGTAGACCTCATTTAGTTTTGACAGTTGTAGCAATTTTTGTATGCAGATACCTCAATTTAGGATTACAGAAAATGGACCTGATTTAGAAGACACAGGCATTTTGTGATCTGGATTAGGAGACATCTGGTAGGGAGTAACTGAATAAAGGCACTATAATAAGAAATGCAAGTATAATTTGAGATACAGAGCTTGAAAAGGCTCAGGCTTTGGTGTCAGGGTGACCTAAATAAAAATCCCAAAGTTTCTGTTTAATAATTCTAACCTCTGGGAAACACCTTAGCCATTCTGTTTTACTTTTGGCTTATTGAGGTATGAGAATAGCCAAACATTCCTTCTCTCCAAGGAAGAATTTATGGAGCACTGAAATTTAGTTCATTTAATTTTTTTGTACCTTAACTTTTTGACAGGTGTAAAAATTATGATTTTGTAGTTCACTGGTCTTTTCTTTTGAATTTTTCTTTCTGCTCTTAAGCACATGAAATGATTTTCATTTTCAATATTCTATTTTTCAGTTCTAGAATTTTCATTTAATCATTTGCATTGTTAATTTTTTTTTGCTAAAATTCTCTATTTATTCATGCTTATTGTTCACCTTTTCAGCTAAACACATTAACATATTTATAGTAGTTATTTTAAAGTTCTTGCCTATTGCTTCTAATCTCTGGAATATCTTTGGGTCTGCTTCTATTGACCATTCTTTCTTTTGAGAATAGGTTACATTTTTGTGCTTCTTTGCATGTCTTATAGTTTATACTCTAGATATTGTTACAATAAACAAAGAATAGTTGAGACTGAATAAATGATATTTACCCCCATTGAAGAATATGCTCCTTCCTGTAATCCATGATTGCAGTGAGTTCTGGGAGAGGTTACGGTTTGGGTAAATTTTCAGGACACCACTGTCTCCAAATAATTTGAAGATCCAATTAGAATTCTCCCGCAGGAAGGACTTGGGATTTAAGTGCCAATAAAACTCTTGTGATATCTTGGGGCTTGATAGTACTGTTTTTAGGTCACCAAAAAGCTTTCTTTGCACTCCAGCCCACTTTTTATTATTCCAGAGATTTCTCTGTCCTCTCTCTGCTCCTAAGCCTTTAGTGAGCTCTGCTATGCTCTCAGTGAAGGCTCCATGAAATTTTGGGATTTCTTTAAATCCTTCTGTTACTTTCCCAGCCTTTGCCTTGTGGACTGGTGAAAATCCCATGGGAAAGAATTGACAGATGGGTACAGACTCACTCTGCATCTGGAGCTCCTCAAGATTCTGGTCTGCTATGCCAACCAATTATGGCCTTTAAAAGTTTGGCTGTTTTCTCCTTACCCTGCAAATCTCACCATCTATGTTGGACTTACATCTTCTCCCATTGTGTTTCCAGAGATGAACATAATAGGCAATTTTTTCTCTCTTAGGAGGAGCTTATGAAGTTCTGAAATTAGTTCCATTAATTTTTTGTGTACCTTGCCACCCTTATGGGTATTTAAAACTATATAATTTTTGTAGCTTATTCTTTTGGTTGTTCTGTTTGGAGCAATAAGCTCATGACTTTTCTACATTTTGAGTGAAGAAATCTTACCTTAACTATTCGTAGTCACTCTATGGTCATCTTTGGAATGAAAACTTTGTGAAGATTTACATATAGCATGCAAAAATTATTAAGTATGGTGTCTGACATTGGTAGGTGCTTGACAAATATTAATGTCCTATCTCCATCAAGTTGGATATCAAGGAATGTCAAGTAGGGAAAGGAACAGTTGTGTGGGTTTTGCATGATTAGCATTTGGAAGGGGTTAAATTTTGAAGACCTAGAGGACAGATTGACAGGAAGGAATAATAAAAACTGAGTTTTTGTCTGCTCCATTTATTTCTTGCAACCCATGTTTACAGAAGGCTTACTTATGGACTGTGCTTATGTTAGGGATTATTCTCCAAGAGACTTCTAAAATGGAGATCTTGTGCTCCTCTATTATTATTTTTTTAATCCTAAGACTGTATCCACTAAATTCTACAGAAACAAAGATGGTTATTTTCACTTAGGTGTTTGTTTAAAAAGAAACGGGAGATGAAATGGGGGTTGTAGAAACATAACAGAATCTGCTCAAAAGAAAACTGAACTGAGGAGTAAAACAAGCACAGTGGGTGACAAATTAAAAGAGGAGGAAGACGCTCCACAATCAAGGACAGGAGACAATTGCAGACAGTGTTTATGTCTCAAGGAAGGAAATGAGTTTATAAACACCTTCTTGTTATGGACGAGAAAAGAGCTATATAGATCAGTGTTAGGATTCACGTCAGTGGTCCACACCTGGATGGATGAATTGGCTTACTGAGAAGTGGGGGAAAGATAAAACGGGGAGGCCGCATTGTCAGTTACATCTAATCCTGCCTGCTCTCTCTGGATGGTGTGCATTTGCTCAGACCAAAAAGAGTCTTTTTGTTCAAACTGCTTTTCTCTCACCGGGAGAGCCAGATGGGTGACCCCAATGGGAAGATGAAGCAAACCTTTATGTATTAGGTTGTTGATGAATGAAATAATTACATTTTGGAGGGTGTGAATTTCATATCGTCCAGCTTCATTGTGAATACATGATTCACAGGAACCAAAGAAGGACAGGGAAATCAAAAGCAAAGGAAAAAAATAAGAAGAGAATCTTGGACATTTTATTTGGGTCAGTAACAAACTAAAAGCTCAATGAATTGAAATCCTGTGGGAGTGGGAGCAGGACAGAATTTATCCATTTGTGATCCTGACCTATCAGCTCTCACGTGAGGTTTCCCAGCTGCAGGCAAAATCTGTCATTGCTCTCCAGAGGCAGCAGCTGGGCTCTCATCATCCCCTCTACAATTTCCTGCTCAATCTGCGAGCATTTGATTAAAAAAAAAATGAACAAACCTTAAAGTGTATATACAGGCCACATACTTTATCCGAAAGGCCCTTTTTTTCCCCCATGCCTGAGAGTTATGCTGTGTCATCCTCCACTGCAGCCACTTTATATCCTCTCCCTCCTCCTTCATTTCCTGTGTCACCATGGAAAGAAACAGTCCATCAGAGGTCTGTATCTCTGTGTAACTCTCCAAAATTGGAAATTAAGAGTCTCTTGATTGTATGATTTTCTTTGCTGAGTATCGCACCACAAAGACTCTTTTAATTACACATATTAATTTTAGCTAGTGTATCTGAGGCAATCAGTACTCTAGGAAACAAAAATCCATCTTGAGTGTTTAATTTATTTATATGTTACTGACCTTGGTAGGTAGCTATTTCATAACTTAACCTCATCATTCTATTTGGACCATACTCCCCAAAGCTTACCGGAATCCCAACACTTATCACAATGCATTTTATTTTATCTTTTCTTTTTTTTTTGAAGATTTATTTATTCATTTGAGAGAGAGAATGCACGTGCCAGCAAGGGGGGAGGGGCAGAGGGACAGAATCCCCAAACAGACTCTTACGGGGCCTGATGTGGAGCCAGATCCCAGGACCCAAGAGATCACAAGCTGAGCGGACACCCAGACAGATGCTTAACCTACTGAGCCACCCAGGTGCTCCTCACATTTCATTTTAGTAGGGAGATGTGATGCTATAGTAAAAAGTACATGGGCCTTGTTATTAACAATATCAACTCTGATATTACTTGCTTGACATTCGGCAAGCCACACTAAGATTCACTCCCTTTACTTATAAAATGGGCATAATAATAAGGTTTCTGTTCCACATTTTGGCCATTAGGGGAATGGAGTTAGTGCCAAGCAGAAACAGATGGCACTAGACCGGCTGCCTTAGGATTTTTCCTCTTTATCTTGATTCAGTTTGTTTCCCATATTAATTTATCAATTTCTAAGCCTTCTTTGGGGCCAAAGAGGGCATCATAGTCGTCCTGTCTCTCAGGACAGTGCAACTTATTCATCGTCTTTGATGCATACCTTCTTTATATTCTCAAATTGGCTCTGATTTAAATATTTGGTAAGCCTGACCTATGGAATTTACAAGAGGAAAAGAGCCAATCTCTTGTGATCTGTGAGGCTTGGTTGAGGGACACCTGAGAAGACATTCTATGTTATTTCCCACTTTAGGGTCTTTGGTGGATATTAAACAATGCCTGCCAGTGGCTGGGCATATTAGAGACCCAGAGTGAAGAAGTGGTAGAACTTATGAATTTCCAAATGAGCAGATAAAGAAGAACGAAACTTGCTACCTAAAGAATATGGTTTCTTCTTAAATTTGAAGGAAAAACCAAATGAGGAGGGACTCGAGCTTTCAAGATGGTGGTGGCACAGAGAGGTGAAGTCCCCTCTGAGGTAAAAAAGACTCCGGAATCGTCCCCTCCCTGTTTCTTGCAGTGCCAGGAATCCAGCAGAAGTGTTTTTTTGTTTTAATGAACAAGTAAACCATACAAATTGTCACCATGGGATGGAGATCTACATCATCAACCAAGAGTGGAAAATTTATGAACCCCACAGACCAAGCCTGAAAAAAAGCCCGGAAGAGAGAATTAAAGAAGAATAAAAAACAGTGCATGATGGTACGAGCTGCAGTTTTGAAGATGAAGGATCCCAAACAGATTATCCGGGACATGGAGAAATTGGATGAAATGGAGTTTAACCCAGTGCAGCAACCACAGTTAAATGAGAAGGTGCTGAAAGACAAGTGTAAAAACCTGCATGAAACTTTTGAACATGTCCTACGACTCTATGAAAAAGAGAATCCAGATATTTACAAAGAACTGAGAAAGCTAGAAGTAGAATATGAACAGAAGAAGGCTCAACGAAGCCAATATTTTGATGCTGTCAAGAATGTTCAGCACAGGCGTGCCTGGGTGGCTCAGTCGTTAAGCATCTGCCTTCAGCCCAGGTCATGATCCCAGAGTCCTGGGATCGAGCCCTGCATTGGGCTCCCTGCTCTGCAGGAAGCCTGCTTCTCCCTCTTCTACTCCCCCTGCTTGTGTTCCCTCTCTCGCTGTGTCTCTCTCTGTCAAATAAATAAATAAAATCTTTAAAAAAAAAAAAAGAATGCTCAGCATGTGGAAGTGGAGAAAATGAACTATTGGGACTTCATCAAGATAAAAAGCTTTTGCACAGCAAAGGAAACAGTCAACAAAACCAAAAGACAACCGACAGAATGGGAGAAGATATTTGCAAATGACATACCAGATAAAGGGCTAGTATCCAAAATCTATAAAGAACTTATCAAACTCAACAACCAAAGAACAAATGATCCAATTAAGAAATGGGCAGAAGACATGAACAGACATTTTTCCAAAGAAGACATCCAAATGGCCAACAGACACATGAAAAAGTGCTCAACATCACTCGGCATCAGGGAAATCCAAATCAAAACCACAATGAGATATCACCTCACACCAGTCAGAATGGCTAAAATTAATAAGTCAGGAAACAACAGATGTTGGTGGGGATGCGGAGAAAGGGGAACCCTCCTACACTGTTGGTGGGAATGCAAGCTGGTGCAGCCACTCTGGAAAACAGTATGGAGGTTCCTCAAAAAATTGAAAATAGAGCTACCATACGACCCAGCAATTGCACTATTGGGTACTTACCCCAAAGATTCAAATGCAGTGATCCGAAGGGGCATGTGCACCCCAATGTTTATAGCAGCAATGTCCACAATAGCCAAACTATGGAAAGAGCCAAGATGTCCATCAACAGAAGAATGGATAAAGAAGATGTGGTATATATACACAATGGAATATTATGCAGCCATCAAAAAAACCCCTGAAATCTTGCCATTTGCAACGACGTGGATAGAACTAGAGGGTATTCTGCTAAGCAAAATAAGTCAGTCAGAGAAAGACAAGTATCATATGATCTCACTGATATGAGGAATTTTTTTTTATTCTTATGTTAATCCCCATACATTACATCATTAGTTTTAGATGAAGTGTTCCATGATTCATTGTTTGTGCATAACACCCAGTGCTCCATGCAGAATGTGCCCTCCTCAATACCCACCACCAGGCTAACCCATCCTCCCACCCCCTCCCCTCTAGAACCCTGTTTGTTTTTCAGAGTCCATCATCTCTCATGGTTCGTCTACCCCTCCGATTTCCCCCGCTTCATTCTTCCCCTCCCGCTACCTTCTTCTTCTTTTTTTTTCTTAACATATATTGCATTATTTGTTTCAGAGGTACAGATCTGAGATTGAACAGTCTTGCACAATTCACAGCGCTTACCAGAGCACATACCCTCCCCAGTGTCTATCACCCAGTCACCCCATCCCTCCCACCCCACCCCCCACTCCAGCAACCCTCAGTTTGTTTTCTGAGATTAAGAATTCCTCATATCAGTGAGATCATATGATACATGTCTTTCTCTGTTTGACTTATTTCACTCAACATAATACCCTCCAGTTCCATTCACGTCGTTGCAAATGGCAAGATCTCATTCCTTTTGATGGCTGCATAATATTCCATTGTATACATATACCACATCTTCTTTATCCATTCATCTGTCGATGGACATCTTGGCTCTTTCCACACTTTGGCTATTGTGGACATTGCTGCTATAAACATCGGGGGGCATGTACCCCTTCGGATCCCTACTTTTGTATCTTTGGGGTAAATACCCAGTAGTGCAATTGCTGGATCATATGGTAGCTCTATTTTCAACTTTTTGCGGAACCTCCATACAGTTTTCCAGAGTGGCTGCACCAGCTTGCATTCCCACCAACAGTGTAGGAGGGTTCCCCTTTCTCCGCATCCCCACCAACATCTGTCATTTCCTGACTTGTTAATTTTAGCCATTCTGACTGGTGTGAGGTGGTATCTCATTGAGGTTTTGATTTGGATTTCCCTGATGCCGAGCGATGTTGAGCACTTTTTCATGTGTCTGTTGGCCGTTTGGATGTCTTCTTTGGAAAAATATCTGTTCATGTCTTCTGCCCATTTCTTGATTGGATTCTTTGTTCTTTGGGTGTTGAGTTTGATGAGTTCTTTACAGATTTTGGATACTAGCCCTTTATCTGATATGTCATTTGCAAATATCTTCTCCCATTCTGTCGGTTGTCTTTTGGTTTTGTTGACTGTTTCCTTTGCTTTGCAAAAGCTTTTTATCTTGATGAAGTCCCAATAGTTCATTTTTGCCCTTGCTTCCCTTGCCTTTGGCGATGTTTCTAGGAAGAGGTTGCTTCGGCTGAGGTCAAAGAGGTTGCTGCCTGTGTTCTCCTTTAGGATTTTGATGGACTCCTGTCTCACATTGAGGTCTTTCAACCATTTGGAGTCTATTTTTGTGTGTGGTGTAAGGAAATGGTCCAGTTTCATTCTTCTGCATGTGGCTATCCAATTTTCCCAACACAGTTTGTTGAAGAGCCTGTCTTTTTTCCATTGGACATTCTTTCCTGCTTTGTCAAAGATGAGTTGACCATAGAGCTGAGGGTCCATTTCTGGGCTCTCTATTCTGTTCCATTGATCTATGAGTCTGTTTTTGTGCCAGTACCATGCTGTCTTGATGATGACAGCTTTGTAATAGAGCTGGAAGTCCAGAACTGTGATGCCGCCGGCTTTGCTTTTCTTTTTCAACATTCCTCTGGCTATGCGGGGTCTTTTCTGGTTCCATACAAATTTTAGGATTATTTGTTCCATTTCTTTGAAAAAAGTGGATGGTATTTTGATGGGGATTGCATTGAATCTGTAGATTGCTCTAGGTAGCATTGACATGTTCACAATATTTGTTCTTCCAATCCATGAGCATGGAACGTTTTTCCATTTCTTTGTGTCTTCCTCAATTTCTTTCGTGAGTATTTTATAGTTTTCTGAGTACAGATCCTTTGCCTCTTTGGTTAGATTTATTCCTAGGTATCTTATGGTTTTGGGTGCAATTGTAAATGGGATCGACTCCTTAATTTCTCTTTCTTCTGTCTTGTTGTTGGTGTAGAGGAATGCCATTGACTTCTGTGCATTGATTTTATATCCTGCCACTTTACTGAATTCCTGTATGAGTTCTAGCAGTTTTGGGGTGGAGTCTTTTGGGTTTTCCACATAAAGTATCATATCATCTACAAACAGTGAGAGTTTGACTTCTTCTTTGCCGATTTGGATGCCTTTGATTTCTTTTTGTTGTCTGATTGCTGTGGCTAGGACTTCCAATACTATGTTGAATAGCAGTGGTGATAGTGGACATCCCTGCTGCATTCCTGACCTTGGGGGAAAGCTCTCAGTTTTTCCCCATTGAGAATGATATTCACTGTAGGTTTTTCATAGATGGCTTTTATGATATTGAGGTATGTACCCTCTATCCCTATACTCTGAAGAGTTTTGATCAAGAAAGGATGCTGTACTTTGTCAAAAGCTTTTTCTGCATCTATTGAGAGGATCATATGATTCTTGTTCTTTCTTTTGTTAATGTATTGTATCACGTTGATTGATTTGTGGATGTTGAACCAACATTGCAGCCCAGGGATAAATCCCACTTGGTCGTGGTGAATAATCCTTTTAATGTACTGTTGGATCCTATTGGCTAGTATTTTGGTGAGAATTTTTGCATCCATGTTCATCGGATGTAATTCTCCTTTTTGATGGGGTCTTTGTCTGGTTTTGGGATCAAGGTAATGCTGGCCTCATAAAATGAGTTTGGAAGTTTTCCTTCTATTTCTTTTTTTTGGGAACAGTTTCAGAAGAATAGGTATTAATTCTTCTTGAAATGTTTGGTAGAATTCCCCTGGGAAGCCATTTGGCCTTGGGCTTTTGTTTTTTTGGGAGATTTTTGATGACTGCTTCAATTTCCTTAGTGGTTATAGGTCTGTTCAGGTTTTCTATTTCTTCCTGGTTCAGTTTTGGTAGTTGATACATCTCTAGGAATGCATCCATTTCTTCCAGGTTATCTAATTTGCTGGCATAGAGTTGCTCATAATATGTTCTTATAATTGTTTGTATTTCTTTGGTGTTGGTTGTGATCTCTCCTCTTTCATTCATGATTTTGTTGATTTGGGTCATTTCTCTTCTCTTTTTGATAAGTCTGGCCAGGGGTTTATCAATCTTGTTAATTCTTTCAAAGAACCAGCTCCTAGTTTCATTGATCTGTTCTACTGTTCTTTTAGTTTCTATTTCATTGATTTCTGCTCTGATCTTTATTATTTCTCTTCTCCTACTGGGTTTAGGCTTTATTTGCTGTTCTTTCTCCAGCTCCTTTAGGTGTAAGGTTAGCTTGTGTACTTGAGACCTTTCTTGCTTCTTGAGAAAGGCTTGTATTGCTATATACTTTCCTCTTAGGACTGCCTTTGTTGCATCCCAAACATTTTGAATAGTTGTGTTTTCATTTTCATTGGTTTCCATGTATTTTTTTAATTCTTCTTTAATTTCCTGGTTGACCCATTCATTCTTCAGTAGGATGCTCTTTAGCCTCCACGTATTTGAGTTCTTTCCGACTTTCCTCTTGTGATTGAGTTCTAGTTTCAAAGCATTGTGGTCTGAAAATAGGCAGGGAATGATCCCAATCTTTTGGTACCAGTTGAGACCTGATTTATGACCTAGGATGTGATCTATTCTGGAGAATGTTCCATGGGCACTAGAGAAGAATGTGTATTCTGTTGCTTTGGGGTGGAATGTTCTGAATAGGTCTGTGAAGTCCATTTGATCCAGTGTGTCATTTAAAGTCTTTATTTCCTTGTTGATCTTTTGCTTAGACGATCTGTCCATTTCAGTGAGGGGGGTGTTAAAGTCGCCCACTATTATTGTATTGTTGTGGATGTGTTTCTTTGCTTTTGTTATTAATTGCCTTATATAATTGGCTGCTCCCATGTTAGGGGCATAGATATTTACAATTGTTAGATCTTCTTGTTGGATAGATCCTTTAAGTATGATATAGTGTCCTTCCTCATCTCTTATTACAGTCTTTGGTTTAAAATCTAATTTGTCTGATATAAGGATTGCCACCCCAGCTTTCTTTTGGTGTCCATTAGCATGGCAAATGGTTTTCCACCCCCTCACTTTCAATCTGGGGGTGTCTTTGGTTCTAAAATGAGTCTCTTGCAGAAAGCATATTGATGGGTCTTGTTTTTTAATCCAGTCTGATAGCCTGTGTCTTTTGATTGGGGCATTAAGCCCATTTACATTCAGGGTAACTATTGAAAGATAGGAATTTAGTGCCATTGTATTGCCTGTAAGGTGACTGTTACCATATATTGTCTGTGTTCCTTTCTGGTCTATGTTGCTTTTAGGGTCTCTCTTTGCTTAGAGGACCCCTTTCAAGATTTCTTGTAGGACTGGTTTTGTGTTTGCAAATTCCTTTAGTTTTTGTTTGCCCTGGAAGCTTTTTATCTCTCCTTCAATTTTCAATGACAGCTTAGCTGGATAGAGTATTCTTGGCTGCATATTTTTCTCATTTAGTGCTCTGAATATATCATGCCAGTCCTTTCTGGCCTGCCAGGTCTCTGTGGATAGGTCTGTTGCCAATCTAATGTTTCTACCCTTGTAGGTTACATATCTCTTCTCCTGAGCTGCTTTCAGGATTTTCTCTTTGTCTATGAGACTTGTAAGTTTTACTATTAGATGTCGGGGTGTTGACCTATTTTTATTGATTTTGAGAGGGGTTCTCTGTGCTTCCTGGATTTTCATGCCTGTTTCCTTTCCCAAATTAGGGAAATTCTCTGCTATAATTTGCTCCATTATACCTTCTGCCCCTCTCTCTCTTTCTTCTTCTTCTGGGATCCCAATTATTCTAATGTTGTTTCGTCTTATGGTATCGCTTATCTCTCGAATTCTGCCCTCGTGATCCAGTAGTTGTTTATCTCTCTTTTTCTCAGCTTCTTTATTTTCCATCATTTCATCTTCTATATTACTGATTCTCTCTTCTGTCTCATTTATTCTAGCAGTTAGCGCCCCCATTTTTTATTGCACCTCATTAATAGCCTTTTTGATTTTTACTTGGTTGGATTTTAGTTCTTTTACTTCTCCAGAAAGGGTTTCTCTAATAACTTCCATATTTTTTTCAAGCCCAGCTAGTATCTTTAAAATGATGATTCTGAACTCTAGATCTGACATCATACTAATGTCCGTATTGAGTAGGTCCCTGGCAGTCGGTACTACCTCTTGTTCTTTTTGTTGAGGTGATTTTTTCCGTCTTGTCATTTTGTGCAGAGGAGAATAGATTAATGAGAGAACAAAATGCTAGCAGGGTAACAACATCCCCAGAAAATATACTCTAAACAAATCAGAAAAGACCTGAAGCAGTGGGAAAAGAAAGGGAAAGAGAGAAAAAAGAAAAAGAAAAAAAAGAAAAAGAAAAAGATAAAAACAAAAACAAACAAAACAAAACAACAACAATAACAACAAAAACCAGGATGTGATCAAATATGATCAAGCTGGTATATAGATCAGTGCCACACACTAGATTTGGGGTGTATTTTGGTCTTTTAGAAGAAAGTGCCTCCCAAAATTTTAAAGAAAGAAAAACTTATATATGTACAAAAATAAGGGTTGATATGATGAAGGGATGGAATATGACTGTAAAGATGGAAATTATAAAAAATTTTATAAAAGGAATTGATAAGAAGTTGTTTGAAAAAAGAAAGAAGAGGATTTAAAAAAAGAAAAAAGAAAAAGAAAAAAAAAGAGAGAGGATGTGATCAGGCAGGGGAATAGAAAACACCATATACTAGAGATTTAGGGTATATTTTAATCTGTTAGAAGAAACTATCTCAAAATTTTAAAGAGAGAACAACTTACATATATAAGCCAAAAATATGGGTAACTACTATGAAGGGATAGAATATGACTCTAAAAATGAAAAATAAAAATGTTTTTTTTTAAAAAAGGGATTGATAAGATGTTGGTTGAAAAAGGGAAAAAGAAAAATTCAAAAAGAAAAAAAAGAAAAAAAGACAGTTAAAAAAATTAACTTTTAAAGACTAAAGAATCATGGTAAAAAAGCCATGAATTCTATGTGCAGTAGTCCCCTAG
Organism: Mirounga leonina; assembly: GCF_011800145.1. Lineage (NCBI taxonomy): Eukaryota > Metazoa > Chordata > Mammalia > Carnivora > Phocidae > Mirounga > Mirounga leonina. The sequence goes on from NW_023270447.1 coordinate 11,623,756, forward strand.
CGCTGGAGTTCTGCCGTTCTCATTGATCGGTAAACTTGGTCTTGGCCGGCTGTTCTCGCTCATCTTCTGGGGGAGGGGCCTGTTGCCGTGGTTTCCAAATGTCTTTGCCGGAGGCGGAATTGCCCCGCCCTTGCCCCCTCCCGGCTAAGTAATCTGCTCGGGTTTGCTCTCCGGAGCTTTTGTTCCCTGCAAGCTTTCCGTACAGCTTTGGAGGCGGAGAGTGAAAATGGCGACCTCCCAATCTCTGCCCCGGAGGAGCCGAGAACTCGGGGACCCGCTTCTCAGTGAGCCCCCAGAGAAAAGCCCTCAGTCACTCCCGTCTCCCCGGTCTCCGGCCACACTCCGTGCTCACCTGGCCTGGGACTGCGCGTTTCTCTCTCTGGCACACGACCCTGGGTGGAGTCTCCAAACCCAGCAGATCCCTGAGGTGCAGTCCCGCGCGGCTCCTCCCTGGGGAGGAAGGTGAGTCTCCCCGGATCTGCCGCTTGTTGGGTCCCTGCTGGAGGTGCAGTGGCCCGACTGTGCTGCAGATCACGGTTTATGGCCACCCCGAGCTGAGAGCCCGCGCCTGGGCTCCGCCTCTGCAGCCGGCTTCCCTGCTCCGTTACCTGGGAGCTCTGCCGCACTCAGGCACCCCCGGTCTTTCTGTGACCCCGAGGGTCCTGAGACCACACTGTCCCGGAGGGTTCCACCCCCCGCTTAGCCACCAGAGTGACGTCCCTCAGCGGAGCAGACTTTTGAAAGTTCCGATTTTGTGCTCCGCGGCTCTATCACTTGCCAGAAGTGGCGGACAGAGGCCCCTCCCCCGCCGTCTATCCTCCCGAATATCGCCTCGGATTCACTTCTCCGCACGTCCTACCTTCCAGAAAGTGGTCGTTTTTCTGTTCAGAGAGTTGTTGCTCTTCTTTTCTTTGATCTCCTGTTGAGTTTGTAGGTGTTCAGAATGGTTTGATCCCTATCCAGCTGAATTCCTGAGAGGAGACGAAATCCAGGTCTCCTACTCCTCTGCCATCTTGCTTCACCTCTGATATGAGGAATTCTTAATCTCAGGAAACAAACTGAGGGTTGCTGGAGTGGTGAGGGGTGGAAGGGATGGGGTGGCTGGGTCATAGACACTGGAGAGGGTATGTGCTCTGGTAAGCGCTGTGAATTGTGCAAGACTGTTCAATCTCAGATCTGTACCTCTGAAACAAATAATGCAATATATGTTAAGAAAAAAAAAAGAAGAAGAAGAAGGTAGCGGGAAGGGAAGAATGAAGCGGGGGAAATCGGAGGGGTAGACGAACCAGGAGAGATGATGGACTCTGAAAAACAAACAGGGTTCTAGAGGGGAGGGGGTGGGAGGATGGGTTAGCCTGGTGGTGGGTATTGAGGAGGGCACATTCTGCATGGAGCACTGGGTGTTATGCACAGACAATGAATCATGGAACACTTCATCTAAAACCAATGATGTAATGTATGGGGATTGACATTAGAATTAAAGAAAAAAAAAGTATACATCTGTACAGCATTACTCCCTCTAGTGGATCTAAAACAAACAAACAAACAAACAAACAAACAAACAAACAAACAAACATATCTATAGAGGGATTTCCTCTCTTTTGGAACAATAGTAAAAGAAATTTTCATTAAAAAAAAATGTACAGTGAGATTCTCTGATTCACTGTAAACCACCCAATAAATACTGCTGGATATCAGCCATATTATTCTGCTTTTTAGGCTGGGCTATTGAATTTCACACAAAGCCTAAAGACATGGCTTGAGTTTCCAAGATGGTATCTGCTGAATTCCCAGATTCATAGTTTCTGAATTAAGGTCTGCAAAGAAAAAAAATATCCATCTATTCATTCAGGTGGCAGAGATTACTGGTTCCCCAACTTCATCCATATATAAATAGAAGTTTCATAGGGCACATTGTCCAGTCTCCCAGGCAGGGCCTCCCATGGCCTTTTAATTATGTTCTGGTAGATATAATAGTGACCTGCACATTTCTTCTTCCAGTCCTTTCTGCCTTCCTGTTTCCTAGAAAGCAGGCATGGTGAAAATGGGCCATTCAGGACTATACAGATGAGGGACATGCCTGGATGGCAGAGCCACATGGTATGAGGAGGCTGGATCGTCCACACCATGCAACTGTCTTCTCAGACCCAGTCAGTGCATACCCGGATTATTACAGCTTCTGAAAATTATGCTAAATAATGTACTTCAAAATTTGTTTTCAAAATTGATGGAATAACAAGGAAATCACCTTTTCCTGGGATGGCCAGTTTAAACACATATTTAACACATACTCAAATGCCCATTTCACATGCTGCTCCCTCCCCTGCTAGGAAGCTAGCACAGTCACTCATTATTTGAAAATCTCATAAACTTGATTATTTAAAATCAAGATTAGAGCTTGACAAAGAAGAGACTTTTTTTTTATATTCATGTTTTCTTTCTCTCTCTTTTTAAGAAAATGCAGCATATAAACTATCAGTTAAGTTATTGAGGGTTGGTGAAAAGACAATTTACCCAAATATTCCCTGAAATTAAACATAACCCATTATGACAGTACCCTAGGGCCCACAAGGTTATTGTGTTATGGAAGATTTTAATATCTTTTTGTGAAACTTTTCAATAGAAACTGCAATCAATAGTCAATGCAGTTATAATCTTATGGAGGGTGAGTTTGTATTTATGCACTGCTTGAGGCACAAAGGGACAATAATGTAAATCAATTAATATGGAATAGGGTATTAAAATAATATATAAATGGTAATAAAATGTAGAATAACATTGTAAGGCTCTCTGGCAATAATAAAATACATTGGTACACACAATTATAATAATTTTGCCTTGAAAATATTATACGAATTTTTCCACTGATAGTCACATACTTTAAGAACACAATGATATTACAAAAGTAGCAATAATGTCTAATCCCTTCTCAGTTTTTTGCACTAATGATGAATAGATGTGGTAAAGTGAAGCCAAATTTCTGATTGTCCTTAAATCATTTCTAATGGGATGCATCATTTGGTTTGAGAGAAAATGTAACAGATTTACCTTCCTAATTATGTCTCTGTGAGACTAATATTAACATTAATTAGCATTCCATTTCCACCCACAAGGAGAATCACTCTAGAATTTAAATTTGCCACAGTTAAGCCATATTCCAATTAAGTAGATTTTTTCTGTGTATATTACTTTCCTTGTGAAAAATTTAAAAATTTCCCAAGTGGGGGAAAAAAAAACTTTCAAAATAACCCACATATGAATAATTCTTTCAACTTTTCAAACTATTTCAGAGCCATATAGAAAATTTTCCAGGATTATACAGTTGATAATAGTTCTTAAGAACCCCCTCAAAAAACCTATTAATTTTTTCTTCCCACAAAACTGCTACTCAGATATACCAGTCAGTACTAAATCTATATAGCTAAATGATAATTGAATCTGAAATAGCATATGAGATCCCACTCTAACACTTTGGTGTCTATTATCCAGTGAATTAGCTTGCTAGGGCGGGGTGGCTTAAACAACCGAAGTGTATTTTCTCACAGTTCCAAAGGCTAAAAGTCTGAGATCAAGGGGTTGTTAGAGTTATATTCACAGGTTTTGTTTTCTGTGTGTATCTGTGTCCTAATCTTTTCTAACAAGGGCATAAGTCATATTGGATTAAGGTCTACCTTAATCTCATTTTAAATTATTTACCTCTTTAATGGCCCTATCTCCAAGTATAGTCACATTCTGAGTTATGGGGTGGTAATATTTCAACATATGAATTTTGGGAGACATTACTCAGCTCCTAACACCTAGAAAATATAATCTCTGCTTTTTCTTGTCACAAAGATCCCAAACATTGTTTTGGTAGCTGGAAGGGTACAACCTGTCCATTTGGTTGGGATCTGAGGACTGGAGTACCAGGTCCCATATCCACAGTCTATTTGGACTGAATAACACTTCATAAAGTTCTCTTCATATAATATTTCATTTGATCTTCAAAGCAAACTCTGTGGTAGGTATTGTTATTACACCCATGAAATAGATGAGAAAATTGAGATCATGAGGGCTCAATGACTTGTACAAGATTGCACAGTGATTAACGAAGCCAGGACAAGCAAAATCATCAGACCATATCATCTGCATGGAATTAACTAACCAAATTCCTGAAACAAAAGAATCAGTTCAAATATTGACTTCTTATTTTTCTGTTCCATGAAGAAGTTAATAACAAGTTGACATTTAAAGTTAGATATTCCCTTCCCCAAGACAGATAATGTTTCTTTACAAAAAAACAAGCGAGCAAAAAACAAACAAAAAAAAGCTAAGTACAATCATAGGAATTTTTAGGCCTTAGCCTTGTCCATATATGATGGAATCCATTAAGTGGGTTAAATAAGCATTAAACATTTCTGCAAAATAACTTACAAAATGGAACATACCAGCAGAAAATTGCCTTGGCTTATTTAAAAGATCAAGATATTTTGGTTCTAAAGCACAGTATTCATGGTACAACATAGGTCATTCCTTCATGGTTAGCTCACCTGTAACTGCCATATTATAGTTCTACTCAGCTTCTGACTTTATTTAAATCCCAAATAATTGATAACTTCAATAGAATTCAAATAAAATGAGCAGAAATGTAATAGTTTTATGATGAGTATGACAAATTAGCATGTGATAAAAATTTGTCAAACGCCCCTCTTTACCTTCATTCCTAGTCTCCAAGGGAAAGCACCAAGAACTGAAGAATAATGTTTTCATTTTGAAAGAAAGACTCTGGCAACTTATACCAAGATTGAAAAATGTTTTAAATGTTGCTTGCAATATGCCATTGTAGTATTAATGATTATTTTCCTTCTAGTTTAATAAAGATCACATTTCCTTTTACATCACTCATTTGCTGTACATTTTAAACTTCATAAAGGGTTACCTTATGTTATATTTGGAGAGGGGAGGGGAAATGAGTGTGGGAATGGCTGCCCCGGGTAACCCCCCCGGCTGGTCATGCTTACAATGTGCTGGCGAGTAAGGGCTATATGACTCGCCATGGTCCCAACGTTCAGCCATCGGCTTCCCTCTCTCTTCCTTTCATTCTCCTCTTAAGTTTGGTGGATCTCATTTGTTTTTTGTCATTGTCAATTAGGATTGGTCTTTCGTGGCAGAACTAATTCACAGCTTTTGATTTTCTCCCAGGGCGTCTGTGAAGGTTCTTGGTAGGAAGTTCAGAAACTCCTCCTCCATCCACATGCCCTCAGCCCCCACCAGGTTCCTCCCTGCACTCTCTTGATGCTTGGATTCCCTAGCCTGACAAGGTGGCTCTCTCAAGTATCATGCTGGCAAGAACGCCCTAAGCCCTGCCACCTTCTTTCGAGTCCCTTCCTTGTCAAACAGTCGGAGAGCAAGAGTTACTTCACTGCTACCCCCTGTCCTCAGCCTTACCGTTTCTTTGCAAGACTGAAAATGTCAGAGTAAAACTGAAAAGCATGTTCACCCCCAAAGTAAATAATTTGAATATATAACTTTCATCACACAGTTTCTTTAAATCATTATGCTAAGATCAATGAGATCACTCTCGTGTCATGAATCTCTACCAACTTAACCCATGCAGTGAAAACCTTTTAAATTAAATGCTCTGTGTAAGTAAAATTTTTGTAACTGTGAAACAATGTCTTTATTCCATTTAAGCTTCCCTATCTATAATAACCTGCTCTGAAGTTATGAGAATTTTCACACAACTTGTATTTTTTTTTTTATTATTTCAACTAAACTGCAACAGACATATTTAAAGTGGGTACAGGCCAATGGGACACTCGAAAGTGGAGCTGGATGCAGGAAGGATTCATCATTATGTGTAGAGCTGTCTTATGCACTGCAGAACATGTAGCAGCATCTCTGGTCCTTGTCCCTAAATGCCAATAAAAGGTCCAACTCATTCTGACAACTCAATTCCCACATACAGTTTCCAAGTACATCTTGAAATGAGGCATTCTCCTGAAAAATAGTGAACTCTGGGGAGAGTGGAGGTAGTGGGGCTGGTTTGGCTCCCCTTAGTAGGGAGGCAGACCCCAACTGCTTACAACAATTCAACTTAGAATATGGAGCATATCAACTTTTGGGCTTGCTCCTGACACCGCAACCCAGGAAAAAAAATCACATTTCACCACCACTTCAGCTTTATCTACAGAGGAATGTACTAATTTAGATATTTCTTCTGTCTTGGATGAGTTGCTTATACATATTTCATTCTCTGCCAGTAATTCTGAATAAACGTTAATTTTGATTCTGTAAGATCTAGACTCTGTAGGTTTTTGTCTTCTCAACTATCTGAAGGGGATTTAATTTTCCATTATTTTTTTTTTTCATAAGAATCACAATCAAAACATATTAATGAATAATTCTCCATAAACATTTCCACTCATGTATACCTAATAAGGTAGTTTTCACATTGCAAACATTTTATTTTGTAAGTTTTCCAAGCTAGGTGGTGGGGATAATATGGAATGTTCTTGGAATTTGAGCTCCTGCTGCAGATCAGAGTTCAGGACATCTTCCTTCTTCACCATATTCCTGGGGTTAGGAGTATCTTGTCAGGTTATTGACAAAAGGTCATCTGCACAGGATTGGGGAGGGACAGCACAGAGCAGCAGGAAAGGTATGGCTATGATGCCCATGAACTTCAAGGCACTATTTCTACGGTCATAATGTCTATCTCTGTGACAGAGAGAGTCAAATGTTGCATACCCGGTTGTGCCTGCACCAGGGTGGAAGCAGAAATGTTCAATGATCTCCCAAGCCAGAGGTAGCATTTACAAAGAAGGATCCTTGTGGATGCCAGGTGCAATACAAGTAAAAGATATTGATGTTTCTAACATTTTAAACAATAACTCAGGATGCAAAATGTCAGTTCCTGGTAAAAACAAAGTTAGTTTTATAAGGAAAATTTATAGAGTTTCCACAGAGCATATACCATGCACAAACTGATTTCAGAATTATTGTATTATTTCCTCATATCCTAACAGGAAAAATGTTTCCAAATCATCAAAGCCAAGAGTTTATGAGCTACACAATTTCCCCCTGCTTCTTCTTTGTAGAGGTAAGAAAATTCTGGAAATTCACCTTTAGAATATATATTGTTTAAAAAAATATATATGTTATCTCTTCAAAAATTACTTCATATATCTTCCCTGTAACACATTGAAACTAACTGTAGAAATCTGTAATGCCACTGGCTTCTTTTCATCTGAAATGTTTCATGGTCATGGAGATTATAAACATGGGTGCCATATTTGTGTCATGCACAAATGCCTTTCTAGATCCGGAGTTATAGTTTCATTACCTCACCGATGCATCTTCTTCTCTCTATCCCCATTTTCTAATATCGACCCCACCCCCCACAAGCTTTTCCTTATCACAGGACCTCTCAGCCTTGTTCTGGAACTCCATGGTGTTGACTTCGCTTGATTGGTTAATATAATTTTAATCTGCCCCTAAATTAGCCAGGAAACCCTAAGGTTAATGTCAAGAGTTCCAGGATCTTTTCCCTCTCTCTTGGAATCAGAGCCACTCACCTGTTTTGGTTCCTTCACCTTCTTTTATTACCATTTTTCCCCATCTACCTTGACAAGACCTCTGAACCCTCACATGCTCTTCTTTCAGACTCATTAAGGCTATCAAGGATTATAAGGAAGTTGAGCTGATGAAAGTCAGGGTACATTGCCAAGATTTTCATGTCACACAAGATAATCATGTGCTCCCATGAAAGAGATTTAATGGCATCTGGATGAACCACTACTTATACTGGCTATTTTGAATTGTGTATACATAAACAACATACCCACAGTGCATCAACATTTATGGTAAAAGGACTCCCAGTAGGAGGAACCCATTTGGCCAGCCCAAATGGCTGCTTTATATTTAATTTTTTTATTAAGTGTATATACAATATTAGAAATATCACAAATATATTTCACAATGACTTCATCTTTATCATGCATATAATTTCCATGTTATAATGAAAAAATTAATATGTTAATTAAGCCAGAAATACTAATTTGGTAATAGCTTCTTCAATGATGGCTTTACCAAGATTATGGCTTAGTGCCTAGACATTGCAATTACTTTCTTGGAGTCAGCCTCTTTTTTTATGACTGCAGTGAAGTCTTTTAGTGTTCTTCTATAAATGATTCAGTGCAATCACATGTAGTGGGAGGCAAGGTTATCCAGATATTAGGGGAGGGAGGATGATGGAATAACCTGGCAAATGGGTTATCAGTCTTTCAGATGTTTCAACCATTTAAAAATATGCTTTAAAGCTTTAGAAAAGATCACATATGGCAGTAGGACCAATTGGAAAACTCGGTCAGACTACAAGTAAAACAAGTAGAAGTTCCAACCAAGGTAACTAAATAGGGCTGGTGATGGGAAGCATAGATTGAGTTTTTCACTAAAGTTCTCAAGATTATATAGCGCGAGAGCACCAGGGCACAGCAGGACAAATGAGAGCCTCTGAAGCCGAATCACATTGTTCTTCACACTGAAACAATTCTGCTGTTTGGGGAACAATGGATGTGCTTTACAAAGATTCTAACAACTGAAAAAAAGTGTTTTAGGGTGAGTTGGGGACACTTGCTGTGTGTAAATCTGGGGAATAAATCTAGGAAAACAGACAGTTAAGCAGAGATAGCAGAGTTGAGGTTGAAGGAGGGAAGGCATGAATGGCAGGTGACTAGATGCTTTCAATTAACTGTAAATGGTCTTTCAGCTGATGTCAGTATTTGAACCGAGATTGTTGGTCTATCAATATACCTGAGGCGATATTAACTTGTGCTTCAGTAAACTAGAGACTAGAAAAAAAATATTTTGCCTAGCATCCATTAATCTACTTAAGTTTGCATAGCTAAAGGAGAAAAAGTCAGGCAGGTGCCTCCTTTTCCCATCATTTTGTCGGCTCCATTCAACCTCTATTGAATTAGATAGGTCAGAATTGAAAATGGTTCTCTGATCTCGGTTCCTTGACCCTTTGATAGCTCTACTCCTGTGCTTTCACAGGCTTGAATACAGTTTTCATGCCCCTGTACTTTGCTTCAGCTCTTTTGATCTCTCAAAGCAGCAAGACAAAACCACCTCTCCCTGTTTGACTATATACTTCACTCGCCTATTTTCTTCCTCTTTAAAATGGAAACAGCTTTCTTTTTTCCGAATATAAGTAATGAATGTTCATTATGTTTAAAAAATAGGTATTTTTTGCAAAGTTCTGAAAATTTCATTTATTAATTTCTGTGTACTGAATTTCTTCTATGTAGCAGGCATTGTTTTAGGTTCTGGGGATACAGAGGTGATAAAAATAGGTAATACCTCCTTCCTCCTGGGTGTTACATTCTAATAAGCTGGGAACACAACTAATGCATAAGTGAGCAGAATATTTAGAGTATCAACTGTGGATAAGTGCTATGGGGACAATGAAAGTAGGGAACGAGGATGGGGTCTACTGATATCAGCAGGCAACCTCATAATTTTCCTTATAATGTTGCCTTTCATAGACAATATCTGTTAATAATTTAGTATATTACTTCCCATAAATTTTCTCTTTTTAATTCATTTCACTTTTTATCTATAAATACAAACACATAATTTAAAAGTTAAAAAGTGTTAAAAAGTTATAACAAAAAATTGCTATCTACTAACTGTGTTCCCCTGCCGTGAAGTAATTTTTTACCTGTTTCTCCAAATAATACGTGTATATTGCTGCGTCTTGATTCATAAATTTTAGATATCATCAATTGACTTCCTCTTAAGGGACTGAAAACTTTAACTTTTACATTGTATACTCTTTTCTTTCCCCTTAAATTCTCCTATACTAGATGTGTCACAATTCTAGCAAAATCTATTCACAACATTTTCATTATTATTATGGCTATGTAGATTCTATTCAAGTAATGTATTATTATTGGTTCATTTCCTTTCTTTCACAACTTTTTGCTCTCTTTTTTGAAGTTAATAATGACTTCATTATCTTATTTATGTAGTTTTATTTAAATCTTGGCACACAATATATTAGCTCTGTTAAAAAATGTCTTATTCTGGGTAAATACTCAGTGGTGGAATTACTGGATCATATGGTAATTCTATTTTTAATTTTTTGAGGAATCTTCATACTGTTTTCCACAGTTGGCTGTATCAGTGTGCATTCTTGCCAACAGTGCACAAGGGTTCCCTTTTCTCCACATCCTCTCCAACACTGGTTTTTTTCTTGTGTTTTTGATTTTAGCCATTCTGACAGGGGTGAGGTGATATTTCATTGTGGTTTGATTTGCATTTTTCTGAAACAAACCAAATGTCCATTGATAGATGAATGGATACAGAAGATGTATATACAAAGAATGCACTATTGGTCAAAAAAAAAGAATGAGGTCTTGCCATTTGCAACAACATGGATGGATCTCGAGAGTGTAATGCTAAGTGAAATAAGTCAGTCAAAGGAAGACAAATACCAAATGATTTCACTCCTATGTGGAATGTAAGAAACAAACCAAACGAACAAAGGAGAAAAGAGACAAACCAAGAAACAGACTCTTAACTACAGAGAACAGACTGATGGTTACCAGAGGGGGGGCAGGTAGGAGGCTGGGTGAAATAAGTGAAGGGTATTAAGAGTACCCTTATCATGATGAGCACTGAGTAATGTATGGAACTGTTGAATCACTATATTGTACATCTAAAACTAATATAACACTGTATGTTAACTATACAGGAATTAAAATTTAAACAAATAAAAAAGAACACATAATATATCAAAATTGATGAATATTTTTTAAAGACTTATTTATTCATTTTAGAGAGAGAGAGAGAGGGCACACACGAGTAGGGGGAGAGGGTGAGGGAGAGAATCTTTCAAGCAGACTCCATGCTAAGCACAGAGCCCAAGGTAGGGCTCAATCTCACAACCCTGAGACCATGACCTAAGCTGAAACCAAGAATCTGTCACTTAACAGACTGAGCCACCCAGGTACCCCTAAAATTAATGAATATTTTGATATAAGAAGTAAAACTAACAATTTCCTTAGAAAAAAGTTTTACTACAATTTTCTACATGACCAAGGGTATCAGATAATCTATCCCCCCTCCCCCCCCAATCCTTTCAGGTGTCTTTCATTCTCTTATTCACCAGCAGTTGTCTTGAGGTTTCCTTTGCCACAATCTTGGGTATTATCTTCCCTTCTTCTCTCCTGTATTGTAGCAGTGCTCATTTGCTGTATCCCAGGTCTCCTGTTCTTGGTTTATTCTCCTGTTTTAGTGGAAAACATCTTGCAGTACTTTCTCCAAAGAGTATATGTGCCAGTTTTCTATTGCTTCTGTACCAAATCACTACCAATTTCATGGTTGAAAATAACATACACTTACTATCTTGCAGTTAGGTAGATTAGAGGTCTGACTCAGATCACATTGGTGATCAAGGTGGAGGCAGGGCTGCATTCCTTCCTAGGGGTCTAAGGGTGAGCCTTTGTCTGTTCCAGTTTCTAGGGGCTGCCTGCATTTCTAGGTCTGTGACCCCCTCCATCATCAAAGCCAGAAATGGTGGGTTCAGTCCTTCTCACATTGTATTGATCTGACCTCCTCTTCTGCCCACCCTTTCCACATTTAAGGACCATTGTGATTATATTAGACCCATCTGGATAATCTCCCTATATTAAGACTAGCTGATTAGTAAACATATTTCATCTACAACCCTAATTTCCTTTTGCCATTTAAGATAACATATTCACAGGTTCCAGGGATTAGGACACGGACATCTTTATGGGATTTATTACTCTGCCTATCTCCAGATACATGGGAAACACATCTTCAAGTCTTTGCTGTACATGGACATCTGATTAATAGGTTGGCTAGATGTAGAATTCTATGTTTAAAATGATTCCACTCATAATTTATAAAACATTACTTCATTCTCTTATAGCTTGCAAATTTCTCTTCAATTCAGATGAGATTCTGAGTTTCAAAAAGCTTTAAGGAACTTATTATTACTGGTATTACAAAATCATACATTCATGAGTCTTAGCTTTATATATTTTATTTACTGTTCTGGGCACTTGGGCAGAATCCCTTCACTTTACAGACACATATTCTTCAGTTCCCTTTTTTTCTAATTACTTGAAATTATTGTGTTCTTCCTCATCATTTTTTCTATTTTCTTTATCTGGACCTCCTATGATTTGGATATTGAACTTCCTGCATGTCATACATATATGAGATGGAGGAGACATCACACACACACAAGTACAAAAAAGGAGAAAAAAAGGAATTATGCCTATATTAAAGAATATAACATTTAAATTAAATGTATTTACTAATATATATCTATTAAACATCTATTATGTATGTATAATGTCTCTGTTGTCCTTCTGTTCACTCTTTTATCTTATTTTCTGGAAGATTCCTTCAATTTTATCTCCCAACCTTCTCATTGAATTTGTAAAAAAAAAAAAAAAAAAGCTTAAAATTTTTAATTTATAAAAACTAAACTCTCGGGGCGCCTGGGTGGCTCAGTTGGTTAAGCGACTGCCTTCAGCTCAGGTCATGATCCTGGAATCCCGGGATCGAGTCCCACATCGGGCTCCCTGCTCAGCAGGGGGTCTGCTTCTCCCTCTGACCCTCTCCCCTCTCGTGCTCTCTGTCTCTCATTCTCTCTCTCAAATAAATAAATAAAAATCTTTAAAAAAAAAAAAACTAAACTCTCTTATTCATACTTTTTTGTCTCTTTTTTCTATAATTTTTTTTTAAAGAATGGGTTATTTGAAGTTTTCTTCTGCTTCCTGCATTGCCTCTGCTTTCTCTTAATCCTTTTATATCTGAGTTTTTTAGCCCCTTTCTTTCATATTTTCCCAGTACTTAGTGATATTTGAATATCTATCACATGTAGAAAAAGGCACAAAAAATTTGGAAATTTTGATTTAGTGGTCAGACTTACTGATAATTATATTAGGGCACATGTTTAGGGATTACTGATTGTAAATGGCTCGGTGGCTGAACTAAATTCATAGTCACTAATATCCAGTGGATTCATAACCAACACGTTAAGACTAGAGGTCACATTTCTCCCATTCTATTTCATTACTATATTGTAGAACCTTCTTACACTAATCAGAGTACAGGCACACCTTGGAGATATTGCTGGTTTGGCTCCAGACCACCACAATAAAGCAAATGTCACAATAAAACAAGTCAAATGAGTGCTTTGGTTTCCCAATGCATAAAATAAAAGTTATGTTTACACTATACTGTAGTTTATTAGGTGTGCAATAGCATCATGTCTTTAAAAACAATGTATATACCTTAATTAAAAAATATTTTCTTGCTAAAAAATGTTAACCATCATCTGAGCTTTCAGTGAATTGTAATCATTTTGTGGAGGGTCTTGCCTCAAAGTTGATGGCTGCTGACTGACCAGGAAGGTGGCTGCTGGAGGCTGGGGGAGCTGTGGCAATTTCTTAAAATAAGACAACAATGAAGTTTGCTGCATCGATTGACTCTTCCTTTCACGAACGATTTCTCTGTAGTGTGTGAGGCTGTTTACTAGCATTTTACACACAGTAGATCTTCTCTCAACATTGGAGTTGGTCCTCTCAAGCCCTGCCACTGCTTTAGCGACTTAAATGTATGTCATATTCTAAATCCTCTGTTGTCATTTCAACCATCTTCACAGCATCTTCACCAGCAGTAGATTCCATCTCAGAACACCACTGTTTTTGCTCAAACATGAGAAGCAGCTCCTCAACTGTGAAAGTCCGATCATGAGATCGCAGCTGTCCAGTCACATGTTCGGGCTCCCCTGCTGCTTCTAGTCCTCTCGCTGTTTCCACCGCATCTGCAGTTCCTGCCTCCACTGGAGTCCTGAGCTCCCCAAGTCACCCATGAGGGCTGGAATCAACTTCTTCCAGACTCCTGTTCATGTTGATATTATAACTTCTTCCCTTCAATCATGAACAATCTTAATGACATCTAGAATGGTGAATCCTTCCCAGAAGGTTTTCAGTTGACTTTGCCCAGATCCACCAGAGGCACCACTATCTATGGCAGCTATAGCCTTATGAAATGTATATGCTAAATAAGAAGATTTGAAAGTTGAAATCATATCTTGATCCATGGGCTGCAGAATGGATGTTGCTGTTGTGTTAGCAGACATGAAAATAACATTAATCTTGTCAATCTCCATCACAGCTCTTGGGTGACCAGGTGCATCGTCAAGGAGCAGTAATTCTGAAAGGAATTTTTTTTTCTCAGCAGAAGGTCTCAACTGTGGGCTTAAAATATTTAGTAAACTGTGTTACAAACAGATGTGCTGTCATCCAGGCTTTGTTGTTCCATTTAGAGAACACAGGTGGAATAGATTTAGCATAATTCTTAACGATCCTAGGATTTTCAGAACGGTAAATGAACCCTGGCTTCACGTTCAAGTCACCAGCTGCATTAGTCCCTAACAAGAGAGTCAGCTGTCCTTTGAAGTTTTGAGCCAAACATTGACTTCTCCCTTTCTAACTGTGAAAGTCCTAGATGGCATCTTCTTCCAATATAAAGCTGTTTCATGTAGCATTGCAAATCTGTTGTTTAGTGTAAGCCACCTTCATTAATTATCTTAGCTAGATCTTCTGGATCACTTGCTGCAGCTTCTATATCAGTACTTGCTACTTCACCTTGCACTTTTATGGCATGAAGATGGCTTCCTTCTTTAAACCTCTTGAACCAACCTCTGCTAGCTTCAAACCTTTCTTCTGTAGTTTCCTCACCTCTCTCAGCCTTCTTAGAAAGAAGAGAGCTAAGGTCTTCCTCGGGATCAGGCTTCTGCTTATCCAGGCCACTAAAACTTTCTCCATATCAGCAGTAGGGTTATTTTGCTTTCTTATCATTCGTATGATCACTGGGTTAGCACTTTTAATTTCCTCCAAGAATTTTTCCTTTGCATTCACAACTTGGTGAGCCTTCTGGCTCAAAAGACCTAGCTTTCAGCCTACCTTGGCCTTCAACATGCCTTCTTCCAAGAATTTTTCCTTTGCATTCACAACTTGATGAAACTTCTGTCTCAAAAGACCTAGCTTTCAGCCTATCCTGGCCTTCAACATGCCTTCTTCACTAAACTAAATCATTTATATTTTTTTTTTATTAAAGTGAGAGAGGTGTGACTCTTCCTCTCACTTGAACACTTCGAGGCCATTATAGGGTTAAATTTTAATTAGCCTAATTTCAATATTGTTTTTTCTCCAGGAGTACAGAGGCCCCAGGAAAGGGTGAGAGACAGGTGAATGGCTGCTCAGTGCAGCATTCAAAACAAACACATTTATCTGTTAAGTATGCTGTCTTATGGGGCGTCGTTCATGGCACCCCAAAACAATTACAATAGTAACAGCAAAGATTGCTGATCGCAGATCAGTAAAACAAATGTAATAGTAATAAGAATGTTTGAGGGGCGCCTGGGTGGCTCAGTTGGTTGGGCGACTGCCTTCGGCTCAGGTCATGATCCTGGAGTCTGGGGATTGAGTCCCACATCGGGCTCCCTGCTCAGCGGGGAGTCTGCTTCTCCCTCTGATCCTCCCCCTCTCATGCTCTCTGTCTCCCATTCTCTCTCTCAGATAAATAAATAAAATCTTTTAAAAAAAAATGTTTGAAATGTTGTGATAATTACCAAAATGTAATTCAAAGAGACATGAAGAAATGGACTCAGAGACACAAAGTGAGCAAATGCTGTTGGAAAAATGGTGAGGGTAGACTTACTCAATGGAGCGTTGACACAACCTTCACTTTGTAAAAAAACCCCCCAAAACAAAAAACCACAGTATCTACAAAGTGCAATAAAGCACAATGCAATAAAACGAGTTATGCCTGTACCTATAACAAATATTTTTTAAAATAATGTTTTGTATTTTGATGTAAGAAATGAGAGAACAGCTCAAGAACTAGTAATGGTATGGATTTCTTAGATCTCCCTTCTTTCTGCCTTCACAACTTAGTGGATATCTGTTTTGGGGCAGCTGGAAAGAGAAATTGTCTAAAGGACAACAATATCAATAAACAGAGTGAACTTTTTACCTTCCGTGTGTAATACTTACAATGAAATATTCTGCATTTTATTTTCCTTATAAAAGAGAAAAAAAATCCTTTTACTGCATCTCAAAACTTATGAAGGTTTTCTTTTTATCATTTAAAAAATATTTGATGATTTTATTAAAATATTCTTACTCAAATATTACTGATTGTGGTCACTAATACTCAAATAATTATAACTAAGGCTCTAAAAAATATCTATAGTTAACTGTATTTTATTGAAGACAAGCCAGGCAAAGAAATTCCTCCTCTGCTTTCTCTTGTTCTGTTTACAAGTATTTAACTCAAACCCAACCCAACCTGACACAATAAATTCTGAGAAGCCTGACATATATAGAAGTCACTGTCTTTCTTACACTGAACACTGTTTAATAAGCAAGTTGCTTATATTATTATGCTTTAAATATGATCATATAAATGTAGAAACTAAGGAAGAAAAGATTGTTGAATGAAAATGGTCTGTGAAGCCTTTATGAAAAGGTTTTCCTTAAAGGTACATAGTATTTATTTTGGAAAGAGAGGAAGAAAGATCATTCAGGCTTAATAAATCACAATCCAGTGGATTATTAAAAATTCCTGTTGAGAGAAGTGGATCTAAAATCTGATAGGTTAAGCAGCTTCAGGTCTTGTGGATCTTTATTTCCAGTCTGAAAGACAATAGGAACCATCATAGAGTTTTTTTCAATGAAAGAAACTTTATGGGTAGGTCATTTTTTTCATGGTTAAGTGCTTTTTAAAAATTAAACTGGTGGTAGTATTCCAAATGGCTGTGTGTGTGTGTGTGTGTTGTTTTGTTTTTTTAAGTGATAGCTTGAGACAGGGAGACCACACTGGAGGACATTTTTTTAATTAGGCTTTTGTGGTGACAAAATTCTGAACTTTTGAATGACACTGAGTATGAAGAGGAAATGATGAATCTAAGATATTTCTAAGGAAAGCACCAATACCCACTCCATGATTAAATATAGTAAAGAGGGGATGTTGAAGTTAAAGATAATTTTAAAAAGTCAAGTCCAGAGAATTTTTTTTTCTTTCTTTTTAAAGATTCCATTCATCTATTTGACAGGGAGAGACAGCCAGAGAGAGAACACAAGCAGGGTAAGTGGGAGAGAGAGAAGCAGGCTTCCCGCCGAGCAGGGAGCCCGATGCGGGGCTTGATCCCAGGACTTTGGGATCATGACCTGAGCTGAAGGCAGACGCTTAACGACTGAACCACCCAGGCGCCCCAAGTCCAGGGAATTTTAAATAATTTCTGTACTTAGAAGTATTTTCAGTATAAGCCTTGAGTGTTTCCTGCTTAAAATTTAAAAATTTTACTCACTCTCTATATAGAATGGTATCTCTTTATTTTTTTTTATTTTTATAACCAAGCCTCTGGCTCCTCCCAGAAAAGCATCATGTATCCAAAACAATGTTTTAATTAATTACTTCACACTCCATACATGCATAGAAATGAAATGCCTATGTAATTTCTATTATTTTCTGGAATTTAAAATTCAACAATGTTGCAGTTATCTAAGCATTATAGCATAGTCTTATCATGTGGATAATCCCCCAACTGAGAATATATGTCTTATTATATAAATTTTATAATTGATAATTTTTAAAAATCCATCTTTTTTCCCTCTAATTTTCAACATGGGTAAAATGAATAAATAATATGAAGATTCTTTTATTGACCAAACTCTACCGAGGTTCCCTTGAGATCTTTTACAACCAGGCCTTGACTTCTGGACTTTGGTCTTCCTCTCTACATTGTTCAATTTTAGCAAGAGTTCTGTTAAGTCATTTTAACAACAATCCCATCCTCTGTATTTGATCACTTGATATCCAAATAGGTTCCTCCTCCTTCCCCATCCTCCACATGGTGCCTGATCACCCCAGCCTGCTTTCAGCAAGCATCCTGTTAGGTAGGTGTAGCTTGAATCTCCCCTTTAGCCCTGATGTTTCCTCTTAGTAATTTTCTTTTTTTGTTTTGTTTTGTTTGTTTTTGGCATTGCATGGCTTATATTTTTATTTTACAAAATGAAAATAATTTTATTGGGGTTTTTTGGTTATCAATATATTTGAACCAAAACATATTAAAAATCATAAACAATGTTCTTGAAATTCCCTCTCCTCCCGAGATGCCACTGCTGTTACCAATATCCTTTAAGACATCTGTTTACATTGCATTGCTTTTATTTTTTCTTTTATTGTTTTCCTCTTACTAATTTTCCATTCACTGACCCTCCACCCTGCTCCTTTGCCATCAATTCCCACTTGCCCATGCTATATTGGAAGTTGAACTCAATCTCTCCCCCACTGTAAGACCCCTTTGCAGTGGTTCCTATACCTATTGCAATGCCCCCCCCCCCACCTTAAATAAAGTCCTTCTTGCCCTCTCCAGCAAGTATCAGGACTAATATTTTTTCCTTACCAAGTCTTAGGGCCAAGTGTTTTTAGCCCCCATATAATTAATGCTTATGGAATAAGCATCTAAATATCATGGGAAACTGTAGATTAGCATATTATCACCTCCACAGTCACCCCACAGCAATGATGAATGTGATCAGAACACCTACGAATGCCTGGCACCACACCAGGTTCTAGGAGTACAGGCAGATGTAAGGCTTTTCCATGGCAGGTAAAAGATTATAATTGATTGGAAGGAAAAGTATATGTCCCAAATGGCAAATGCTGCTTTAGATCAATATTTCGTGACTTATATTAAATCCCAATCTTTTATTTAAAACCAAACTTTAACCCAAATTGTCTCCATATATCTACCAGCTTACATATCTTAATTCTTCAAAATAGTCAGGACAGAGGAATGCGTAAGCCAAGTAAAATAAATGAGGAAATGGCGCAACATTGCCAACAGACTACTTTCGTGCATTTAAATTTGTCTTATTTTTACACAATTTACCAGGTAATGAGAATGCATACTGCCTCAAAAATTCACCATGAAAAGTAGATAATGCTTTTTATTAGAATTTACTATAGAACAATAGGACATTTATCTAATTGACATTCCATCTGACACATTTAAACTCAGTTAGCTCTAAAATTTTGTGTGGATCCTGCTGATTCTTCACCTCTCCCTCTCATGTTTCTTTTTATCTTTTGAGATGCATGTTTTTTCAAAAGTTTCTTCTAAAGGAACAAAGCAGTGCTGTTGCTGTATACAATACTCTCTCCAACAGACAATCTCAATTACTTTGGAAACCTGGCAATTTACATTCACTCCCTTCAGGTAGCAGTCAGACTCCACAAAGGCATCTTCCCCAGCAAGCTGATTGCTTTTTCATTCCCATAGAGCCTAGTGTTGAGACTTCAGACTCAGGCCTTCCACCCAATCACAACTGGACTCAGTAACACCCTGCTGTGATTCTTATATGCACTGCAAGACAGTGTGATGGTTGACATTGCCAACTTTCCACAGGAATAATAACAGAAATGTTTAGAGGATTTGGCCTTTCAAATCTCTGTAACAATTGTCTGTGAAAAACAACTATAAAAAACAGCTTCTAGGGTGCCTGGGTGGCTCAGTTGGTTAAGCAACTGCCTTCGGCTCAGGTCATGATCCTGGAGTCCCGGAATCAAGTCCCGCATCGGGCTCCCTGCTCAGCAGGGAGTCTGCTTCTCCCTCTGACCTTCCTCCTTCTCATGCTCTCTGTCTCTCATTCTCTCTCTCTCAAATAAATAAATAAAATCTTAAAAAAAAAAAAAAAACACAGCTTCTAAACCAAAGCTTTTCTTCATACTGATGAAAAGTGTTAACAGTCCACCTTGTGAAATCTGCTTCACCAAAGAAAGTCACTCTGTCAAGCCTTGTATAAGTAGCTGGTAGGTAGATATTTCATTAATGCTGTTTTTCTCACTAGGTTCATTTTTAAGCAGAAAAACAAAGAGTTTACCTTGACTGAGGCTACTAAGTATAATACAAATGATGAACAGTGTGGTAGAAAGAAAAGCCACTCAACTGAGATGCTCATGATCCCTGAGAAAACTGGGCCAGTTGGTGCAGAATAACTTTTGTTTAGTGTATAACCATGTTTTGGAGTCAGATCCCTGGGATCAAGTTCATCTCTTAATAGAAGGGAAAGCTTAGGAACTTACTTTTGTTTCTCTCTGAGACTCAGTTTCCACATCTATACAATGGAAATAGAGTAGTTACTTCACAGGATTGTGGTGAGAAATAATTAAATGATTTTACATAATATATTTAGCACAATGCTTAGTACATATTTGGTTCTCAATGTTAGTTGTTAATGTTTTTCCTTTATTTAACAAATGTCTATTATGCTGTTTCTACGTCTTAATCTTTTTTTGAGTTTTTCAGACTGAGCAATTCCTGCACTCAAGGACCATGCAGTTTAATAAAAGAAATAGCCTAATAGTCATGTCATTTAAACTAGCAGGACCTATCCTTATGAGTCTAAGAAGTTACATTTTTTTCCGTAATCTTGCCCTTTTCAACAGGTGATTGTATCAAGAGTTGATATTGACTCAAGGTGAATCAGTCAGTTTATGACTTTGGAGAATTTGGAATTTTGATATTAAGAAAGACAAATTAGTCTCTGAAAATTACCTGAGTGGAGGACAAGCATATCCAGGAATTATGAACATCATGGTTAATTATTTACAAAACGAATCTGAGAAATCTGATAGGGGAAAATGACTTTAATCTGAGAGAGGAGAAGACTGAGAGTACAGCTACCCTGCTTCCTGGTGCTTTTCCAATTTCTGACCCCATTTTTTGTGAAAGCAGGCTGGACTTTCTGCCTATGGATAATATAAAAAAGTCTATCTTTTAATTTTTTCTTTTTGTTTAAGTTTGTGGATTTAATTTCCATTACTTAAAACCAAAGTACTTGAACTAAGAGCCATGATTTGATATGAAGGAGTGAGCTGATATTTAAAGATCTGAAAACAAAGTCAGACCTGATGAAGAATTTGTTGTCAATCACAATAACAAGAGGAACAATAGAAACAGAAGGCTGAACACTGAATTACAACTGAATAGCAAGGGTAAAGGGTGCTGAGGGCCCTAACCCACTTGTATTGAATGTGTTATTGTTTGGTCAGCAGACACTTATCCTCAGTCACTCCTGCAAAAATCTGGGCCTAAGGTACCTTGAAGGAAGGCATGGTAAGACTTCTATACTAGACCATAGACCTAACTCTATAAACTAAAACCTAGACTTCTATAAGAAAACAGAAAATCTTAGCAAGCTTGGGTTTGGCAGAGATTCTTATAAGACACAAAAAGCACAATGTTTCTAAAAAGTAAACTGAACTTAATCACAATTAAAAATGTTTGCTCTTCAAGAGATGCTGTTATAAATATGAAAAGACATACCGCTGACAGAAAATATTTATGAAGATAGATAGCGTATATATGAAGCATTCTCAACTTAATAAAAAGAAAACAAACAAACAAACAAAAGCCAATAAAAAAGGAAAAAAAAAAGATTGGAATAGACACTTCACCAGAGCATATATATGGATGACCAAGCACATGAAGCACATCATTAGTTATCAGGGAAATGCAAATTAAAACCACAACAAGGTCCTATTACCTATCTAATAAAATGACTGAAGACTGACCAAATTAAGTATTTGCAAAGATATGAAATGATGGATACATTTATTTTGGAAAACAACTAAATCAAATGTCCCCCAACAAGTGAATGATAAAAAAAATTGGATATCCATATAATGTCAGCTTCCTCAGCAAAAAAAGGAATAAATTATTTATAAATGTAACAAAACAGACACATCTCAGCTGTGGCAAGTGGAAGAAATCACAGCAGAAAAAAAGGCTCTTTCCTATATGAATACATTTATATATATTTCTATAATAAGAAAAATAATATATAGTGAGAGAAAGCAGATCAGTCTACTCAGCATGGGGAGGAGGGGGTGGCAAAGGGAACAAGTGACTTATAAAGGGCATGAGAAAACTTTTGCACTGATGGATTTGTTCATTATCTTGATCATGATGATAGTTTCATGGGTATTTTATTGCCCAAACTTATCAAACTGTATATTTTAAATATGGGCAGTATATTGTATGTGCATGTGTAGTAAAGATGTATCAATCTTACCCAATAAACCTGAAAAATGACTTAAAAAAAAGCCTTTTGATATATTAAATTTTTAGCATTTTTACATTTTCAAGTAAAGAAAAACAATCTAGTCCAACTTATATTAAAACACCTATAAAAATTTTTGTGTGTCTTTAGGTGGAATGGAAATTGTAGTTATGTTATTAACTACATATCAATATTGCTTCAGGGTAATAATTATTTCTAGCCTTAAATTACCTATAATATTTACTGCTTACATCTATGTCCTCTGCTTCTTTATTATTTACATATAAAATAGCATAGTATTTTTAATTAAAACTGATCAAATACAAATCATCATGGAAATGCAAATCAAAAGCACAATGAGATATCACCTCACATCTGTCAGAATGGCCAAAATCAAACACATAATTAAAAACAAGTGTTGGCAAGGATGTGGGGACAAAGGAACCCTCTTGCACTGTTGGTGGGAATGCAAACTGGTGCAGCCTCTGTGGAAAACAGTATGGAGCTTACTTAAAATATTAAAAATAGAATTACCTTATGAGTAATTCCACTACTGGGTATTTACTCAAAGAAAATGAAAACTCTAATTCAAAAAGATATATGCACCCCTATGTTTATTGAAGATTATTTACTGTAACCAAATTATGGAAGAAATCCAAGTATCCATGGATAGATGAATGGACTATATATATATATATGTATGTGTATATATATATATATATATATACACACACACACCCACCATTATATATATACATATATACATATACACATATATATACACACACAATCGTATATATAATATATATAATATACACCATATATATACACCACATAATATATATAATATATATATGGTGTATATATATACTATATATACACATAATATACACATACACCACATAATATATACATACATATATATGTATATATATACACACAATTATATATATACCATTGTGTGGTATATACACACATATATATGGAATATTACTTAACCATAAAAAAAGAATGAAATCTTGCCATTTGCAGCAACATGGATGGCCTGGAGGGTATAGTGCTAAGTGAAATAAGTCAGTCAGAGAAAGATTAATATGATTTCACTCATAATGAGTGGAATTTAAGAAACAAAACCAACCAACCAACTAACCAAGAAAGGGACTCTTAAATACAGAGTGGTTTCCAGAGGGAAGGTGGGTAATGGGAGGGGTGAAATAGATAAAGGGGATCAAGAGTACACTTATCTTGAGCACTGAGTAACATACTGTTGAACTATTATATTGTCCACCTGAAACTAATAGAATATGTTAATTATACTTCGATTAAAAAAAACTGATCCAAATAACCAACTTATTGGATAAAGGCAAAATATATTTTATTAATATGCCATTTATTGATGAGGTCATACATTTACATATTAAATATAGGCAAAATCTTCCTTTGTCTTTTTAAAATCAAATTAAAACAATTTACTTAATTCTATGAATATTGATGAATGGAGAAATAAAGTGTAGTCCATCTCTTCATCATTTTCCATTTAAAAACTTTTGTAGGAAATACATAGTACTCAGCTTTGTACAATAAACAGGGCCCTGAACATGGAGGATAGTTTGTTTCAGATACTTAATCGAGTAACTGTCATGTATCCATAAAATAGAATCCTGCTCAGCTCTAAAAACTATTGACATATACAATAACGTGGATAAATCTCAAAGACATTATGCTAAATGAGGAAGTTGTCTCAACAAATTACATAGAGTATGATGCCATTTATATGGCATTCCTAGGAAGGCATAAATATGATTACATACATTAGGATTCTATTTATATGCCATTCGGAAAAAAAGGCAAACTAATGGGTTAGAAAACAGATAAGTCGTTACCAGAATTTCAGGAGGGAGAGGGTCTGACTACAAAGGGTAGGCAAGAAGGAAATTTTTGGGGTGTCGGAATTGTTCTGTATTTTGTTCGTGTTGGGAGAAAGCTTTCTTTTAAAGTTCCGTATTTTCAATCAATGAGTTTGAAAAAATACTGACAGTTGTATTACTCAATTTATGAATTAAGAGAACCTTTTTTTTTTTTAAAGATTTTCTTTATTTATTTGACAAAGAGAGAGAGAGAGGGAGAGCACAAGTAGGCAGAGAGGCAAGCAGAGGGTGAGGGAGAAGCAGGCTCCCCGCAGAGCAGGGAGCCCGATGTGGGGCTCCATCCCAGGACCCTGGGATCATGACCTGAGCCGAAGGCAGACGCTTAACGACTGAGCCACCCAGGCGCCCCAAGAGAACCATTTTTCAAGTCAATAAACTGCCTCAGAAAACTGTACTTAGCTAAAAAGAACTTGCTTTCATATTGATAGCATGAAAATTTTAGTGATCTAGTATAAAGGGTTCCCCTTTGAATTCCTTTGCAACTTTTCATAGTGATCATTAAACCTACTGTGACGTTTTATCAACATGTTCAGACTCTGCCTTTTGTGGATAGTACAAATGATGTGCTCTATCAACCTGCCAATGTATTTGGCTTTTAGAGATTCATTCCATGTTATCTTGAGGTGCCGTGCTTATAAAAGGTTTTCAGTTGGGAAAAAAAATTCCCCTAAAGCCTTAGCACCTATCTTTTACAATAAAGTAGCTATCAAAGGATAGAGTAAAAGAAAGGGTGATAGTCGATAAATAACAAAATGTGAAATGTAGAACTTTTTAAGAATATAAAAACACATACACATAATCTGAGTGAATATGTATAGTGTATATCTGTTTATATAGATGAAGATAAATGCAGGACACTGCATAGAATACGGACTTACTTATTCCCTACAGACATTAAGAAATTTAAGACCTCCTGATCTTGTATTTGAGTAGGTATTATGACTTTTAATAATTAATAAATACATAATACATAATAATAATAAAATACAATGAGGCATTTGCTAGTGTAAAAGATAGCACAACCCCTTTAACAAGGAAATAAATCTTGCTAAACAAAATTATCTAAAGTGTGCTATTTAGCTACTCTGTACACTACTGAAAGCAGTGATTCTTGACTGTAGTAATTAGTTAGGATCACTCCATTATATATCTATGACATCAAACCCACTTTCCTGGAGAAAGATAGACATTTTACCAAACAGGTACTTTCACATAAAAAGGAAAGTGAATTTCAACCAACTCACTACCAGTCTATTGGCTGTCTGGAGCATTGTGGTGACAAGAAATCTAAAGTCAAGATTGGGTTTAACATGAAACAGCAAGATTTTTTTTAAAGATTTATTTATTTATTTTGGAGAGAGAGCACAGGGGGAGAGACAGAGGGAGAGGGATGAAGAGAATCATCAAGCAGACTCCTCGCTGAGTGCGGAGCCTGATGTGGGGCTCTATCTCACGACTCTGAGATCATAACCTGAGCCGAAATCAAGAGTTGGACGCTTAACCCACCGAGACAACCAGGCACGCCAAGCAAGATTTTTTCTAAGTTTTTATTTTAATTCCAGTTAGTTAACGTACACTGTTATATTAGTTTCAGGTGTATGACAGAATGATTTCAACATTTCCATACATTACCCAGTGCTCATCACAAGTGCCTAGTGCTCATCACAAGTGCCCTCCTCAATTCCCCATCACCTATTTCACTCATCCCCCTGCGACCTCCCCTCTGGTAACCATCAGTTTGTTTTCTATAGTTAAGAGGCTGTTTCTTGGTTTATCTCTTTCTATCTCTTTTTAATTCCCTTTGCTCATTTGTTTTATTTCTTAAATTCCACATAGGAGTGAAATCATGTGGTATTTGTCTTTCTCTGACTGACATTTCACTCAGCATTACACGTGAAAGAGCAAGATGCTTGATTAGCAATGTCTGCACTGGTTCAGCAGGTGAAGTGAAGGTTCATACACTGTGCATTTGCCAGTCCTGGACTAGATTTTAAAAGATGAAGAGATTCAGATACAATTTTCTAATTCTTCCTCTTGGGACCTGATGAAAATCCTCAATTAAGGGAATTATCTTCAGTCTAAATTTCTTTTCGTTTAGGTTGTCTTTATCCTTCTTTTAAAAAAGGTATCTAACTCCTGTCATTATTTCTCTATGTAGGTTTGCACTGGAATAGAATGTTCTTGCAAAAAATACCTTCATACTCCTTGCAGACAATTTTTGGTCTTAGCTTTCATATTTGCCTTTTCTTACAATAAATTGCTTGTCCTCATATTTTGGTTTTCCTGCTGCCTGCTCTCCTTTCCTATGCTCTGTGAATTCTCTATGCTGTGGGTACGAGTCTTGGTCTTGGTGGTGGTAGGTGGAGCCTGCTTCCCACTTTAGAAGGCTAACTGGCTAGATGCTCATTATCTCAGATTCTTGTAGCACGGGTATGCACAGTTGACCTAGGTTCAACTAATCAAACTGTAGGCGTTCAAACAGGACTCAGAGTGATCAATAGAGGTAGATGACATGGGGTTTGTGATGGTGGCAACACGAGACGCAGCCGTCCATTTCCAAGAGCGGCTATGGCAGCAGTTCCAGTGACAGCGCCCAGTGTCCGGCGCTGGGCTTTGGGGCAGTGGCATCTGTGATAACACGCTCCAGCACCTCGCTCGGAGCCAGCGACGGAAGCGGTGCTCTGTGAGAGGGTCCTGCCAGGGGTTCTTGCTGCCACCCAGCTTCCTTCGCTTCTACACATTTTCCAAGCCTATTTCCGCAGCCTTACCAGAAATTCTGCGGGAAATCCAATATACTTTCAGTGAGTACTTCTTCTGCGTCACATGAATTAGAATTGGTTTCTCGTGTTGACAGCTAAGATCACTTTACAACAGATTTGTGAAAAGTGTTGGTGATAAAACTGGGTGAGTTTTGACTCTCTTCACTTGGCTCTGTAGATGCTTTGTTACTTGGTAAGCCTCAGGAAGGGTTTTTCTGTCTGTTGAAATTTACTCCTCTCTGTGAGCTCTCTGTATGTATCATATACTGTGGTTTCTGCGATCCTGAAGCAATGGGGCGGATAAGTTTTGTACCTTCTGGCAAGAGGAGTCACTACCTCAAAAGTCTGAGCTTAAAGGAGAAAATTCATCTTTGGAAACGTGGATACCATGACCGTTTTGGCATAGTATCTAATGATGACAAGAATGTATTCCAAATCCAACCAATTCTCACATCTCCACTCTGACATTATTACCATCATTTCTCCAAACATGACTCAATAGCTGTATAGCTGGTCCCTGCTTCCTCTCCTGCCCGTCCTACCCAACTCCCACAGACACAGGCTATCCTCCAAGCAACTCTTCAGTGGCATCTCAGATAATTTACGGGAAAAATATCCAGAATCTTCACATGGGTTACAAAGCTCTACATTATTTTGCTCATGGCTACCTCTCTGACTCCATTCCCTACTACTGCCTATCTTGCCACGTGGACCTTTTTGCTGATCTTTCCTAAGCCAACAATGCTCCATCTCAGGGTATTTGTATTTGCTGTTCTCTCTGACATGAGGATTCCTTTTTCAGATACTCACATAACTCATCTGCTCACTTGATTTAGATTTCTATTCTAACATCATCGCCACAGAAAGGACTTTTCTCATCAACCTTTCTGAATGACTACACTTATTCCTTTATCCCTATCCTACTTTAATTTCTCCTCATAATCCTTACTACAGTCTGATATTATACAGTTTTATTGATTTATTGATTTATTTAACTCCACCCGGGAATGTGAACTTCATGAGGGAGGCAGAGACTCATATTCATGGCTTAGATTACCAGTGCCTGGTCAAATGCCTGACATGTATAGTATTAAATGAAGGAATAAACCGCAGTAGTTCAGAGCTGGGTGTCAGGTGAATGAAGAAAAGTATTGTATAGAATCTCAGACTTTCTTTTGTACTGTTGCAACAAGTTGTTTTATTGGAACTGGACTCAAGCATAAGCCCAACACATAACAAACTCTAAAATGTCTGTGCATTAGTGAGTGAATGACTACATAATTAGTGACAAAAATACTTGATAAATATTATTTAAAAATGATCAAATGATTAAATAGCTGAGTGATCAAATATTAATTGGACAGTGAACTTGGAATCCTCACAAACATAAGGAAATGTCTTTGGTGGTCTCTTTCCTAAATTCTAGTTTTTCCAGAACTTTATGTTTTATATTTGTTTCATTGGCTTGATAAATTTTCTTGAGCTTTGTGTTAACTCAGAACAGCATGCACATTTTAAATTATTTTTAAAGTTATTGTTTGACTGGTATGTATGGCTTTTACAGAAATTCAGCTAAGCAATTCATTTGTCATCATTTATCATGAGTATTCAGGTCGATGTTATTTACTCCATTCCAAGAATATAGTGTTATCTGGTGCTTGGTTCATGTCAATTAAATTCAGAGCACAGTGCTAGGAAATGTGGAGATTCTCCAAAGAAAATGACATATTTCCTGCCTTCAAAGAGTCTGTCAGTTCTAACATTAGTACAAATTGGGTCTCTTTCTGGGTATGACACTTGGTCTGTTTCCAGCTGAGTCAATCTTCGTCTTAGTTTCCCCAGCTGAAAAATAAAGCTAATAATATCACTGTCAGAAAAAAATAGTGGAGAATATTGAGGTAATGTTTGGAGTTCAAACTTGTTAGTAAGGTACAAGTTAGGTCAGTATATTCTAGAATGTTTTGGTTGTGTGAAACAACAAATTTAAAAAAATAGAGTTTCTTCTAATATCTATTAGAACTAGACTATCTATTAGAGCTGGAATCCCAACCATCTCAACAAAAACAATTAGCTTAGTGTTTTCAAACTTCAAAAAAATTGCAATCATGTTTAAATGAAATCTTAAGCTGAAGCATAAGCAAATAAAGTTGTTAAAAGTGGAACTATATACCTTCCTGTACACTGCTTAAATAGAATTTGACATCTCTGAGACCCACCTCCTGGGAATCTGTCACATGGATACGACAGAGTCTGACAGTTTTATGGTCACTGGCACTAATTCAGATACAGTTTTCCCTTTGGCACCATTAGAGAGAGATTACCCATTTCCAAAACAGCAATATAAGTAGTCCCAGCACATAGAGCTAAGAGCAGGACACTTACAGGCTTTGGATATAAGAGCTCTGCTCTCCATCTTGGCAATCTCCTCTAGATATTTTGAACTATAACCAGCCCTCCTTAATTCATGGTATCTCATCCTTGTATTTGTGATGTCTCTTGAAAAATTAGGAAGTCATCCGTGCCTAAGACTTGCCTCAGGTATGATTATCTGCCTACCAAATGTGCGTGCACACACACACACATGCACACACACACAATTTAATCCCTGGTCACAACCCAAAGTGTACTTGCCTGTATCTTTCTACCAAGAGAGTGTGGACAGAGACCTTGTACATCTCGTTCACCATCATATCCTAAACATCTATCACACTGTCTGTAGTCATTGTCATCCAGGCATGCATGCATTCATTTATTCATCATTCAATTAAATACACCCATACTTTCTCTGTATCTGACACTGTTCTTAACACAGAGAAACAATGTTGACAAAATTGGTTCCTGCCTTTATGGATATTATAGTCCTACTTATAGTTGGTACTCTATAAATATGCGTTCAATTAATGAAAACAGCTTCTCTGCTGTCAAATAAACAAAGAAACAGTCATGACTAAGCTTTTAAAAAAATAAACTTTATTTTTTAAAATATTTATTTATTTATTTTGAGAGAGAGAGAAAGAGAGGTGGGAGGGGCAGAGGGGAAGAATCTCAAGCAGACTCCCTGCTAAGCATGGCTCAATCCCAGGACCCTAAGAGCATGACCTGAGCCGAAATCAAGAGTCTGATGCTTCACCGACTGAGCCACCCAAGTGCCTGGAAAAATAAACTTTACTTTTGGAGCAGATGTAGGTTCACAGCAAAATTGGGCAGAAAGCACAGAAAGTTCCTATATACTTCCTGCTCCTCCACCCCCACAGCTTCCCCACTATCAACATCTGGCAGCAGAGTGAGTGGTACATTTGTTACAATTGATGAATATACAGTGACACATAATTACCACCCAAAGTCCACGACTTACATTAGGGTTCACTCTAACTGTGTATATTCTATGCCTTCAGACAAATGTATAATTGCATGTATCTGCCATTTTAGTATCATATAGAATAGTTTCACTGCCTGCAAAATCTGGCTAGATTTTTAAAACTTTATCTTAAAATTTACAGAAATTAGATTGAGTAACATCTGCTTTCATATTTTCTGGACAGAAGTCTTGGTTTGGATGATATTTGGTTTTCTGAGGAACCAGCCCATTCTGTGTGCTTTCAGATCAGATGATCTCACAAACATGTAAAAGATATGGCTTCTCATCCTCTCATAACAAAGCAGTTGCTGGAGAAGTCTTAAGAAATGAAGCAGTACACGGAATGAAAAGAAAAAAATCTCTGCCTTTATCATTACTAGTCATGAACATCACTTTGATAGTCTTTATTTTTTCTTCTGGAAAAAGAGCCTCAGTTGGCTGATTTTGTTTTCAGAATAATAATAATAATCTAGAGGGGCTTCTTTATAAATTAGAAATTTTGTCTGGCATGAACAGTCACAACACGGCCATTAAGCCAAACAAAATTGCCACTCAGACTTGCCTTCTGTACTTGACCCTCACAAGTGGACTCTAGACTAAGCGTCGAGAGTCTCAGACCTCAGAAAACAAGATTAATTGAGCACAGTACCCCCTGACCTAGTGATTCTTGGGGCACCAACACAACTTGAAAGTCATATTTCCAACTCCCTCATTTTTTAAGAAGGAAACAGATCTACAGAGGTGAAGTTACCTACCTGCTTCAGGTCAGCTAGCTGAGTAGAGGCAAAGATCATGCTAGAACAGCAGGATCTGGAACACTTGTTCCAAAATTATTTCCGATGCTGTGTATTAGTGATATATTTTCAATGAACTAACTTTCATCAGTCAAAACCAACTAATCATAAGCCAAGATTTAATCAGTTTTCTATAGAGATAACATTCCTGATTAGTAAAACATTTCATAGTAAGATTAATCAAAATTTCCCATTGAGGAAACAGTTCTCTGAAAGCAGAAACATGATGTTTGTGAACCTGGAAATATTTCCTTGTTCTGGAAATGTTCAAGACATCCATTGGTGACACTGCCCCTGGCTTTCTGAATTCCATGTTTAGGGCGTGAGAAGCCATTTGCAGGGCTGTGGGTTTCTTCAAACTCTATCATTTTTTTTTAGTGTGAGTGGTATGGATGTGAGAAACATGATTCAATTCTATATACATGCATGTAAATATACACACACATGGGGATTTGACTCTATCCTTTGAACTTAAGTATAAATATGACCAACACAACTCTGCAACTGCTGTAATCAGAAGGGAAGAATGTCTTAAGCAGATGAAATCCCCAGGAATCTTAGGTAAGCCAAATAAAATTATCCTCTTGGAAGTTGGCCCTGGCATGAGAAAAGCCACCATCCCCTCAGGGAGAATTGCATGACATTTTTAGTAAGAGGATATAGTAAATTAGTTTCTCCTTCAAAAAAATTATCACATTTAAATCCTTTGAGAATAGTGCAAGAGTTCACCACTACTTCCATCTGAATATAGAATTCCAGAATTTTTCTTTTGAAATAGACAGAAGCTGACAAATACACTGAGCCAAGGGCTACATCATCCCTCAGGGTTTCACTCGAATACTCGTAACAGATGGATGTCTAGACTGTTTTTGAACACCCCAGGGACAAATTCCACAGTTTTAATTATGAAAACCATTTATATAATGCATTAATATGCCTGTACATGATTTTCCTACTTTATATAGCAGTATGAAGATAAAATGAGATAACACATGCCAAACATTGAACACAGAGTCTGGAACATTACAGAATTTAATACATTTTGCTTTTGCTTCTTTTTCTGCCACCAAAAGTAAACAAAGATAAATAAATTCCAAAGATAGTAAGTTAATTGCATGTGCACTTTTTTTCCTAATAGACTATAAGCCCTTAGAGCAGACACTATCCTATTTCTTCCTGCACTCTCTGTGCCTGCTCAATGCATTGCTAAATAGTAGGAAAGAGTATGAGGTGAATGGAGAAGGGAAGGGGAATAGGAAGGAAAGAAGGAAGGAGGGGAAGGGGAGGGGAGGGAGGTGAGAGGGAGGGGCAGGGAGGGAGGAAAGACAGAAAGAAGGAAGGAAGGGAGGAAGGGAGGACAGGAGGGAGGGAGGGAGGAAGGAAAATAAAAGAAAAAAGGGTAGGGAAGAGCAAACAGCTATAGGCTTATATTTCTCCAATAGTTTCCTGACACCTTCAGGATAGACAGACATCCAATTCCACAGCTTGGTTTCCAAGACAGTTCTTGCTTGCCCTGGCAACCTCTGGAACCTCGATAAACATACCTCATGTTCAGCTTCAGCCACACCCAGTTAGTAGCATTTCCTCAAATACACTCCACAGTCAGCCCTGAGCCTTTGTATACGTTACACTTCTAACTGGACTAAGTCTTTCCTTTTTTTCTGTCTCCTCATGAGCCTCGCAAACTTCCCCTCATCCATTAAGCCTCAGCTAATGCATTTCATATAATTGCAGCAAGTAAATTCTTTCAATTCTTTCCCCTTCTGTCTCTGCCTGTTTCAATAACATGCTTTGTCATTTTTTTCATGCGTTCATAGATGATAGCACACTTGCTTTCCCGGCATGTACTCCAAATATTTTTTTGTTTCCCATCCTATCTAATTCATTTATACCAAATCCACATATAAAAAGTTTAACTAAAATGTGTGCAACCTTCTTCCTCCTAAATGTTGCTGGTTCCCTTCTAATATTTCCCTGCCCTGCATTTAAGAACCAATCTTGCACCCTCCTACCTTAAATAGATGATATCTCTTTGACTTTGGAACTCTGGGATACTTTGTAGGAGAACTTTTTTTTTTACTCCAGTGCTACTTTAAAAATTAAGCTTTTATTTTGTGTAATTGTAGATGTATATGCAATTGTGAGACACAGTATGGAGAGATACCTAATACCCTGTACCTAGTTTTCTCCAAAAGTAATGTCTTTCAAAACTCTAGTACAATATCACAACCAGGATTTTAATATTAATATAGTCAAGGTACAGAACAATTCCATCACCACAAGGATTCTTTGTATGGCCTTTTATGCTACAACCACTTAACAATTTCCCAACCCTGCCCCTGACAGGTGGCAACTACTAATCCGTTCCCCATTTCTTAATTTTGTCATTTTGAGAATGTCATAAAAATGAGATCATACAGTATGTGACTTACCAGGATTAGCTTTTTCACTCAGCATAATTCCCTAAAGATTCATCTAGGTTGTTGCATATATCAATAATTCATTCCTTTATATTGCTGTCTAGTATTCCTTGGTATGGACATATTATGGTTTGTTTAACCAGTCACACATTGAAGGACATCTAGATTGTTTCCAGTTTGGGACTATAACAAATAAAGCTGCACATTCATGTATAGGTTTTTATTCTATATACATTTTCATTTCTCTGAAATAAATGCTCAGGAGTACAATGACTGGGCCATATGGTATCTCCATGTTTAGTTTTATTAAAAAACTACCTGTTCCATTTATAGCTAAAATGTTACTATCAGCAACATTTACATTCCCTCCAGCAACAGCATGAGAAATCCAGTTTTTCCTCATCCTCACCAGAATATGGTGTTTTTCTTTAGCCACTTTAATAGGTGTATAGTGATACCCCTTTGTGGTTTTAATTCATATTTTCCTAATGCCCATGATGTTAAATATCTTTTCATATGTGTCTGCCATTTCTTTATGTGCTTATTTTGTCACTTGTACATCCTCTTTGGTAAACTGTCTCTTTGCCTTTTGCCTATTTTCTGTTTGGATTAATTTTTTTACTGCTAAGTTTTAAAAGTTCTTTGTATTAATATTCATTACTACAGGATGCCTGGGTGGCTCAGTTGTTAAGCATCTGCCTTCTGCTCAGGTCATGATCCCAGGGTCCTGGGATCGAGTCCTAGATCGGGCTCCCTGCTCGGCGAGAGGCCTGCTTCTCCCTCTCCCACTCCTCCTGCTTGTGTTCCTGCTCTTGCTATCTCTCTCTCTGTCAAATAAATAAATAAAATCTTTAAAAAAAAAATCTACCTCCACCTCTTCTTAAAAAAAAAAAATTCATTACTACATTAGTATTCATTGAAATTAATTTATATTGATACTAGTATTTTCTTGGTTATGTGGTTTGGAAACATTTTCTTCCAGTCTGTAGTAACAATTTCATCCTCTTAACAATGCTTTGGCAGAACAAAATTGTTTAATTTTCATGAGGTTCAATGTATCAGATTTTTTCTTCTATGGGTTATGTTTTTTTTATTATTGTTATTTGAGAGAAAGAGAGAGAACACAAGCAGGGAGGAGAGGCAGAGGGAGAGGGAGAAGCAGACCCCCTGCTGAGCAGGGAGCCTGATGCAAGGCTGCAGGGCTCCATCCCATGACCCTGGGATCACGACCTGAACCGAATGTAGACACTTAACCGACTGAGCCACCCAGGTGCCTCTGGGTTATGTTTTTGATACAAAGTCTAGGAACTTTCTGTCTCACCCTAGATGTGAGTATTTCCTCCTATTTTTTCAAAAAAGTTTTAGTTTTATGTTTCATGTAAATTCATGATCCATTTTGAGTTAATTTTTGTAAAAGGTGTGAAGTGTAGGCCAAGGTCCTTTTTTTTTTTTTTTTTTTTTGCCTATGGATGTCCGTTGGCTGCAGCCTCATTTGTTGAAGAGGTTATGTTTCTTTCATTAAATTATGTTTGAATCTTTGTCAAAAATCAGTTGAGCATATTTGTGTGAGTCTATTTCTGGGTTGTCTATTGTGTTCTATTGATCTATGTGTTTATCCCTTCACCAGCACCACACTATTTTGATTGCTATGACTAATGAGTAAACTTTAGTCTCAGACAGAGAAACTGCTCCCACTTTATTCTCCTTTTTCAAGATTGTTTTAGCTATTCTAGGGCCTGTTCTTTTTTATATAAATTTTAAAATACATTTGTCCATGTCTACAAAAAACCTTGCTGGGATTTTAATAGAAACAGCAATAAAACTATAGGTCGATTTGGAGATAATTGAAATCTTTATTATGTTGAATATCCCAATCCATGAGCATGGTATGTCTCTCCATTTGTTTAAGTTTTCTCTAATTTCTTTTACCAAAATTTATACCTAAGTATCTCATTTTCTTTGAAGAGATTATAAGTGGTATTGTGCTTTTAATTTCAGTTATCACATATTCATTTTTAGTACATAATAAAGCAATTGATTTGTTTTCCTTGAGATATAATTCACATATTATAAAACTCATCATTTTAGAGTGGCATACATTTCTTTGAGTTTATCTTATTTGGGATGTACTCAATTTTCTTGAATCTGTATTTCTATTTCTTTTGTCAAATTTGGAACAGTTATTAACCTATTATTTCTTTGAATACTTTTCCAGTTCCATTCTCGCTTCTCTCTTTCTAGAATTTGGATGATATAAATATTAATTCCTTTGTTACTGTTGCATAGGTCTGTAAGACTCTGTTCATTTTAATTTCAGTCTATTTTTTCTCTGTTGCCCAGATTGTATAAATTCTATTGATCTGGCCTCAAGTTCATGATTCTTTTCTCCCAACTCCATTTTACTATTAAGCCCATCCAGCACTTTTAAAATTTTGATTATTGCACTTTGCAGTCCTACATTTTCTTGTTTATGGCTTCTTGTTTATGACTTGTTTATGGTTTTTGTTTATGACTTCTATTTCTTTGTTGAGATTTGTAATTGCTGATTTCCAAGCAAAGCAAATAACTAGTAAAAATAGGAGAAAGCCATATGCTAAATTTTAAATTTTAAAATCACCCCAAATCTCATCTTAAGTTTATCTATGATGAAACCAAATGAATGTTTTTGGCTCCAGTATCATGTTCACATTTGTATTGTCAGAGATCCTTACACCTGCCATGGTGATCCATTAAACAATGGGAGATAATGTCCAATGTTTGCTCACTAAATTTTTCTTTTCTGCATTGCACTTTTCATTCATTCATTTATTTATTCATTTATTCATTTGATCTGTATTTGTTGACTGCCTGATGTAATCCCCAAAACAGGGGATATAAAGACTAAGATATGTTTTTACCCCAGTTTTCCAACATGGTTTAAGAGATGACCTCTGAATTTACTCAATAGCCCTGGTCAAAAATTTGGATACCATCTTTGACTGCTCCCTCTTGATTAACCCCACTTCTGTCCAATCCATTAACAAATTTAAAATTTTCCCTCCAAAATAGATCTTAAATTCATCTAATACTCTCCATATTTATTGCCAATCTAATCCAAACTGCCATCATCTTTCTTCTGGGCTATTGACCCACTTTTCAAGCTGATCTCTCAGCTTCCTCTCCTACCCAACAGCCACGTGATCTTTTAAGATGTAAATAGGAACATGCCAGTGCTTTCTTTAAAATACCCCAATGGCTTCTATTTTTTTTTAAGCATTTTTTTTATTATGCTATATTAATCACCATACATAACATCATTCGTTTTTGGTGTAGTGTTCCATGATTCATTGTTTGCCTATAACACCTAGTGCTCCATGCAGTACATGCCCTCTTTAATACCCATCACCAGGCTAACCCATACCCCCGCCCCCTCCCCTCTAGAACCCTCAGTTTGTTTCTCAGAGTCCATAGTCTCTCATGGTTCATCTCCTGCTCCGATTTCCCCCCCTTCATTCTTCCCTTCCTGCTATCTTCTTCTTCTTTTTGTTTTTTTAACATATAATGTATTATTTGTCTCAGAGGTACAGGTCTGTGACTCAACAGTCTTTCACAATTCACAGTGCTCACCATAGCACATACCCTCCCCAGTGTCTATCACCCAGCCACCCCATCCCTCCCACCCCAACCCCCACTCCAGCAACCCTCAGTTTGTTTCCTGCAATTAAGAATTCCTCATATCAGTGAGATCATATGATACATGTCTTTCTCTGATTGACTTATTTCACTCAGCATAATGCCCCCCAGTTCCATCCACGTTGTTGCAAATGGCAAAATTTCATTCCTTTTGATGGCTGTATAATATTCCATTGTATATATATACCATATCTTCTTTATCCATTCATCTGTCGATGGACATCTTGGCTCTTTCCATAGTTTGGCTATGGTGGACATTGCTGCTATAAACGTCAGGGTGCATGTACCCCTTTGGATCCCTACATTTGTGTCTTTGGGGTAAATACCCAGTAGTGCAATTGCTGCGTCATATGGTAGCTCTATTTTCAATTTTTTGAGGAACCTCCATACTGTTTTCCAGAGTGGCTGCACCAGCTTGCATTTCCACTAACAGTGTAGGAGGGTTCCCCTTTCTCTGCATCCCCGCCAACACCTGTCATTTCCTGACTTGTTAATTTTAGCCATTCTGGCTGGTATGAGGTGGTATCTCATGGAGGTTTTGATTTGGATTTCCCTGATGCCGAGTGATGTTGAGCACTTTTTCATGTGTCTGTTGGCCATTTGGATGTCTTCTTTGGAAAAATGTCTGTTCATGTCTTCTGCCCATTTCTTGATTGGATCATTTGTTCTTTGGGTGTTGAGTTTAGTAAGTTCTTTAATGATTTTGGATACTAGCCCTTGATCTGATAGGTCATTTGCAAATATCTTCTCTCATTCCGTCTGTTGACTTTGGTTTTGTTGACTGTTTCTTTTGCTGTGCAAAAGCTTTTTATCTTGATGAAGTCCCAATAGTTCATTTTTGCCCTTGCTTCCTTTGCCTTCGGTGATGTTTCTAGGAAGACGTTGCTGCGGCTGAGGTCAAAGAGGTTGCTGCCTGTGTTCTCCTTTAGGATTTTGATGGACTCCTGTCTCACATTTAAGTCTTTCAACCATTTTGAGTCTATTTTTGTGTGTGGTGTAAGGAAATGGTCCAATTTCATTCTTCTGCATGTGGCTGTCCAATTTTTCCAACACCATTTGTTGAAGAGACTGTCTTTTTTCCATTGGACATTCTTTCCTGCTTTGTTGAAGATGAGTTGACCATAGAGTTGAGGGTCCATTTCTGGGCTCTCTATTCTGTTCCATTGATCTGTGTGCCTGTTTTTGTGTCAGTACCATACTGTCTTGATGATGACAGCTTTGTAATAGAGCTTGAAGTCTGGAATTGTGATGCCACCAGCTTTGCTTTTCTTTTTCAACATTCCTCTGGCTGTTCGGGGTCTTTTCTGGTTCCATACAAATTTTAGGATTATTTGCTCCATTTCTTTGAAAAAAGTGGATGGTATTTTGATGGGGATTGCATTGAATGTGTAGATTGCTCTAGGTAGCATTGACATCTTCACAATATTTGTTCTTCCAATCCATGAGCATGGAACTTTTTTCCATTTCTTTGTGTCTTCCTCAATTTCTTTAATGAGTATTTTATAGTTTTCTGAGTACAGATCCTTTGCCTCTTTGGTTAGATTTATTCCTAGGTATCTTATGGTTTTGGGTGCAGTTGTAAATGTGATTGACTCCTTAATTTCTTTTTCTCCTGTCTTGTTGTTGGTGTATACGAATGCCACTGATTTCTGTGCATTGATTTTATATCCTGCCACTTTACTGAATTCCTGTATGAGTTCTAGCAGTTTTGGGGTGGAATCTTTTGGGTTTTCCACATAAAGTATCATATCATCTGCAAACAGTGAGAGTTTGACTTCTTCTTTGCCGATTTGGATGCCTTTTATTTCTTTTTGTTGTCTGATTGCTGTGGTTAGGACTTCTAATACTATGTTGAATAGCAGTGGTGATAGTGGACATCCCTGCCATGTTCCTGACCTTAGGGGGAAAGCTCTCAGTTTTTCCCCATTGAGAATGATATTCGCTGTGGGTTTTTCATAGATGGCTTTTATGATATTGAGGTATGTACCCTCTATCCCTACACTCTGAAGAGTTTTGATCAAGAAAGGATGCTGTACTTTGTCAAATGCTTTTTCTGCATCTATTGAGAGGATCATATCGTTCTTGTTCTTTCTTTTATTAGTGTATTGTATCACATTGATTGATTTGCGGATGTTGAACCAACCTTGCAGCCCAGGGATAAATCCCACTTGGTCATGGTGAATAATCCTTTTAATGTACTGTTGGATCCTATTGGCTAGTATTTTGGTGAGAATTTTTGCATCCATGTTCATCAGGGATATTGGTCTGTAATTCTCCTTTTTGATGGGGTCTTTGGTTTTGGGATCAAGGTAATGGTGGCCTCATAAAATGAGTTTGGAAGTTTTCCTTCCATTTCTATTTTTTGGAACAGTTTCAGAAGAATAGGTATTAATTCTTCTTTAAATGTTAGGTAGAATTCCCCTGGGAAGCCATCTGGCCCTGGGCTTTTGTTTGTTGGGAAATTTTTGATGACTGCTTCAATTTCCTTAGTGGTTATAGGTCTGTTCAGGTTTTCTATTTCTTCCTGGTTCAGTTTTGGTAGTTTATACATCTCTAGGAATGCATCCATGTCTTCCAGATTATCTAATTTGCTGGCATATAGTTGCTCATAATATGTTCTTGTAATTGTTTGTATTTCTTTGGTGTTGGTTGTGATCTCTCCTCTTTCATTCATTATTTTATTTATTTGGGTCATTTCTCTTTTCTTTTTGATAAGTCTGGCCAGGGATTTATCAATCTTGTTAATTCTTTCAAAGAACCAGCTCCTAGTTTTGTTGATCTGTTCTACTGTTCTTTTGGTTTCTATTTTATTGATATCTGCTCTGATCTTTATTATTTCTCTTCTCCTGCTGGGTGTAGGCTTTATTTGCTGTTCTCTCTCCAACTCTTTTGGGTGTAGGTTAGGTTGTGTATTTGAGACCTTTCTTGTTTCTTGAGAAAGGCTTGTATTGCTATATACTTTCCTCTTAGGACTGCCTTTGCTGCATCCCAAAGATTTTGAACAGTTGTGTTTTCATTTTCATTTGTTTCCATGAATTTTTTTAATTCTTCTTTAATTTCCTGGTTGACCCATTCATTCTTTAGTAGGATGCTCTTTAGCCTCCATGTATTTGACTTCTTTCCAACTTTCCTCTTGTGATTGACTTCTAGTTTCAAAGCACTGTGGTCTGAAAATATTAAAATCCCCCAATGGCTTCTTATATATGAAGAAGAAAATGCAAATTCTTCATCAAGGGTTTGCCTACTTTTTTATATATTTATATTATTTATTTATTTATTTGATGTAGAGAGAGATAGCGAGAGCAGGAACACAAGCAGGGTAAGTGGGAGAGGGAGAAGCAGGCTTCCCACTGAGCAGGGAGTCTGATGTGGGGCTCGATCCCACTGGGATCATGACCCAAGCCAAAGGCAGACACTTAACGACTGGGCCACCCAGGTGTCCCTTACCTACTTTTCCACTCCATTTTGTACCACTCTACTTTCTTTCTAATCTCCCACTTGCTCAAACCCCCAACCTCTTTTCTACACTGAGTTCTCTGTTCAAGTAGTTTTCTCAGACTGAACAACATTCATTTCATCACCCTTCTCCAGCAAATTTCCATTCAATGTTTTCCAGCTCTTCTTGAATACTGGAATCTCAAATACTATTTTTCAATTTCTTCATAAGACCACCCTTTACCCATAATCTAAATGTGGGACTCCCAGTTACTCCCTCTTGGTTCACTGTGTTATTTTTCTCAGACTTTACCTGAATTTGGAGTTACAAATTTGGTTCATGTTGGTTTAATATCTATTTCTTCCACAAGGACATATGGACCATGGGGGCAAGGGTTATTACTCCATTATTTATAACTATACTATTAAAAGTATCATAGTGCTTGGCACACAGTAGGTGCTTAATACATATTTTTTAATAAACAGGGGACAGGATCTTTTCTTCAATTTATGATCCAACTAAAGAGAGATATATACAAAAAAACTAGGTGTTCTGAGTGTTTTGTTTCCTCCTTTCTGCCACATAGGTGTATATCTTGCAAATATATGGAGGATGGGAAGGTAGCAATTGAATAATTCCGTTTCCCCCATTCCTTGTGCCTGGTGAGTCCTGTTGCCCAATGTCTCCTCTGGGTCTCTCTATTCTAACTGCTGTCAACAACCTCTGACATCTCACTCCTCTAGCCTCATTTCCCTGAAATCCCTCAAGGCCTTCAACAATTTATTTATTGGGCACCTTTATTCAACAATTATTTATCAAGAACTTCCTCTGTGCCAGGCACTGTGTTTGGAGCAGGAGGTTAATCAATAGACAAGATGAAGAGACAGAGTCTTAGCTTTTATGGACTCCATATTCTATTAACGAAGACAGGCAATCGATATGAAAAAACAAATGAGTAAGAATTCATAGTGATAAGTACTATGAAAAATATAATACAAAATTATGTGGTAGAAATGTGCTGGTGATATGGGGTAAGATGGGGTTGCTTTGATTAATGGATTAGATATGATCTTTCCACGGAGCTAAGATTTGAACTGGGATATGAATAGTATGAAGGAACCAACCATGTGAACATCCAGAGAGGAAAGGTATTCTGGGCAGAGCAAATAACTATTATAAAGATAGGAGAAAAGTAGGTATGTTTGGGGAGCAGATGGAAGGTAATTATGAGCTGTGATGATTAACAGTGAAGTTGAGGAGGTAGGCAGAAACCAGATCATGCAGGACTATTCAGTCCATGCTGGGCATTCAGAATTTATTCTGAGTATGAGGGAAAGCCACAGGAGGGGTTTAAAATAGGAGTGACACAATTAGATTTTTATTTTAAAAGGTCACTCTGGCTTTGATGTGGATAATAGTTTATAGGCAGGCAAGAACAGTAAGAAGACAGTTATAATGCTGTCTTCATAGTCTACAAAAAGGTGATGACCCTTGGTGAGAAGAGAAGAGGTTTATCATAGTTTGGAAGTCATGCCAGCATTCCTGAATTCCCCTCATTCCTCCTCCAGTCATTACCCTCTGCCCTATAGGGACACTACTATGCTGATTTTTAACAGCATAGACAGGTGTTTGTTTTGTTTTGTAATCTATGTAATTGGAACTGTGTAGTATGTACTCTTGTGTCTTTCACTCACATTTTTCCATATTGCTGCATGCCGTTGAAGTTTAATCTTACTGTCGTATATTTTTCTGTTTTGTGATTCTAT
Organism: Mirounga leonina; assembly: GCF_011800145.1. NCBI lineage: Eukaryota > Metazoa > Chordata > Mammalia > Carnivora > Phocidae > Mirounga > Mirounga leonina. The sequence continues at coordinate 11,666,049 of NW_023270447.1, forward strand.
CAAAATTAACTTATTCGTTTTCCTTCTTATGATGTGTGGGTGATTTCCCACATGTAGGGCTAGTACTAATAGTGCTACTATGAACACTCTAGTGTATGATATTTGGTGACCTGGAGTAGAATTACTAGGTTATAAGATATACATATGTTTGACTTTGGAAGATAGTACCAGTCCTCCAAAGAAATTGCACAGATTTATACTCCCACTAGCACTTAATAGCAAATCCAGCTACTTGGTATTTTCTATGTTTTTATTTTAGCCATTCTGGTAGATGTAAGAGGTATCCATTTCTATTTTCTTTGATATATTAGTTCTGTATGTTTACTTTTTAAATCTTTTTTATGCCTTTGACTTGTACTCTCTTTATTTCTTTTATGTTTAGACAGTACCTTCCAAGTTTGAATGCCTTTCCTTTCATTGATAGGCTTGTCATCCTCTGTTAGTCTATATTGCCAGATGGAAGACACCACTTGCTTTCAGTTTTTGCCTTCATATGCCTTTTTATCATTGAAATACAAAAATATTTCATTTTTAATAATCCCACAGTGTCACCCAGTGACCATGGACTTTAATCATTATTCTACAAGAGGAGTTTCACCAATAGGTGGTTTCAGAGTCTCTTATATCTTAGCTGTTATTTTATTTGAATAATTTTCATCCTTCATTCTTTTTGTGATCCCATTTTCCCTTTGGACCAACCTCTACTTAATTCTACTTCCATGGTGTTTTTTCCCTCTCCCTCCACCCACTTTCACTTAGTCTCAGATCCCAAAGCAGCTCTTAAGTGTTTATTCTACTTTGATATGAAGTTATATTTTATACATGAACTTAATTTCCCAGAAACTTGAGAAGAGTTATTTTACTTAGAGAAAACTGCCATGGAATGACAATCATTTTTAAAGTGCTTTAAAGAAAGGTCTTGAAAAACCAAAGAAATTCAATTCTATTTTACAAATATGGTGGAGTCATGACCAACTTGCTCCTAAAGTAACTTAAGAGTTAAACAAGTCCTGATACACAGTAGCCAATCAAAGTGATTAATGTTTCTGGAACTTTGCTAACTGTGGCACCATGTCAAAAGGTTGATTAGTTCAACTGAAAGTTATGGTCACAGTAATTTAGGATTGGATCTGCAACTGTGCTTGTGGGAAAAGCCATTGACTCAGAAAATAAAGGGCAATAGGATCTCCTAGTAGGTCAATTGAATTCCCTTGTACGTGTGTCTATAGCATGTTTTGTGTGATATTGCCAGAGGTTTATGAGATATTGAGCTGCTATCTCCTGAGTCCCTGTTTCTGTATGATTCTGTGTTCTACTTCAATATGATTATAAACTTCATAGTGTAAATCTCAGATTAGGCTATTACCTTTTTACTGTCCTCTCCTGCGGTTTAGGCATGGCTAGATAAATTGTACACTAGATCTGCTGGAGTTTCTTAGTGACTGAGAAGTTTTCTGGAAAAGAACATAAACTATATCCATTGCTGAACTTGAAGCATATCTGATCATGCCTGATGAATTGGTGAGTTGGCTCCAAAGAAGTCAAATTGTGAGCAGGAGATTAAGAATTGTATAGAAAACTGTTCATTCCAAAGGAGGAAGAAACCAGGCAAATGGCTTATGTCCAACAACAAAGCCTTTAGTCATCAGAGGAGAAAGAAGAACTCAGTATAATGTCATAGTCAATACATGATTTCTTCCCAAGCTCAACCTCGAGAACCTATAAATTAAAACAGAAAGACTTCTTTTACTAAATACTAATACTCTGTGCCATAGACAACATTAATTTTCACCACTGTAACAAAAATTTGTTTAAAAATATTCAGAGGGAAATAGGACTACTCCCAAGCTTCTCCACAGACCACACACAGCTTTGTTGTGACTGAGGGCTTGGAGTGGACTCTGATAGACTTTGGGCACCCAGGAAAGCTACAGGAAAGACTCTCATAACCACTGTAGCTGTGTGGGGGTCAGCAACCTCCGCATCCCCAAGACTGGCAGAAGCCAGTAGTAGGGACACTGCTGTGTTGATGGAGCATCATATAGAGCATATGGTGCCTATGGAACAGTATGGATGCTATAGGTTAGCTCCTCTTCCTGACAATTTGTGAGATACTTCTGGGGGTGGGGACTCTCAGACTTATTTGTGGCCAGGTGTGTGGAGTTGGGAATAGGAAAAGAGATGGTAAAATGACTGGAGAAAGATTTTGCAAAAGTTGGATTTTCTTATACTTAGCAGATCAAAGCCAGAGGTAGAATAATTTAAGTTATAAGATAACAAATTTTAAGTTCTCTCCATTTTGAGATTTTTCTCTGCATAAGACCAACCATTCATCTATATAGACCTGCATTTATAAATTTTATTCATATTCATTGACTGCCTTTATTTTTTTTCCCTGTGAACCCAGAAACAGAAAAAAATAATTTTGTCAGTGTGGTTCGGCTTGTTACAAAATTTCTGCCATTTTTTGGTTGTCTCTTGTTAATAAACTTAACTTTTAATTTTTTCTTAGGTTCCTATCTCTCTTTGGTTGAATTTCGAAAATTGTTCTTTGAACCCTGAAGTAGCTGTATAAAAAATGTATCAACAAAAATGGATATATCTGTTGTAGAAATTGTTAGTTACCAAATGCTCACCATCTTTCCCTCCTGATTCTAGTTAATCAATATTCTATGATTAGAGAGAGCAGAGGACTGGAGGCAGAGATGCTGGATTAGAGAGAGCAGAGGACAAGCAGGACCCATCATGCACTTTTTGGTTTAGCGTTCACAAGGGTGGTGGGAGTGCAAGGTGGTCAGGCTTTTAGCATTTGAGGATATGTGGATGATTAGAATTGGTGTGTGTGTCGGGGGGATTACTTAGCAATACAGCATTTCAACACAGTGGCCCTGCCTCCCAGTAAATGCGGCCAACAGATGATAAGCTCTCTTGGAGCTCACCAATCAGATATTTTACCTCTGCTCCTATGAGTGGAGTATGTACAGACTGCCCTCTCTCCAAGGAAAAAGGGAGAAAGAAGTCAAGTAATGAGCTTTCTTCCCCAGTACTCCCAAACTTTGTGTTCATTTAATTGTTTGTGTTTAACAGCCAAGGCTATGGTCAGCAAAGTCTGTGGCTATATCTCTTCAGAGGAAGGACTAGCAGAGTATCAGAGATATCCCACTCCCCATCACTGTCCCTTTGGGCCTCCTTCTGGGTCAGCAGTGAATAGTTCAGTTTTTGTACTCGGGAAGTTCTGACAAAGCTCAGAATAAATGGTTAATTGCTGTAACTCACAGGATACAATGTACTCATGGCCCCAAACTCAATGCCCATTCAATTTCCAACCTCAAACTATGCCCAACTTCACTGTCAAATATTTCTTATTATAAACTATACAAAAAATCTGTAGAAAAGCAAAAGTACCTCCAATAATGCAGTATAACTTTATAGTATATCACACACTTGAACATGAAATTCCTCCTATTATTACATTCTCAGAAAGAAATTAAAGACTGAAAGCAAAATCTGATTCAAGTTAATTAAACTTCAAGGGAATCAAAAGTCCAAAATCTTGCCTATTCAATATATTTCTCTTTTTATTTTTGTCAAGAAAGATCTCAGTCACACACAGTCTGGGTTCTTTCAGGAGTGGATTGTCCTTTTTCTATGGGTATAGGTGTAGTCCCTTTGGCAACTTCAAAATTTAATTACTCCAATTTCAAGTCACATTCATGTATGACATGTTATCAGACAAAGAATCCAAAGAGTCTATAGGACATGTAAAATGATCTCAGCTGCAGCCTTCACTCATACAATTTAGAAGAGACAAGATAATTTCAATCCTCCCACAGCAGTCATCCTCATACATAATATAATGTCACAGTGCAATTGCTGACAGTGAACCGTAGCAGAAAAAAATTGAGTAGATTTGACTGTAGTCTTGCCAGAATGCCGGGTAGTCTAGGCCAGTTTATTTTGATTCCTTAAACGATCAACTTAAATTCAGTTATGAGAATGCTTCCATTAAGAGGTTAATTGTCACATTGTTCCCCACAGTTGATATATTTCTACATTTTGCAAAAATTGTAAATTTGCTGTGATGGCCTCTCCAGCCTCCAGGCCTTATTTGAAGCTCTCTTCTTCCCCTTTATGTGCATTTCACCTCTTTTCATTTCTATATCTCCTTTGAGCTGTACAATTTTGGCATGATTCTGGCATCTGGATGCTGAGGAGTGAGCATGCTGCCTGGGGATACAATCTCCATTTCCCCTTGAGAGCTGGGTGCCCTACATTTTAAAAGAGCCGATGCTCCAGAGTTCACTGCATTACATTCTCCACAATGTCGATCTTTTGCTCTTTTTCTGGATTTTTTCAACTTCAGAAATATCTAGAGGCATATTTAGCTGTAGGCCATTTGTTACTGCTGCCTCTGCTGGAATTCCTTAAGCCTAGGAATCCTATGTGTTAAGGGGGTCTTTCCCTTGTCTTCACATTTGCCTCAGCTCGAGATTTCCCTTCAATATATTCCTGAGCTGAAGTTGCTCTTGATTTTTCCAATGTTTGTGCCCTTAGTGAATTAAGAGAAGAGAAATATATCCTTTCCATGTGCATTTCATCCAATTCTGCATTCCCAGGATTTTGGGGTTGGTAGCACTTGGACCCTTTATGTTCCTTCTATAGCATCCCAAACACTGCTCCATGACATCTCTTTCTTGCCATTTTCCATTTGCCTCCAGGGCTCTACTCCTCTCTGTCGTTACCCTACTCTTTCAGCCAGGCCCGGCTGAGCTTTTAAATTTCTACTCACTTCCTAAACTATTCTCTTTCTTTCTCTAAAGCAACAACCACAATATTAATTATAACAACCAACATTTATTGAATACTTATGAGGTGCCAGATCTTGTGCCAAGATATTTAAAGATATTTAAAGAGAAAAAGGAAGAGGAAAAAGATGAATTATCCACTGTCAACATTTCAACAGAACATCTCTATCCCTAATAAATGTGTCCCAAGTTCCTCACCTTACCAGTCAGTTAAATTACTCCTTCTTCAATAGAGAAGAACAAGTGAGGAGGTAGAGATTGTCAGGAAATATTTATTCCAGTGCTGGAGAAAGGTAATGTTTCCTTTCCGTCAGGGCCTAAGACCCCTAACTGAGTTGTTTGTAGAGACTAAATGATTTCATATAGGTCAGCTCCCACTACTGAAATCAGCAGTTGCTGCTTCTTTCTCAAGAATGTTGCAAAATCTTCTCTCCTCTCTAGACGTGAGGAAGAGGGAATACTTGTGTTCTCCAGTAATATCCAAATTCAGGACACTCAGCCAAGGGTGGACTACTCACCACTGGGGTAGAAAGAGAACTCATTGTTTTGTTCACAGTATATTTCTCTCTTTCCTACAGCACGGAAGAAGAGGGTGCTGATTAGTACTTGTGGTGATTATGTCTCTTTTATGTTTTATGAGAATGGTGCTAATCATTTATATTTGCAGTGTGATATATAAACCTTAAGGATTTTTTTTCTAAAAAATGACTTGATTGTTTTTCTTACAAATATAAAGCATGTGGAATTTAAGAAATGAAATAGATGAACATTGGGGAAAAAGAAAGAGAAAGGCAAACCGTAAAACAGACTCGACTGTAGAGACCAAATAGGCTTCCTGAAGTGGGGGGAGGGATGGGCTAAATGGGTGATGGAGATTAAGGACTATACTTGTGACGAGCACTGGCATTATATGTAAGTGATGAATCACTAAATTCTACTCCTGAAACTAATATTACACTATATGTATTAAAAATTCTGGGACATTTTCTGATACATATAAACTCTATGTATCTGTCAGAGGGGACATTTATTGGGAACCTATTTTTTTTGCAAAGGCAAAGAGAACTTAGTCATGCATTGCTCCCTAATTCAGCTTCACTAAGCTTGTAGTTAACAGAATTTCTTATAAGATTTTGGAACTAGTTTGACAGTAAATGCAGTTTCCAGTGTCATTATAAACTTTTCTATTATTTCTGTGCTTTCATCAGTTTTTAAATTATTTTTTATAAAAGTATGTTTTTAAGTAGAGAGAATTACAAATAAGATAACATGTATAACAATGTTTTGAAACGCTGTGTCTTTAACTTCACAAGAACAATCTGTTATATTCTACAGCATTTTTCTGTTCTGTTGGAAACTATCTCTAGCATAATCAACCACTAGTTAAAGCAATGAGGTCAAAGAGAAAAATTTTCTCCTGGATTGTGTCACAAAGAAGGAGATCTCTATACTCTTTTTTTTTTAAGATTTTATTTATTTATTTATTTGAGAGAGAGAGAGAGCACAAGCAGTGTTCAAGAGTTGGACACTTAACCAACTGAGCCACCTAGGCTCCCCGAGTATATTCCTTTAATTCTCAATTTTGATCCCTTGTGTTTCTAACTTCAACATCTGTATTTCATTTTTTATCCATTCATTCATTCATTCATTCATTCAGTCAGTCAGTCAATAAATACTTACTGAGCATTTATTATAGTCCAGGTTATATTATAGGTTCTGGGGATACAGCAATAACAAAACAGAAAGAAATTACTGTCCTTACAATTAATTGATGAAGATTTTGTGATTTGGTAACCTGCCTCAGATATGCCTGGATATTTAAAATATCATTCAGCTCTTTCCAATTTTCTAACATAGTAGGGTTTCCTGACCCCCTCCAGACTTGATAGTTTGATTTTTATGTTTGACTCCTGACTGTCCTAACATGGACAAGCCCTGCCATGGCCATTGATAACAAAGACATGACTACTTTAATAGTGGACTCAAACAGTGTACATGTTTACAAATGAGTCCTAATTTACATCCACAGAAAATATAGTTTACTTGCAATAACTGATGATATCTTTCTTTAAAACCATCTTCCTACTTGCTCTCACCAATTTTGAGGAGCAAGGAAAATATAATTTGGTTTAATCCAGTAATTAATATTAATCCAATAATTTAAACTTTTTCTTTAAGTGAGAGTCTTTTTCAAGTAAATTCTCCATCATTTAGATTTCCTGTCTTTGTCCCAGATCTATCCAAGATGGTCTGAAGTTGCAAGATAGGGAGGGTTATGTACTCAACAGTGATTGACAGGAGGGGAGGGACAGCTCTACATACAGGCCCTCACAGCGACTGTCGCACTATGCTAAAGTCTGTGGTTGGGGAATTTCTTGTATCCTCTTTGGTTTGATCAGGACTAGAGATTCTCCTCTCCTGACTCAACTTACCTTCACTTCCTGGTGCTAAGAGGTCTTGGGCGTGGCTGCCGGCTACTGTAGTTGGTTAAGCTGGCCACAGTACACTCAGTCCCAGCCAGATCTCTGTGGAGCTTCTGGCAGGTACCACAGCTGGACTCCCTCCCAACTACCTCTACATCCCCACATCAACTCCACCGTGAGGGTATGTGGTATCTTTCCATGGCACATAGGAGTTAAGAGTGCTTAGGAGTTTTGTCTAAGGCTCTCATTCTGCCTAAAGACTGAGAGGGGGATAGGAGGGTCACCCTGCAGCTTTGTCCTCTTCAGGGTAGACTTGTTCAGACAGTTCTTGACCCAGGACTCAGTGCTAGCTGATACATTTCTCCATCTTACTATAATGTTTCCTGTTTGGTGTGGCAGACACGTGTATGTGGGTCAGATATGGTACAAACACTATATTCCCAGCTTGTGCTGAAAGTGTCTGATTTTCCTTGGGATTTTTCCATTTAAAAATTGACCTAGCTTATATATATACAATGGAATATTATGCAGCCATCAAAAGGAATGAGATCTTGCCATTTGCAATGACGTGGATGGAACTGGAGGGTATTATGTTGAGTGAAATAAGTCAAACAGAGAAAGACATGTATCATATGATCTCACTGATATGAGGAATTCTTAATCGCAGGAAACAAACTGAGGGTTGCTGGAGTGGGGGGTA
>NW_023270447.1:11678976-11736168 GCF_011800145.1 Mirounga leonina
TGGCCTAATGCAGTCCTCGGAACTCACACTACATTAACAAGTCAGTTAACCACATTTTAAAACTGGGCTGACAATGTTAAAAATCTCAATTGTAATTTCAAAGATAAAGTATCTCTTAGGCTAAACAGAGACTGCTAATTGACACCCTCAACTCATTATTATTTATCATCCTCATCTGTATCAAGAGTACTTTAACAATAAATATAGTAACTTTAAAAGTAAAATAATCATTCCCTTTTCAGCCTCTATTGAATCACAATGTAGCCATGTACCAAGTTCTGGTCCAAAAGACATGAATAGAATTTATATATGTAACTTCCTAGTCATACGCTTAGTGGGAAGAGGCATATCCTCTTTGCCCTCTTTCCACTTTCATCTGGCTGAGATGTGAGCATGGTGATGAGCCATCTTCCATGTGGATGAGAACAATCTCCCAGAAATGGCAGAACAGTGAGATGGAAGGACCTCAATATTAGGCCTGGATTAATTATGCTTAGATTATTACAAAAGAGAGAAAGAAACTTTCCACTTATTTAAGTTCCTTTTATTTTAGGGTCTTACTTAATACACAGTTCTCCAGAGTGACATATTGCAAAGTATCAGAATCTAATAATATAGATATAAATTGGTTTAAGTGATATATAAGAAACTTAAGCATCCTACAGCAGATATAATACTTTCTCTTCAAAGCTGATGAAATATTTTCAAATATTATATTGTCACAGAAAACTCTTTAAACTTATAAAAAGCAAAGTTTGTACAGATAGTTTTCTGTGATCAAGAAACCTAACAACAGCAAAAAAGGATAATAGATAATCCGGAAGAAAAAACAAAACATTTGACTTCTCAGAAAATTTGTCTCAGAAAATTGTAAATACACCTCTTAGGTCAAAGAAGAAATTGAAGTTGTAATTATAGACTATTTAGAAAATAAATGACAAGAAGTTTCTTTTAAAACTTATGAACTATGATCCTAGCATTGTGATTATGGTCTCTGGATGTCACTTTTTACTGAAAGGAACCAGGACTCGCTGAAGAAAGCTTATTTTAGGCCTACGTCAGGAAATGTACAATATGAGCCCAGAACATTTGTCATAACAGAAAGTAGAAAGCTCTCAAAATATACTGGATTCATGTCATAATGAACCAGGAACAAAATGAGATTTCCACTGAACAAAAATGAACATTTTGAACAACAATAAGAATCAAAAAAACATAAATATGTTTAAATCCATGAATTCATAAGGATAAATGCCTTCCCCACTACCCTCTGCCAAGCCAAAAACAAAACAAAACAAAACAAAAACACTTGGAGACCTATGAAGGTACTAGGGAACTGACTTAATATTTTAAAAAATGTAAAAAAAGAAAATAGTCATTCCGTCCTTCCCATAGGAACTATACCTCAGAACAAAATAACTGATGAATGGAAATTAGTCTTTATGGAAACTTTGCAGCTAATAAATGGAGAAGAAATGAAAAAAGTGCAAATCACTATTCTGCAACCCCTAATGTACACCTAATGTGAACAATCTAGGCAATGATCAACAACAACTGCTAATATGACAAAGAGACAATAGACACTATGTGTTTCTTGATGGAAATACATAACTCCACCTTTGAATGAGATGAAATCTGCTCTAATAAGGCCCAATTTACAGGGAAGATGTGAGACAGAGAACACATGGTAAATGATACCCAACAAAACCTAGACCTGGGAAACTATAGAATAATAGAATTAAAAAGTCAGGTTTCTTTCATAAAAGGGGAGAGAGAGGTCTGTACCTAAAAGACATATAAAGTTACATATATACATATGAATAATTATATATTTGAATGGATGAAATGATATGACGCCAAAGATATCTAAGATTTACTTCAAAACTTCCAACAGCAGAAGATCTCACTGGAGATCTATAAGTGAAAGAAGACCAGCCATCGGTTGATACAGTGCAGCTGGGTAATAGGTATACATGGGACTTCACTACACTGTTCTACTTCTGTATATGTTTAAATAATCCTACAATTAAAAAGTTAAAAAACTATGGAACAAGAACAAAATATTTCTCAGAGAAAACATCTTAGTCACGGATATATTCATTATTAAACAAAGCATAAACCAATCATACGTCTCAAGAGCTTCAAAAAGAATAACAAAGCAAACTCAAGGAATATAAGGTAAATTAAAAAATGAAAGCAGCTATTAAAATTTTCAAAAGTACAATGACTTTTGGTCAAAAATATTCTTCAGTACAATTAATTCCTCATTTCCTCTCTAAACTGTGTGAGGGTAATTAAATCGTCTTAAAATCTAGCTTAATAACAAAAGGTCTAACGGAATTCAGTCACAATAGCCTCCTCTCTCCACACACACCCCTCATTCCTAAGAATTTGTGGACTTCTTGGGAGTCCTGGTGTCACAGAATCAATACAGGTGATGATAATGACTTCTTGCAAGTCAGTATTAGAATTCCAGTGTTTCTGGAACCTCATAGCTATAATCCTAGGACTGTTGGTTCTCCTCTGACTGGAATTCTTGCCAATAATCCAAGTGATAATCCACTGTAGGGTCCCAAATCACCAAATTCTTCAAGAAGGATTTCTAGTCATGCTATATACAGCTAACTATTACCTTCCCTCCTACAGATTGCTTTCCCTCCCTTACCCTACCCTTACTCTACTCCAATCTCCTTCCCTGGTGCCTCTTTTTGCTACCTCTATATAGAGTGCAAACATCTGGAAGACAAGCTTTTCATTTCATAATTTTCTTTTACTCAATCAAGATAGATTCCCAAATCAAAATCATCATACAAACATCAGAGGGTGATAGACTCTTCCATTTATAAAGGACCATTATAAACTTCCATTTTTAAAATTATTTTTTTATTTTTTATTGTTATGTTAATCACCATACATTACATCAGTAGTTTTTGATATAGGGTTCCATGATTCATTGTTTGCGTATAACACCCAGTGCTCCATGCAGAACGTGCCCTCTTTAATACCCATCACCAGGCTAACCCATCCTCCCACCCCCCTCCCCTCTAGAACCCTCAGTTTGTTTTTCAGAGTCCATCGTCTCTCATGGTTCATCTCCCCCTCCAATTCCGCCCCCTTCATTCTTCCCCTCCTGCTATCTTCTTCTTTTTTTTTTTTTAACATATATTGTATTATTTGTTTCAGAGGTACAGATCTGTGATTCAACAGTCTTGCACAATTCACAGCGCTCACCATAGCAGATACCCTCCCCAATGGTTCCATTTTTAAAGTTCAGGTAGTTGAGTGTTTGATGCTGAAAGTCACTTCATAGCATACTCTATAAGTAAACAGCAAATATATAGTCACTGCTTATGACATATAATTTCAATAAATGGAATCATTTATTTTTCTTTGAAATTTTCTCCCTAAATTTTGGATTGGCTATAGCTCATGTCGGCATTATTTTATGTATCTATGTATCTAATTATTTGCCTAAGGATCTATGCAATATTGAAAAAATACTTTGTTTCTCTGAGGTTGAATTTTTTCATAGATAACACTGAGATAGCAACACCTCATATTGATGTTCTATGAAGTAAATAAGACAACAATTTAAATGTTCAACACAGTGCCTGATGCATGGTATACATACTGTATATCTTAGATTTCTCTTAACAAATAAAAAAGACAAACATTTAAATACTAAACATAGAGTCCGTATGAGTTGTTTATTACTATGACATTATAGTGGCAATACTAAGACATTTGGGCAATAATTCTTTAGTCATGCCATTCTTGTTCTGCTTTAGTCAGAACATTCATTCCACTCATTGTTTAGAAGAAAATTTTAGACAAAATTATTTATAAAAAGGTACAGTTTAAATTTTTTTCTCACAACTTCATGACAAAGAAATTATGCACTATATGCACCCAATAGAAAAAAATGTCAAACAAAGGAAATCAAAATGAAGCTATTAATGGTGGCTTATTCATGGGTTATTGATTATGCTGCTTTAATTACACAAAGGTATAAGATTTTAGAATGAAGAAAGAGTGAAAGGACATCAAGTGCAATTCAGGGCATCTCATCCTCTGTGGTTGGGAGTGTTATTCATTTTTTAAGGGGAATATACATTCCAACAGATAAAATCATAAATGTATTTGTCCTTTGTTGAATCATTTAGGAATAGAAATTTGACAAAGTTCCTGCTTTCTTTATTCCTTTGATTTCTTTAATGGGATAGGGTGAGGGTGGAGAGGTAGGATAGGAAGAAATGAATAAGAATATGGTTTTAGGTTCCTATAAGGCATAAGCCAGTAGTATTTCTGTCCTTCACAGTATCAAATAGAGAAAGTACAAAAAGCATTTATTTTCAAAAAAAAAAAAAAAAGTAGAAGAAAAATAAACCTACTAGAATGCATCTTTGCTCACATACTTGCCTAATGAATATCATTTTCTACTGATTCGTTTTCTTCAGGGAACTCTAAAAATTGAAATCTTGCCCAAACTGAAAAAGGATTTTTTTTCAATCTTAATTTAGTTCTTAAATTTAGTGCAAGTTTTTCAAACCCAGAAAAATTGTTTGACTAATATGTACGTAAGGGGTACATCCAATAGGATTTTCTATCAAATCAAAAGTTTACAATTTTTTCATGTGTTACAAAAGACAACAGTTAAATGTCACCAAAATTCATTCCTTTTCAATCAGTGCAACTCTTTCCTCCCCTCCCTCCTTCTTATCACCACCCATCCCAGTCCACTCCATTAAAATATATTTCCATATAATAGACGGGTCAATTAGATCCCTCTATTTGACAATCTGTGATTCTTTATCTCCTTAAGATGTGTTTTTTCATAATTTCCTTCTATTTGGAGAAACTGTTCAAACATTCTGGCTACTCAAGGTCTATACAAACCCAGTATCTATGTCAGATCCATTTCCTGCCAAGAAAACAGCTCTGATTTCTCCGTTTTGAATTAATATCTCTTCATTGCAATTACTTGTGAAAATCCCAGCCCTGTTTAAACTCCATTTTCTGACTTGTCCTCTCCAGCCCCAAGCAGCTGAACCTGGCTAGAAGAAAGCAGACAGCCATGCTGATCAATGTAATTTTAAACTGTCCTCAACACTTGCTTCAAGTTACAACCAGTTCGACCACATTTCCTTGGTTAATCACTCTCTTAGGTAAAGATTTCACATTTTCTCTCTCATAGAACTCCAACAATCCCTTTCCTTCTCTCATTTAATTTCCTTGATTCTTAAGTCATTGAGAAAATATGATCAACGAGAAGAAAATTTCTACATGCTCTTTCTACTGAATTTACCAATGTACTCGAATCTGTATACTCATAACCAGCCTTCTTGCCTCTGGCAATGGTGAACTAATGGTGCCTCTCTCTGTGAATAAGCCTTTCCTTTGTGCATGGGATTTCATTCTTCTAACTTACGCTAGGCTATTACTCCTGCAACTGGTCCTCTCTCTCAGACATTGTCATTTTCTCTCTCTTGTTTGATAATTTTAATCAGCATAAACAGGTACACTATCTCCCATATTAAGAAAGAATCTTTATTTACCACACATCCCCTTCTAGCTACTACCATAATTTTCTGTCCCTCTTTACAGCAAAATCACTCATGTAAGTTTGTCCATCCTCCCACCCTCCATTTGTCCTTGTATTCTCTCTTGAATTCAAAACGTCATCAGAAAACTGGTTGGCTTTACTTTCAAAAGATATCCAAATTTCAACAACTTTTCACCACCTTCACCCTTTTCAAAAGAATTGTCATTGCTTGCCTGAACCAGTGATTCTGCTTCCCTGCGATCTTCCTACTTCCTTCATTGCCCATCCCCCAGCCGTCTGAGGGATAGATTTAAAACATCAGTTAGTTAGATAGATCATGGCACTCTTCTGCCTCAACCCACTAGGGGTTTTGCATCTACCTCAGAATAAAGTCCAAATCTGCAACATGGTCTGGAAAGCTCCCATGGTCTGGCCCTCCACCAACTCCCCGATGTCATCTCCTATTATTTCTTGTTCTCACCTCATCTCTTCCCAATCATTCTGCTACAGCCACGTTGCCCTACTTGGAAATTCTTGAACACACAGAGCATTCTCCTACTTCAGAACTTGGCACTTGCTCTTCCCTTGACTGAAAAGATTTACCCCAATCTGTTTGCCTCTCATTTCCTTTAGTCTCTGTGCAGATGCCACTCCCTGATCAGAGAGGGCTTAGCTAACCACTCTGTTTCCTCTCTATCCCTCTCTCTGCATTATTCTTATTTCACTACCTGAATATTGCATAGGTATCTGTTTGTCATTAGTTTTCCACTGCTAGAATATAATCCACAATGTACTTTTTTTGTTCACTTGTCTATTCTCAGCATCCAGAACTGTAGCTTTCATGTAATTGTGCTCAATAAATTATTTGTTGGCTAAATAATAATAACACATGCTTGATCTTCCATTATATAATTTATTATAGCTTGTTTGCGCTATTTATATAATACATATATATGCTTTTGTTTCCTTATACGTAATGTATTTTCAGAGTAACCAATGATGCCTAATACTGCACTTATATTGTTTTTAAAGATTTATTTATTTACTTGAGAGAGAGCACCCGCATGAGCATGTGCACAGCAGGAGGGGCAAAGGGAAAGATTCTTCAGGCAGACTCTCTACTGAGCGCGGAGCCCGTCTCTGCTGGATCCCAGGTCCCATGAGATCATGACCTGAGTCAAAACCAAGAGTCTGAGGCTCAACCAGCTGAGCCACCCAGGCAGCCCAACTGTACTTGCATTTTATGTACATTATCTGTTTTAGTTCTACGACAACTCTTAGATGAGGGTTATGTTATCCTTATTTTATAGATATGAAAAAAAATCCAGAGATGAAAACTGCTGAACATGGTTACCATTCACATACCCCATTCCTAACTCCCCAAATTGAAGGCTTTTCCTAATACTTTACATTTGAATTTGCTTTGTAACATTCAGTCCAAACTGTGCTATTTGCTGAAAATTTAATTCAATTAAGTAATAGGTCAATTAAATATAAGTATCACTTATATACCTTTGAAACCTGGATCTATAGAATAGCAGTTGAATTAACTATTTGACAAGAACTATTTTTCCATTTGCCTTTATTTTCTTCATTCATTAATGAAGAAACATTTAATTCCATGAAATAATGGAGTTGCCTAAACTATTGGACATGAAAGGCTGGAAAAACGTTCTGTTTCAGCTCAGTAGGACACTGATATTTCTATTTTTAGAAATATTTTTGGAAAGAATAAGGCTTGATGAAGTATATGAAAACTTGAGCCTAAATGTTTTATTCATCAATATAAATTTTTAAAAATAAACCAACCTTTAACATTTTCTTTCATATTTATTTTTCTGCTACTAATTTTCTATTATTTTCTACTCATATTCCCATATCCCCTCCCTCAGGCCTTTATATTTCTAATTCTTACAGATATAGTATAGGCTGGAACAAATGGAGGGGGGAGAAAAGTAAACATTTGCCTCACTGTAATTTTCTAGGTGTGTTTCCCTGCTCCCAAATTAGCTACAGTTCAGGAAGTGATGTGGCTTAAGCTCCAGTATGAATGCATGAAGATGCAGACATTTGAAAGAAGCTGGACTCTACACAGAGTATCTTTTCTGCACACTGCTATGCCTCTCCCTGTCTTGTTCATCTCTGCACACGGTCATGCCATCCACCGAGGGGCACGAGGTCTAGTTTTACAATGCCTGGAAATCACCCTGGGTGTCTCTTTTCCCTCTCTAGTCTTTTTGTCCTCCATATCAAATCCATCACTAAATCCTGTTGACTTTACTAATGTATGAATTTTCCAACGTAGGAACTTCTCTATTTATTGACATAATCCTGGTCCAAGCCTCTGGCTTATGGCAACAGCTTTCAAACATGTCTTCCAGCTTTCCAACTCTTTAAATAAATAGCCAGTGTAATCTATTTTAAATAAAATCAACTCCTATCTATGTCAATGTCTTCCCATTACATTTAGAAAAAAAAAATCAACTCCTTTCCATAAACTACAATGTTCTTTGTGATTCAGTCTGGCTAACGCCACTGTTCCTCTTACATCTACCATCTTGCACATGGATCTCCATTGGAACTTTGCAGATAGTCTTCTCTTTGCCTAGAATGCTTTTTCCCAGGCTCTTCATGGCTGGCTTCCTCTCACTTCCAGGTCTCAGTTAAAATCACTCTTCCTCAGACAGGCTTTCCCTGACCACCCAAAGTAAAGTAATTATTCTTATTATATTATCTGTCAAAGAATCATATTCATTTTCTTTTAATACTTTTTGCATTTACAATGATGCATTTACTTGTTGATTGCATGTGTCTCTCATTCAATTTGTGAGTTTCATGGGGACAGAAATGTCCCTCATGAAAGCATCTCCTTCAGTGTGTGCCTCTTGTCTGTCTCCACAGGGCTAGGATTTATTTATGTTGTAGTACTGTTCTGGGAAAAGGACACCACACTGCCCACCCCATTGCCCTCAAGCTCTGCCTCATTCAAATCATTTCATGCAAATAGATGTCTGAGAGCAGTCATGTCTATCTACCATCTCAGCAGATACATGTGTATCTTTTGTTTTAAAAACAAAAAGTGTTTTTTTTAAATTTTTTATTTACTTTTAGTTTGTTTTTTAAAAAGATTTTATTTATTTATGAGAGAGAGAGTGCATGAGCAAGGGGGAGTGGCAGAGGGGAAGGGAGAAGCAGACTCTCCACTGAGCAAGGAGGCCAACACAGGGCTTGATCCCAGGACCCCGAGATCATGACCTGAGCCGAAGGCAGACACATAACCGACTGAGCCACCCAGACATCCCTGTTTTGTTTTTTTTTAAGGGAAAATCTTAAAACTTAAGTTTAAAGCATAGGATACAAAATATTGTGGAAAAGAAATTACAGGAAACTTGACTACAGACATGTAAAGTTATATAATAATCTAAGAAAATATATTACAACAGAAATAAGATAACATTTAAGCTTATCATCTATTCACTTTTCCAAAATACTGCTGAATTCTGGGAAGAACATGTAGAAAATAATAAGTCAAACATTTTTTGAACTCTTTGCTAATGACAGATAGTTTTCCAAGCATCTTATATGTATTAAATCACTTATGCTTCACAAAAAAAATTCACTGAGGTGGATAGTATTATTCACCCTATTTTACAGATGAGTAAACATGACACAGAGACATTTAAGTAACTTGTACAAAGTCACACAGCTAGTAAGTGGCATGAATAAGATTTGAATCTAAAAGCCACATTCTTAAATACTATGCAATACTGCCTCTGTTAAATTATATTTCAATCCATTCTTAAAGAACTTACATATCAGTAAAATGAGAAGACATGTGCAGAAACAAATCACTAATCCTTTTATACAATTCATATTTATAATTCCCAAAATAATTTCAATATATTGTTACATTGGTTCATATAGGTGAAAAAATTAGCATAATACTTGGCATATTGTATACATTCAAAATGTGCTCTTCTTCACTGCATCCTAACCTCAACTCTGTGAGATAGGAAAGTATAGATGTCAGGATGAGATAAGCTACTCATGATTATAATTTAACCCTACAATTCCAGTGACATATTCAAAAGTTTATTTCTCATTCATGAAAAGTTCCATGTGGGTCAACAAGGGCACTTTTTCAACCACAAATCAGAGAGATTAAAAATTTTGATCATGGTTATCAGTTATTAACTTCAGTCCTAGCTCCTCCACCCCAACACATGGCTACTGAGGAAGGGATAGGTTACAGCCGAAGAGGCACGGCAGCTAATAACTCCCTCCCTCTAATTCAACACAAATGTTCACATTTTCTTGATCGGAACCAGTCACGTGACCTGAATGCAAATCCAAGAGAAGTTGGGAAATGTTTTTTTCCTGTGGGCCCATAAAATGAAAATAATGTAATAAGTATTGCTATAAGTACTAATATTCCTCTTTATCAGATCAGCATAATGAGGTACATAAAGGTACAGTGACCATGGAGTGCCTGCATGGCTCAGTCAGTTGAGCATCTGGCTCTTGGTTTTGGCTCAGGTGATGATCTTGGGGTCCTGGAATGGAACCCTACCACCAGATCTGTACTCAGCCTCGAGTCTGCTTGAGGCTTCCCTCTGCCCCTCCTTCTCTGCCCCTCCCCTTGCTCCTGAGGGCATGAGCCCTGCTTGCCTGCCTGACATGGTGCTCATGCTCTCTCTCAAATAAATAAATAAATCTTAAAAAAAAAAAAAAGGTACAGTGACCTGCTCTTGCCCTCATAGTCGGTAAATGTTGAACTAGAGCTTTAAACAGGCTTTACACATTTTAAATTAATAGTCATTATGCCAAGTATTATAACCAAATAGCTAAAATTTTAGGAAGAAAATAATTCTTTCAGGTGAGATTTACGGAAAGCCTTCATGGAAGAGGTGTCATTGAAATTATTAGTAAGGGCTAGATAGAGTTTACGTCTGGAAAAATGGGGTAAGGGAATCCTAGGCAAAGCCACATGAGCAGAGTAGTAGCAAATATGTACAGGAAATAGGAATTAATTCAGTTTGACCAAGTCAGGATAATTATTTTAATGTGCATAAGATTATACTAAGTAAAAGATTTCACCTTGATGTGATTGATAAAAAAATCTAATGGCTCAGTTGATATGGGCATTAAGACAACTCTTTATTTTATGGTTTGATCACATTTCCTACTTTTATTTTTAACCTAGGCATAGCCTTGTGTTCTGAAATGTACTTACGATACCTGAAAACTCATAATTTATTTAAAGTTTGCTAGTGGTAAAATGCTTCAAAATATTCCCCCAATTTCAAGTATGGTCATTAATGATTAAATATTGGTATATATCTGAAAAAACAGTCTGAAAGACCATGTATAGAAATATTAAATTCAAACAAACTAATTCCCATTTATTCACTTACTCATTTGACATTTACCTTTCAAGGAGTTGTGATGTTCCAGGCAAAGTACTAGATGCTGGTAAGACGTAATTGGGATAGTGTCACTCATGTTCTTTTTACTAGAGCATTCAACATAGAATTAGAATGAACAAGATTTGCAATAGTAAAGACATGCTTTATAAGTACTTGTATTTTCCCCATTTTAAAAATAATTCAAATGTTAATCTAGCAATAAAATTAAGTTGGTTACAATTATACTGATATACAGAAGAACAGACTTTTATTTAATCATACCTGGAAGGATTTAACGTAAGTAGAGCAGAGGATCAGCTTTTTCTCTCTTTCTGGGTATAGTATCCTGAAAGAAGGAGAGATTCTGAAGCTGTGGCAGTGAACTTGGAAAAGAAGCATGCACTGTCTCCCCAGGCAAAGTCCTCAAAGGACTGAAACCTTTTATTTGTATGAACCATCCTACATGTAATAGTATTAGAATGAAGTAGCCAAGAGCACAGAAAACAATAAATATAATCCAACTTTCTATTCGTGTGCATCTTGAAAATTAGGCAAAGAGGGATTACTCGTGGGCAGATTAGCTACATAAAACATGACACCTGTATTCAGTTAGAGGACACTTTAATGTTCAGATTCTTTGGTCTCTGTGATTACAGGAAGCTGGATTACATGAAGATTGGCTTGCTTTCATCTTTCTCACAAAGTGAAGGGAGGTAGGCAGATATTTGCCCACAGTTTTACCACATGGGGTGTCAGGAACAAGTAGACTATCAAGGATGACAAAATATCACCACAATTTTAAAGTTTTCAAAAAACAATTTATTTTAGGATCTTTGGCATTGGAAGATCATGGGTGGATTTTGGTACTACTTATATAATGTGTTATAATTTAAAACTAACTATGTATTCTAGAAGGCACTGCAGGATTAAAAGAAGTTCCAAACGTGAATAGAAAAAATAATCGAAATAATGTAAGTATTCTCTGGGGTTACATTTTTGTAACTTCATTATTTAGCAGACTCTTCTGACGTAGTAGACCAAATTATTTGCTGGAGAGAGATAGTGATATATGGAATCTATAAGAGGTGGAATATTTCAAGTGGGGCTTCAAGGTTTAATTAGAACAAGGAGGTCAGCAATCTATAAACCCAAGAAAGAGTCTCCAGGTTTTCTGACTTAAAAACATAAACAAACAAAAAATGTATTCACAGTCAATAGATTTTATGGAGCCCTTGTTGCAGACAATGAGGGGTATTTAAAAGAGCATGAGAAATAAACTGAGGGTTCTAGAGGGGAGGGGGTTGGGGCGATGGGTTAGCCCGGTGATGGGTATTAAAGAGGGCACGTTCTGCATGGAGCACTGGGTGTTATACGCAAACAATGAGTCATGGAACACTACATCAAAAACTAATGATGTAACGTAGGGTGATTAACATGACATAATAATAATAAAAAAAAAAGCATGAGAAAACTTTATGCCTGTTCTCAGGGGACAAAGATACCATATGAGGAACACTGCTGTTTTTCAGTGCCCAGCTGGAGTCCTACCAGCAGAAGCAGGACTCAAGACAGACACACAATAATTGAGTTATGTAAATTGAGGTAGAATAAAGATCTAAATTTTTGGTTTTCAATCTTCATATTATAGAATTTTGGAGAAAAAGACTCCCTCCAAATATAAGTTTAGACAGAAAAACTTCAGGAGGAAAGTGAGGCTTGAGTTGAAGCTTAAGGGAAGGGAAGGGGAGATACTGAAAAGAAGAGGGTAGAGAATTCAAGACAGGGGGTCAACGTGAACAAAGACATGGGAAGAAGATGACAGAACTTGGGAGTCAGCAACAGGGAGGAGTGGGAAGTTGTTGAGGTAACTTAAGGAGGATCAGACAATGAGATAAAATTTTAGAATTGATATGTTTGGCTTGGAATCCATTGGAAGTCATTATATAAAAACTGTGATGTGATAATTATGCCCAGTGTCTACTGACGAGTAGTCTGGAAGGATTAAAAAAAGACATATAGGAGAATGAAATAGAAAGTGAGGGAGACCACAGATTGTACTAATTCAAGCATAAGCTGATAAGGTGCCAGGAATACTCTGCATTATATGAAGGGCAAGGAGGTTCTTCTTTGACTGCTAAAGTTAACCCACCCGCCTTTACCCTCCCTAATCCTCTTTATGCATTTCTTTTTTCATAGCTTTCCTAACCACTTTATTTTTATTTATTGTCTATCTCTCTCCCCTATAATAGGTAAGCTTTTTTGTTTTGGTTTTCATTCTTGTATTTCCACAGCCTAGAACAGTGTTTGACACATGATAGGTGTTCAATAAATTTTTTTTCTCATAAATTAAGGAACAAATATAAAAATGCTGAAGGCAGTAATACTTAGGAACAGATTGAGCATAAAAAATGAAGAGAAAGAAAAAACTAAAATAATAATTCCAGATAATACTGCCTAAAATATGTATATTTTTTTAAATCACAGGAACAATTGGAGAGTTTTTATCCAATGGGGGAAATTTAGAGTTGGTTTTAGATTGAAACCTAAATAATATTAGGAAAGTATTATTTGGTCAGCACTGTCTTTTCCACACCTAGCCCAATGCCTACAAGGTTGGTGTTCCATAAATAGGCTTTGAAAGAATACATGCTATTTGAAGACTGAGAATTAGTAGAAGTGTTCTGTTTAGAATTAGAAAGGTAGGACTGAAGAACAGGAAAATTTGGAAAGGTAGATTTGAGAAATTTCAAGTTGGAAGCTAGCTGATCTGGTATGGCTGAGTTTTCAGAAATTGGAAATGCATAAATAGTTTAACATGTTCATGCAATTTTGTATAAGAATGGCTATTCTCATTTGACTGAAAGCACGTCTTAGCAAATTTAGAAATTAATTTGAGGAATTTGCAACCTGGAGGCAGAGCATACAAACGTTAAACTTTTGAATTAATTTTATGCATACATGTCTTTTATTCATTAGGCAAATTTCTGAAAAGTTATGTGCAGATCAAATAAGGACAAATCTAATTACATTGACTTGCAGTAGAAGAGCTATTTTATTTGCATTTCTGATTGATTTGCAATTGGACGTCCTTCATAACACCTTCACCATTTCTCTGCCCTTCAAGATTCTCTGTGAATTGGTTGATGGACTGTCAGCACTTAAATTCACTGGGAGCTTACTATTTAAAGGACATTTGTAATAAATGTTTTAGTTATATGAGAAAAGCATATTTGGATATATTGAGTTTTATAAAGAGCAAGGAACATGTATCATAAAGTCTTAGAAGAGATTTAGTATCGTAAGTATAAATAAAGCATAGAATATGAGATAAGAGTTGATGTAACTTAGTTCATTGAAGTGTAAGAGCAAGATATATAATGTTTTATTTTTTACTGTTTTAAACATGAGTCTGTCGGACCTCAGGCACCAACTCTTTTCAGATATCATCCTCTTCTAAAGCAAATGCATTTCTCATGTTTTTCTTCACCCTCTCTCAGCTATTCCTTTTTTTCTCACCAAAATTCACGATTTTGATGCCGATGGTCTAAAATTCTTTCCCTAGACTTTCCTGCTAAAGATATAGACAGAACCAGCATGATCATCCCACCACATTACTGTTCCTGTCTTTGATCTTCCCATGGATTAAACAATAACTAAGGATGAGCATAAATTATGTAGGGGAAATACCATCATTTAATTCTCACAAAAGAATAGATCCCGATTATTATTCAAGATAGACTAGAAAGTGTTGCAGTAACAAAAATCCTTAAAAATCTCCGTGGCTTTCAGCAACAGAAGGTTTGGATTTTGCTTGTTCACTTGTTTTGTCTTCCTTGCTCCTGCAACATATCCATCTCAGGTCAATAGTGAGCTCTGTTCTTGGTCATCTTCACTTAGGGGTACATGGTGACATTATTTCATGTTGAGGGGAATCAGCACGAGCTCCTAAAGGCTTCCACCTGAACGTGACATGCTCAGCCTCCCTTCATGATGCACTGGCCAAAGTACGTCACATGACCCTGCCCGACCTCAAGGGGCTGGGAGTGCAGCCCCGTCAGGTGCCTGGAAGGGAGAAAACTACAAATCACAAGTGATCTTGTAACTCCCTAACCCTGAAATAAATGCAAGTTATGTGTATAGAACTTATTTTTAAGTATACATTTTCAGTTTAAATTAGTTCATATGCATTCTGGAAAGTCTAAAATGCGATAGAAATATAGGTGTTATAATTAACCTATTTTAGGTAATATAATCATTAGAATGGAGAATTTGGTAATTATAATAAATGACTAGTTTTAAAGTGTCCCTTGATTTTTTTTTCTTTGCATCCATAAATAATTTATTGAGTATTTCCTATTTTCCTGGTCCTAGGCATATAAACTAGACACACAAGGAAATTAAAATCCAATAGAAAAGAGTCACTAGTAAATCAACGTTTTTGATAGATTGCATTAAATGTGATGGCAGAAACACTTGCAGGATGCAAAGAGCATACTGAAGAGAGAAACTTCACAGAGTGAGGTCAGAATGACTTTGTGTACCTAGAGAGATTGCGGAGTGGTGACTTTGAGATAAGTTTTAAATCCTGAATAGAAAGTTTTATGGACAAGAATGGTCTGGACAAAGGAAATACCATCTCCCAAAGCACAGGAACATGAGAGTTTATATGATGGTAAGAAATTGTAAGGAGTTCTAAGTGGCTGGAGAATACATTTATGGGGGCAAGGGGTCCATGAAGCAAAATAGAAGGTGAGAGAGGTAGGCAGATATGTGTGTGCCATGTCAAAAATAAAAATGTCAACTTTATCCAAGAGATAATGGTGAAACACAGGAGTTTTTCTGCTTTAGAAAGAACATTCTGTTGGAGAGTGAAGAATGAATCTTCACTGTATAGTACAATACCTGGTACATAATTGGCATTCAGGAAAAAATGTTGAATGAATGAGTGAGTAAATGGTGGCATGGAGGGTAAGGTGAGATCATGTCACTATAATATATTAAACAATTTCTCTACAATTTGGAAATATCACACATTCAAGCTATTGGTAATATTTATGGCCAGTGTTTCTAAATGAAGAATGATTCAGAAATGGTATGCAAACAATGAATCATGGAACACTACATCAAAAACTAATGATGTAATGTATGGTGATTAACATAATAAAATGAAAAAAAAGAACAAGAATTTGACAATTAAAAAAAAAGAAATGCAACTATGCATTCATGTATTCATCCACTGTTTGTTTTCTTTGATTCATTTACATAACAGATATATCTTCTATGCAAAGCACTGTATTAAGTGACATAAGAAGCAAAGATCCTATCATATAGATTTTTTTCCTGCAAGAACTCTCGAGTCCAAGAAAAGAAGTAAGACTCATATTCAAATAAATAATTACTACAAGGTTGTCTGTGGAAACAGGGAGAAAAGAAAAACAGATTGGTGCTTATTTGAGGTCAGTGGTTACAAATGGTTTCTGGAATAGGTATTATTTAGGTTGGCTTCTTGACAGGTAGATTTATTTTAGATTTTCAGAGATAGTCAAAGTAGAAGTAAATAAGGTAGGCAGCTATACCTATTCCAAACGATTTGTTCAATTTTGTTTTTATTGTTATTTTTAACCTTTCAAAACTATGAGACAGACTAATTTTTAACTAAGCAGCTGATTCAAGTAAAACAGTCAATCAGATAACCCTGAATTTATTTTGCATACAAATGAGCTCTCAAAGCATCAGCTATTCATATTTAGTTACCTCTTCTGACTTGTGGAACAAACATTGACAGTCTGTTTTTTAATCACCAGTATTTCCAGAGAATTAAAATTTAGCAACATTCCAAACAGTTTTTAAATTTTATCCTTTAGAAAAGAAGCTGTAACAGAGTGATTAAGTGCATGTACGCATTTTGCAGAAAATAAGTTACACTTTATAACATGAAAGTTGATACAATGCTTTCATTATATCATCATATTTCATTAATTTATGAACCACTTGAGTATTTATTATGTTCCAGACAATGTGGCGTATGATTAATAATAATATTAGATTCATTAAGCCTTCTGATTTGCCAGGCAGCAAACTGTTTGCTTTGCACACCTTATCTTATTTAATCCTCAAATTGACAATATGAGGTAAGTATTATTATCACCATTTCACAAATGAGAAAATTTAAATGTAGAGAACTTAGGTAACCTGCCCAATGTTACATAAAAATATAAGGGGATTACGCTGAGTGAAATAAATTAAATCTGACAGAAAAAGACAAATACCATATGATTCCACCTATGTATGGAATCTAAAAACAAAACAAACAAATCATAAACAGACTCATAAATACAGAGAACAAACAGGTTCAGAGGGGACAGGGTTGTGGGGATGGGTGAAATAGGTAAAGATGATTGAGAGATACAAACTTCCAGTTATAAAATAAATTAAGACAGGGGGATGAAAAGTACACCATAGGGAATGCCGTCAATAATAATGTAGTAACTTTGTATGGCAACAGATGGTAACTACACTTACCATGGTGAGCCCTGCATAATGTATAGAGTTGTGAATCACTATGTTGTACACTTGAAACTAATATAACATTGTATATCAACTATATTTCTATTTTAAAAAGTGGAAATACAAGATTCAAACTCAGACCTGTTTTTGCCAAAATCAGTGTTCTTAATTGCCATACCTACTAAAGAGAATATGGTAAGAAAAAAATCTGATTCAACCTTAATGTCAACCCAGGATAACCAACATATAACAGGAACAACAACGTAATACAAGTGTGGAAATTGGAACTGGAAGTTCTAAGAGGCAAAGGCTGTCTTTTCCTTTTTGAAATCCCAATGCCTCATCTTGTTTGTTGGTGCATAGCAATTGCTTAGGAGACATTTGTTGCATGAACAAATAAATGGATGACTACAAAGAGATACAAGGAGGAATTGGAGCAATAGGAGACATTTTCGTATAAGAAGAAATTGAGAGGTTAAATGTCCACCCCAATTCCAAACATCTATCTAATCAAAATGTCTGGACTTCAACCCACCATTTAATTCTAACTCTATTCTTTTCCATGGCACCACAGCTGCCTATCTTTGGTACTGTTTCAGGAAGATGGCACATAGATGCAGTGATGACACCTATAATTTACCAAGATGAACTCCTTGAACTCAGGTTTTGCCCTGTCTCTCCTCTGAAGTCTCAGTGTGTTATTATTTGCACCGGGAGCCAGCATGTTGTGGTTGAAACTCTGAGTTCTTGGTCAGGCAGACTGGGTTCAAATTTAGGTTCTGGCTTTTACTACTTACTGTGTGATGCCTGGCAAGTCACTTAACTTCACCAAACTTCAATGTTATCCTTTATAAAATGAACATAATAGTACCCAACCCACAGAACTGTGAGGATTGAATGCGGAAATCCATGAAAAGTGTTTAGCACAGCATCTAATGCATTCATCATAGAGTCTGAAAGAACTGGGTGTATGAGTTTCCTAGAGTTGCTATCACAAAGCACCAAAAAACGAAAACAAAAACAAAACAAAACAAAAACTGGGTTGCTTAAAACAACTGAGATTTATTCTTTCATAGTTTTGGAAGCTACAAGTCACAAATCAGGGTGTTGGCAAGGCCGTGCTGTCTGATGGTTCTAGGCGAGACTCTTCCCTCGCCTCTTCTGAGGTTTATTGGCAATTTTTGGCATTCTTTGGCTTGTAGATTTATCACTCTAGCCACATGACCGTCTTCTCCCTGAGTGTCTCCACATCATCTCCCCTCTGTGCATGTCTGCTTCTGTGTCCAAATTTTTCCTCTTTTTATAAGGATACCAGTCATACTAAATCAGAGCCCACTGTAATGACTTTATCTTAAGCAGCTTACCTCTGAACATACCCTATTTCTAAATAAGGTTACATTTTGGGGTCCTGGGGGTTAGGACTTTACAACTTTTTGAAGGGGGCATAATTCTATCTATCAATAAGACCAGTCATCTACTTTTAATATTGCTTCTTAAAGGAGCCATGTGAGTGAAATCCCCTGACCCAGAAGAGCGTAAAAAGCACTTCTCTGAGAACTGTCCCTTGTGCGTCCTACTTTTCCTCACCTAGCTTCTCAACCATCTCCTGACAGCCTCAATTGAGAGTTGCCTCTTGGGTCTGGTTTAACTTTCACTCCTGGTCTAATTAGGGGAGCCACTTGCTGACCTAAAGCTTCCATCCCCAGTAGGCCCCGAGTTCTGTTTTTCCTACATCAATCATTACCTGTCTCTGTGATAGGATTGCCTCCCCTGGAGGCTGACCTTGTCCTCATTTCACCATCAGTAATCCTCTGTTGACATAGAGAATAGCAGTAACAGTTTCTTGAAAGCTCTTAGGAGCCAGGGGTGATACCAAACACTCCACAGGCATTGCATTATTTAATCCCCACATCAGCCCAATATGGTAGGTTGGCCAGTGTACAGATGAGGGAACTGAGGTTCAAAGAGGTTAAAGTGCATGAAACAGTTAGATATATGAGCCCAGAGGTCATGTAGAGGGGATCCCCACAGTCTCTTCCAAACTGGTCTCCCTCCTTCTGCCTCTGCTCTCCCCCATTCTTCGCCAGTCTTTTTGCTACACAGTTACATTGAATCACTTCTCTCTTTCCTAACAATGGCTTCCCATCTCATGCAAAGCAAAACCCAAGGCTTGACAATGACCTACAAGGTGAGACATAATCTCGTGCCCTGTGGACCTCTCTCCCCCTCTTGCACTCTGCTTTAGCCAGACCAGCCTCTTTGCTGTTTTTCAAGCCAGGCAAGTTCTACATCAGGGCCTTTGCATTTGCTATTTCTTCTACCTACAATGTTCTTCCCCCCAGAAGTATGTATGGCTGGTTCCCTCACTTCCTACAGATCTTTACTCAAAAGTCTTTTTCTCAGTGGGGCCTTCCTTGACCACTGTATCAACTCCTATACTAACATTTCAAACCCTCTTTCTCAGCTTTATTTTTTCTTCTTTATACTTAATCACTATTTAATCTACACTAAAATTTACTTATGTACCTTGTTTATCTGCTCAAATGTAAACTCCATGGGGGCAGGGAGTCTGTCTGCTTTGCTCAATGCTCTATCCCCAGGGTCTAGATGATTGATTGGCACATAGTAGGCCAGTAATAAATGCTTATAAATAAATGATTGCATGGGAAAATCTGATCACGATATAGATTTTATTCATTAGTTCAGCAATTATTTCTTGAATATCTGTATTATGTGTCAAACATTGTTCTATGTTCTGGAAAATAACAAAATAGATCATATGTCTGCCATCATGGAGCTTATTTCCTAATTAGAAAGAGCAAAAATAAACAGTTAATTAAATATACTAGATGCCAGATGGTGACAAGTCCTATAGGGAAAAATAAAGTGAGCTAAGGAAGATGGATTTCAGAATCATGAACATAAGATGTTGGATCATACATAGTTTGTGATATGAGGAAACATAAACATTAAAGGGATAAGTAAAGGAAGACGGGAAGCCCATGAGGAAATCTAAGAGGGAAATGGCAGAGAAATGAGAGGAAAGTCAGGACACTGTGGTATTTGGAAAGTCAAGGAAGCAGAGAACCTCAAGAAGGAAGGAATAATCGATAATGTCAAACATCTAATTTGCAGAAGTCAAGTACTATAAGGACAAAATGTATTTGTTAGAATTTGGCATTTAGGTGAATTTACAAAGCTTAATTTCAGTGGAGCAATGAAATAAGTAGCCAGATTACCATGAGCTTAAGAGAGAAAAGGATATGAGAATATCAATAGAAGTTGGTATGACCCACTTTTTTCAAGACGCTCTGCTTTAAATTTAAAAAAGAAAGAAAAGAAATAAGAATTGAGAAATTTGCTAGAGGCACCCATGAAAACTGCATTAGAACTATTTTGTGTACAATCAGGAACCTGAAGACTTTCTCTGTCTCTCTGTCTCTGTCTCTGTCTCTCTCACTCACACACATACTCTTCACATACATACACCCCCCCCCCACAATATTCCCATTTGTTAATAATCTTAATTTTCAATGAAAATAAAATTCCCCAAAAGCTTGCATATTTATGAAAGTTTGGTCCAGGATTCATGCTTAGCAAGTTGGAAGTTGGGTTTTACCCATAGATTTAATAAAAACATAGGTCAATTACAATAAGAATAATAGCAGCTAACATGGGTTGATTACCTACTTGGGGTCAAATATTTTGACAAGTGTTTCAAATTTATTTGTCCTCACTTTTGAGATGTGGAAATGAGGCTCAGAGATGTTAAGTAATTGCTCAAGGTTATAGGGTTTATAAAAGCAGAGCTGAGATTCAAACACAATCTAACTCTCAACTTTATGATTTCACTACACCAGGCTACCTAAGCTACACAGTGCTTTAGTGTCTTATGCTGGTTCAACTTGTGGTTAACTTCCAAGTGGTCAGATACCAAAATGTAAAATACAAAGCCGTATTAGTACTAGAATGCATCCATGAGTAAGTTCTTTTATAACCCGGTAGTAAAAAACTTTCCTATTATCCAAATTGAGAAAAATAAGGGAAAAGATTGAAAATTTTGAGTACATAAAAAGATAACCTAATTTCAAACTGGGAAAGTACTTAAGTTATAGACAGAGAGAGTAACTCTAATATAGAAAGAGCTTCTAAAAATAGAAAGCTGCCAACAACCTTATAGAAAACTGGGCTAGACATGGAAATAAGAAAAGAAGTGCAGTGTATTAGTAATCTATTGCCAAGTAACAAAGTGCCCCCAAATTTAGCAGCTTAGAATGATGAACATCTAATATCTCACGGTTTCTGTAGGTCAGGGACTCAGACACAGCCTATCTGGGCCCTCCAGTCGGGTTCCCACACCAAGTTGATCAAGGTATCAACGGGGGCTGTTGTCACCTCAAGGTGTGATTAAGGAAGGATTCTCTTACAATTTATTTCACAAATAGTTTATATAATATAAACCAAACCAGAAGGGAAAAAGCAATCTCTAAAACTTCAAAATGAAATGAAAGAACCTAACTAGGTATCAAGGTAGTGGTATAAGCATATGGGGAGGAACTATTTTAAATGACTTTATTTATTTTTTTTTAGGTTTTATCTATTTGACAGAGAGATTGAGCCAGAGAGAGCACAAGCTGGGGGATGGGCAGAGGGAGAAGGGTCAGGAGCAGACTCCCCACTGAGCAGGGAGCCCGATGCAGGGCTCCATCCTGGGACCCTGGGATCATGACCTGAGTTGAAGGCAGATGCTTAACGACTGAGCCACCCAGGCGCCCACAACTTACACTCTTTTTTTTTTTTTTTTAAAGATTTTATTTATTTGACAGAGAGAGACACAGCGAGAGAGGGAACACAGGCAGGGGGAGTGGGAGAGGGAGAAGCAGGCTCCCCGCAGAGCAGGGATCCCGATGCGGGACTCGATCCCAGGACCCTGGGATCACGACCTGAGCCGAAGGCAGACGCTTAACCGACTGAACCACCCAAGCGCCCCTAAAATGACTTTAAAACACAGGAATTTGTCTCTACAGTTGGTGGGAAATACCCTAAAAATAAACAAATACACAAATAAAACTGCCCCTACCCTGAAGAAAAAAACACAACAGAAACTTAACTGTTTTCAGGAATTCTATTTTTATTGGTAGTGTTAAAAAATATGTATAATTACGTAGGTGTGCTTGTGAAGCAGGATTTTCAGTACTGAAGAGACTACATACAGATGAAAGACCAAAGAGGTTAAATTTAAACGCTGTATTCCTGAACTCAGAATTGGGATCTCAGTATGAATTTATGGCGTATTTTCTCTAAAAGAAAAAAAAAATCAGCTTTATCCATTGAAAAAACCTATAAAAAATGACCAATCTGGTGGCAATAAAGAAACCTTTATTGATCATATTTTGGTCTCTAAATATCATTTCCTCCTAAAAGGAGCCAAAGTACCTTAGAAAAATAGCTGGTTCTAGGTCTGGGGCAAAACGTGTATGAAACGATCCTGGAACATTTTATCATACCAGAAGTGAGGAAACAAACCATGATAAATAGAGTTACATCAAAAGGATCTGTGAAACTAATGTGAAGACAATCCTGCTGGCCAAAAATAATGTAACTGGAGTATAAATAAGAATAACAACCTAATGGATTGAAGTATCAAATACCTTTAAATCCTTAAATT
Source organism: Mirounga leonina (assembly GCF_011800145.1). NCBI lineage: Eukaryota > Metazoa > Chordata > Mammalia > Carnivora > Phocidae > Mirounga > Mirounga leonina. The sequence goes on from NW_023270447.1 coordinate 11,702,099, forward strand.
TACAATTATCTAATCGAATCGAATCAAATTGAATCTAATGTATATTATATTATTATTGTATTATATGTAATTATAATATAATAATATATAATAGTACATATATAATCTTGGTAACATGTTGTTGCAATATATTAAAATAGTATTGTAGGGCGTCTGGGTGGCTCAGTTGGTTAAGTGTCTGACTCTTGATTTCAGCTCAGGTCATGATCTCGGGGTCATGAGATCCAGCCCCATGCTGGACTCTGCTGTAAACATAGTGCCTGCTTAAGATTCTCTTTCTCTCTCCCTCTGCCTCTCCTGCCCACTCCCACTCACAGTCTTTCTCTCTCTAGAATAAAAAAATAAAAATAAATAAAATAGTATTGTATTAATAATATGGCTAATATATATTAATATTATGTAGGTAATATATATTAAACTCTCACTGTTCACCTTTGAAATATGCTAAGAAGCCAATTCATGTTTTTAAACTGGTAAATCAAGGGAACTAATCAAAAATTTATCCTGCTTTCCCTACATAAATTGTACTATTGAATAATCAAATAGTTGATTAGGTGATGTTTCTCTTTATAGAGGTATTAGAGCTAATGAATAAAGATGAAATGATAAAATTAATATTTTTCAATCCCTAAAAGAATGAACCAATCTAGGTAATAATCATCAATGGTTGATAATAGCACTAACAGAGAAAAACAAAACAAAGCAGATGTCATGTACTTCCTAGTGGAAGTACACACTAAAACCTATGAAATATTCTTTTTTTTTTTTTTAAAGATTTTATTTATTTGACAGAAAGAGACACAGCGAGAGAGGGAACACAAGCAGGGGGAATGGGAGAGGGAGAAGCAGGCTTCCCGCGGAGCAGGGAGCCCCGATGTGGGGCTCGATCCCAGGACCCTGGGATCATGACCTGGGCCGAAGGCAGACGCTTAATGACTGAGCCACCCAGGCGCCCCTAAACCTATGAAATATTCTTGCCAGAAAAACCAAAACTAGATCTGCTTTCTACACAGAAATAAAGGGATGAGAACATCTTAATTGACCCTACAGAGATGTAAATATAAAAATCTAGACTATAGGGACTCTATGGGGTTAAGTGAATGATTTCTTTAATAAATTCAAAAGAAAAAACTAATGGAAAGAAAACTTACAAATTAATATAGAAATAAGAGACATAACAACCAATTGCAAACTTTAAATCTTATTTTCATTTTTATTTGAATAAACTATAAAAAATTAAAATGACAACAGGATAAATCTGAATACTGAGTGGACAGATATTGGATGATACTAAGCAGTTATTAAGTGTGATTATTCTAATTTTGGTTTGTTTTTTTAAAAAGCACTTATCATTATATGGAGATATATACTGAATTATTTATGGGTAAAATAACATGTTGGGAATTTGCTTCCAAATAATCTAGAGGAATAGAGAATTAGAGTAAAGATAAAACAAGATCAAGGAGATAATTACTGAAGGTGAGCAATAAGGACAGAAGGTTTTATTATACTATTCTCTTTAATGGTATATACTTATAAAAATTTCCATAAAAATTTTTTAAGCTGAGTGGTAGTGGGTCCACAGATTTTTTAAAATATCATTTTTGTACTTTCCTGAATGTTTGAAATGATTAATAATGCAGAAAAAAACAAAATTTGGGCTTTTACAATATCCTGAAAGTAGCCAGCACCCCTCTAGAACACAATTTACTTATGGTTTTATGTTAAGAAGTTCATTTTCAAATGATACTAACTTGCTGATTCAAGGGAAGTCATTGAATTATCTTATTTATTCCTTTTGGTCCCCCACTTTCCTATGTTTTAAATGGGAACAAGTGAAAATTGTTAATTAATGAACTTTATTTTTCTGTGTTTCAAGTGCCTTGAAGAAAAATCATTATTAAAACGGAATAGTTTTATACGTGACCAATCCTGATACCTACTACATTGCTCTGGCCTTTTGTTTTTAATATAAAATTCTTTTACTCTACATTTTGAAATGTTTTCATCTTTCTCACACAAAGAGAGAGTAGTATAACACATTACTGATTTTCACTGACAAGTGCTAGACCATGTGAAAACCCTTGTGGGATTAATTTTCTGTTTTTCCTTTTTCCCATGCTATGCTGATTGGACATGTCCCATGACTTAGCTCAGCCCCCAAAACATGGCACCAGATCAATCAGTGGGTTTGGCACAACTTTAGTTACTCTGGTATAGGATTCATTAAAAAGGAGTCATATTCATAAGATAGTTTAACTGCTAAAAGAGAAAAAATAAATGTGTTTTGTGTCCTTGCTGTTTTGTTTTGTTTTGTTTTTCCCAAAGGGAAAGGGAAGAAAGGGTGTTGGGGGAATAGAAAGCGTCAAGGGAGTGGAAGCCATGTTTCCTGGAACCTTAAGGTCTGCCTCTCAACTTCAAGATTAAGCTTTGTTCTCATAAGAGTTTGGCTTTCCAAATTGGGATGCCAAGGTCCTTCACATACATATATATCCTTCTAAAACTCTGCTTTTCAATTGTGTTGTATGTTCTAATTTAGAACACTTCTCACTCACTCAATAATCCAAGAGAGACTTTGATACTAGAGCTGAATTGAGGAGGAAATGGTGCTTGTTTTCAGATAAAATGAGAGTTACCAGCCTTCTTGAGAACATTATATTTTGATTGATCTACTTTCTCACTGGCTCTTTTCTCTCAACTTCTTCTTGATAGAGGATCTCATCAGGACCTCACGAGGTTCTCATCCTTGTTTTTTTAATGGGTTGCTGTAGCTACCCTCACCCTCCCATCTCAGTGAAGGAAGATGGCTCCACAAAGGCTGACCCTATTGCTCACCTCACCTTCTCACTTCCTTGTCTCTTTCAAAATCTACCCCCATGAGTAGGTTCTCCCTGCTCTGGCCTCTTCATTCATTCATACCTCTATAGGTTCTCTCAAATGTGTGCACTGATCTTCCCTTTACTTGAAAGCAAAACAGAACTGGAGGGTATTTTGCTGAGCGAAATAAGTCAATCAGAGAAAGACAAGTATCATATGATCTCACTGATATGAGGAATTCTTAATCTCAGGAAACAAACTGAGGGTTGCTGGAGTGGTGGGGGGGTGGGAGGGGTGGGGTGGCTGGGTGATAGACATTAGGGAGGGTATCTGCTATGGTGAGCGCTGTGAATTGTGCAAGACTGTTGAATCACAGACCTGTACCTCTGAAACAAATAATACATTATATGTTAAAAAAAAAGAAGAAGAAGATAGTAGGAAGGGAAGAATGAAGGGGGTAAAATCGGAGGGGGAGATGAACCATGAAAGACTATGGACTCTGAGAAACAAACTGAGGGTTCTGGAGGTGAGGGGGGTGGAAGGATGGGTTAGCCTGGTGATGGGTATTAAAGAGGACACGTATTGAATGGAGCACTGGGTGTTATATGCAAACAATGAATCATGGAACACTACATCAAAAAGTAATAATGTAATGTATGGTGATTAACATAACATAATAAAAAAAAAACCAGAACAAAACAGGCTTTACCTTGCGACCTCCTCTAGCTGCTATTCTATTACCCCTCACATTATTGATTTTCAAACTACTACAACAAATAATCTGGACCTGCTGCCTCAGTTTCCCTACTGTCTTCTGAAATCTGGCTTCCTCTTTGACCATTCAATGTAGAACAAAATTGTACAGGTGACCGGGTACCTAATCACCACACGCAGTGGCTCAGACATTGCCCTATTTCCCTTTGTCTGCTTGGCAGATTTAATCTGTTCTCCTCTTGCATGTCATTTGTGAACTTTCCCTCCTTGGTCTCCTTGACACTGGGAAATCCTTGATATCTTCAAACATTTTCAGTGATGACTTCTCTATTTCACTGACTGCTCTATTATTCTTCACTCTTGCAATTTCTTTCTAAACATTTCTAGAATATCGGGGGCTAATATATAAATATATAATATATAAATCACTTGATCCTACTTCATAATACTGAACCAATTGGTTCAGTAAAAACAAGACTAAGAGATCAGCAAATGGATATTAACTATTTCTATAGATCCATGGCCAAAAAGGAATGCTAATATTCTCTGCCTCTCCACTTATACCAAACTCAGAGATTGAAAGAACCTATTTAAGGAGACAAATTAGACTCAAAGAGCAGACTTACCCAGAATTGCTGTTTCCCAAAAAAAGGAGGGAGCCGAGTCTCCAGATCTTTTAGCTTTTAAATAGATACGATTTACCCAGTGGAAAAACGTGAACCAGTGAATGTCACCATCAGTCGAAGTCAGATAAATCACTACTTCTGCTTGGGGAGAAATGAGTAAGATACATCACGAGTGTTACTCTAAGCACAGGAAGCTATATATACACAAACAGTGTGGGATATTCTTCATTCCTAATCATCATCTTTATGTAGATAATTCCCAAATCTGTGTCTCTGTGTCAGATGTATTTCTAACCTTTACAATGTTAAATCTACCTGCTCCCCTCCACCTCCCGTTCCCCTCTGTTATGGTCAATGGCACTACCATTCCCAGTCATCCAAACAAAATGACTGGCATTTTGAATGGCATCACCTTTGGCATCACCTTTGATTCATCACTCGCCTTTGTTTCTATGGGTTCTTCTTTTTTTTTATTATTATGTTATGTTAATCACCATACATTACATCATTAGTTTTTGATGTAGTGTTCCATGATTCACTATTTGCATATGACACCCAGTGCTCCATGCAGTACATGCCCTCTTTAATACCCATCACCAGGCTAACCCATCCCCCCGCCCCCTCCTCTCTAGAACCTTCAGTTTGTTTTTCAGAGTCCACTGTCTCTCATGGTTCATCTCCCCCTCCGATTTCTCTATGGGTTCTTCTTTTAAAATGACTATCCTACTCATCCTTTCTCTTCAATTTGTACCTCTACCACCCTATTCTACCCCTTATTTATCATGTATGCCTTCAACAGCTGCTTATTAAGTACATACCAGGTGCCACGACATTTTTTAGGCAGTGGAGATATAAAAGAAAGATAAAACATTGATTCAGCCCTTGTGCTGAGAAGAGTGGACAAAGGGCTATCAAATGATAATTTAAGCAAATGTATAACCTCAACATTACAGACAATTGCAATACCTGAAAGGGACGGTGTTATGTGAGCCTGTAATAGGAGGATATAGGAGATGAGAAATAGCATCTCTAGGAAATGACACTCACATTGAAATATGAAGGATAAGCAGGAGTTAATTAGGCAAAAAAGACGGAGAGGAATATTCCAGGCAGCATTCTATATGCGCAAATGCCTTATGATTGGAGGTAGTAGGGTGAGTAGAGGTTGCAAGAAACTGTGCAGATTTAGGGGTAATGTGGTACAGAATAGGGGAGCTGGAAAGGTAGTTAAGGGGTTGTGCCATGTAGGGCCTTATACATCATGTTAAGGAGTATTTGTTTTGCAATCAAAGAAAGTCACCAAAGTGTTTAAACAACAGGGATTAGCATTTTTTGAAAAGATCATCTTGCATTTTGGATCATTATCTTTGCTTCTTAATTGATCATTTGTGTGTCTCCCATTCCTCCACCTTGTGAATTATTATACAAACCAATGTCCAAATAATCCAATGTGCTGTTTGAACCTTACCTGCTTCTTAATCAAATGGTGTGGATGATGCCCCATTATTTTAAGATAAAGCTCGGACTATTAGATCTGTTTGTTTGCTAAGGATTGCTACTATCTGGATTCAGTCTCCCTGTCCAAAATAATTTCCCACTTCTCCCCATTACTGACCCTTTCCTCTAGTTGAGCCAATCTTCCAAAACACACCAGCCTCATTCCTGCCCTCCATTTTTTTGTGTGAAAGAAATTTTTTTTGAGACTTTGAAACTCCTGCCAAAATTTTTCTTTTTACTAAAATCCAAACATATTCAAGATACCCATGAAATTCCACCTCCTCTGTAAAATGATTGCTAACTACTTTGGACCACAGTGTGAGTTCACTCGTGCTAAACTCTGACAGTATTTGTGTAATTGTGACAGAACTAAACAAGAATGGGCATTGCATAGGCAATTTCCTTCGTGGGACACGAATCCTTTTTCATTGTAGGCATCATCATCTTGGCTTGAGATGTCAATTTAGACTTCGACTATAGCCTTCCCAGCGATATTTTTTGTTTTGTTTTTCCATTATATAGTGATTTTTTTCTAGAGAAAGAGTTAGGGTTAGAGGAAAAGTGGGGCATAAAGAAGAGTCTCAGTCTAATTCTAACAAAATACTTCCAATGTTCTTAAAAATTATTTGGTAAAATTTTTCTTTGTTGCATGATATACTTACTATGGACTTGCTATTTCTTAATTTACTCAAAAGTGCCCTGTTGCTGGAGATTTAAATATTACCATTTCATCGTGTTTTAAATAATGTGGTTAAATCATTTCTATTCTTATGTTCCACTTATTTTCCTAGGATAGATTTAAAAATATGTAATTACTGGGTCAGGGAGCCATTTTTTGGTTACATATAAGCTAAAAGGCTTCCAATGAGGCTGTACTGTAAGTAGTGTATGAGAATGTTCACAAAACATTCTTACTAGCATGGATTTTTATCACTGCCTGTATTATTTGTAATTCAATGTTGTTGTTTTTAAAAAAAAAAAAAAACCAATATGGTGTTGTTTTGATTTGAATAGCTGTCACTAATGACATTTACCATTTGCCTTTTTGTTATCTGAGGGAGTATTAGAGAAATTACGGCAAAAATGGTGCAACTGAACCCCAATAGCTGGAGGCCTTTTTTTTTTTTTTAAGATTTTATTCATCTATTTGACACACACAGAGAGAGAGCTCAAGTGCACAAGCAGGGGGGAGCGACAGAGGGAGAAGGAGAAGCAGGCTCTCTACTGAGCAGAGAGCCCAACGCAGGACTTGAACCCAAGACCCTGGGATCATGACCTGAGCTGAATGCAGATGCTTAACTGACTGAGCCACCCAGGCACCCCAGAAAGGTTTTTTGATCTGAGGCTAGATTCTTCCATTTTTTCTACACATATACATGCAGTGCCTGCCAGTATTAAGCACTACACCCTCTGTCAGATCGGCCATGAAGTAGTGGTTCCCAGATTTTGCTATGCATTGGAATTACCTAAGGATTATTTAAAACAAACGACTACTGTCTGGCTCCCATCCCCAGACATTCTGATTTAATTGGTATGAGGCGTGACATGGGCAGCAAGAGTTTTAAAAGCCTTCTAGGGATTCCAGTGTGTTGCAAAGTTTGGAAACTATGTCAGAGTAAAGAAGGATGGAGTCACAGAGTACGGTCAGGGATGCAAGTGCTGTGAAGTGTATAAAAAAGACACACACACACACACACACACACAACCACATGTCTTGAGTCTGGCAGACTTCCTCTGCACTAGGTTCCCTCAGATAGTGGTTTTGAACAGTCCTGCTTGAATGACCCCAAAGGGATAAGACTAAACATTGGGCAGAATGAGGCACTGATGATAAAACAAACAGCTATTTACTGCTGTAAATAGCTACCTGCTACCTGATGTGACCACATTAAATTCTGGCACTTGAGCTCTCTCTCTGTGTGTGTCAAATAGATGAATAAAATCTTTAAAAAAAAAAAAGGCTATTTACTATCTCAGTCTGAATTTTCATCTTCATTAGAGAAACCTGAGAGCCACAAATGCATCAAAGGTGACATCCTCACTACCCCTTGTGAACCAGTTGGGTAGAAAGGAGCTCTGCCCAGGAAAGTCATTGTTAAAACAGAACTCAAGCTTTCACCTAGTATGCCTATAAAAGACTGTGTGCTGTTGTAAATACATTTAATATTTTGATATATATGAATTATGTCATTTAAACATAGTGTATACTTCCTTATTTCCCCTCTGAATTGCTCATTAGAGAATATCTCTCTCCTAGAAAATATATGTAAAGTGTGTGCCACAGTTTTTATCCATCTCGTTTTGATTTAGTTATCAGAACATACAACATCTGCTAAAGCTGAAGCCCATAGTCTTAGAAATTTCTCTTTCATTGCGCTTTCAGTCTGCACATCATTAGTACAATTCAGATGGAAATTCCGTAGAGATGCAATATTGCTAACAGATTGTACTTCCCTGGAAAATCTGACCCCCCAAATTTGATTTATTTAACATATTTGCATTTTAATGGATTTTTCTGAAAGGGTAATCTCATCAGGATGGGCTGCTGTGGTTTTACTGAGTAATTCACAATTTTCAGCTCATTTATATGTGTTTATTAATGTGCAGTATGAATGTTTGCACAAAGTGCAGGCACATATGGATTATGTCTACCTGAAATGCATGTTTAAAAATTTGGAAGACTGAGCATTTGGTATTTTGGTTACCTTACAGATTAATCCTCTAGTTTAATATATTCCATTGAGTCAGTCTCCCAGCCTCAAAGTTAATAATAACTAGTGCTTCTGTGGTACCCTACAATTTATAGTACTCTTTTCGCATACATTAACTCATTTAATAATATGCCCGAATCTTGGGAAAGCACGGTAACCTTTTGAAGCTACAGAAACACTGCTTAAAGGCCAGTTCTCCTCTCCACAGCCTCCCTAACCTTCAAGGATGCAAGTCCCTAAGCCGATCCTGACCAAGTTGTTAATTTTTGGTATAGCAAGTAGGTGTGGTCAGTGGATGTGGCCTGAGGATGACCTGCTACCTGATGTGACCACATTAAATTCTGGCACTCTCTCCCTTCCGCCAGCCCCAGCCTCCTCCCAGATTCCATTTCCTAGGCTTAATTGGCACAGCTGTGCTTTTTCCAATATCTCTTTCATAGTTCTCTAGCTGTCCACGAGAATCAGTATGCTTTCCTCTCATCACTAAGACAGGGTGCCTATTTCTACCACCAGCTATTGTGGGAAGGGGTTCTGGCAGCAGGTTTTATCTACATTCTTCCTCACTATTGGATGGGATGTTCCTCTTGATACACTGAATTCTTATCTAAAATGTTCACATTATTCTGTAGTATACAAAATATATATACCAACTCCAAGAGGCTTGCAGGTACATATCGGTCTCCATTATTCTTAAGCATCATATTTTATCATCTTTCAAATACAGGTTTGTCAGAATTTATACTTTTCTGTATGGGGTTACAGACTCTCACAAAACATGTGTAAGAACAAAACTATAAAAATATCAGAAGTCCTATTAGTATAGTGACTTTTTTTCTACAATTTTCCCACCCTTCAAATATTTATTTTTTTATTTTTTATTGATGTCTTAGTGTAGAGTTCTCTGAATTACAGTGTATGTATAGTTCAGGTAATTGCCACAACTGGGATGCAGAACAGTTCCATCATCCCCAAAGAATTCCTTTGTGCTCTTGCTTAGAAGTCATACCACATACCCATGCCCAGTCTCTGGCAACCACTGATCTGTTCTCCACCCTGTAGGTGTGTCTTTTCAAGAATGACATATAAATGGAATTGTGTAGTATGTAACCTTTTGAGACTGGCTACTATCACTCAGAGTAATGCCTTTGAGATTCATCCAACTTATGGAGTTTTATTCCTTTTTATTGTTGAGTAGTATTCTCTAACATGGATATACCACCACTTGTTTATCTATTCAAATATATGTTTTAATATATTTGTATTAAATATAAATGGTATTTGTAGAATTGGTATAACCCTATTAAAAATTGTCCATATGAGGGGCTCCTGGGTGACTCAGTAGGTTAAGCGTCTGCCTTTGGCTCAGGTCATGATCCTGGGGTCCTGGGATCGAGCTCCACATCAGGCTCCCGGCTCAGACAGGAACCTGCTTCTCCTTCTCCCCACTCACGCTCTCTCTCACTATCTCTGTCGCTATCCCTGTCTCTCTCTTTCTCTCAACAAATAAAACCTTAAAAAAATAAAAATGAATAAAAAAATAAATAATAAAAATTGTCCATACGATGCAATAGGAATTTTTGGGGAACCAAGCAGATCTAGATTCAAATATCAGTTCTGCTGCTTACTAATCGTGGGCAAGTGAGAAAGTCTCTCTGAGATTCAGATTTGGCAGGGCGGGGGGTGAATGATACTTATTTCATAAGGTTCTAGAAGTAATTAAATAAGATGAAAGCATGAAAAGTGTTTAGCACATAGTAAATAATCAATCATGTCTGTTTTCCCTCCCACCTTCCACCCAGTTAAGGTAGCACAGTATATATTTTTAGAAATTTTTATTCTCCTGATTTTCAGGTGTAGAAACTCGTAATATTGGCATTCTTACAATCTGTTTTGTGAGCAGATGGGAGACAATCCATTGTACTATGCCTGGGTCAGACCTCTGCAGAGTGTAAATTCTTAATATGTTTCTAAGTAAGTGCAAAACACTAGTTTGCATATTTTTCTAGTACAAGGTTATCTTATGGGGTGAGTGTCTAGAGGCCAGGCATTTGGGAAATTTATTTTGAGCAGCACTAGCAGAACAGGGGTCCATGTACTCTGATGGTGATATATGGTAGATACAGATTTCCTCTGGTCCTCATCATGCAGTCATTGCCAGCTGGAAAGAAGGAGGCAATCCTTAAGCACAAAGAATGCTTGGGTGATTCAGACAGCACTGCTAAGCCTTCTGATGAAAATGATTCCCAAGCATCCTTATCTCACTTGATACTGGACTCCATTACTTGTCAGTAATTGATTTGTTGCAATTCCTGGAGCGTAGCATTCAGCTTCCTTATCTGTATGAGCAAGAAGAAGCAATTAAATTTCTGACCCAAAGATAAAAATATGTGTGTGCTTAGACCAAACTCCCCATATTTTATTCATTTCATACTTCTGGCTGCACAGCTGAATAAGACTGTCCTTCAGTTTCAGTACGGTTGTACTGGCCAAGTAAATCGTTAAAGTTATGTGCCATTGATTCCATTTTAACTCATGCTTTCTGACTTTTACAATGAGGTAATAAAAATACACTTGGTCTCAAACTTAACTTTAAAGAGTTCAACTGGAAATCTATCAGATTCAGAGGCATAGATATCATTAAAAATGAGTAAATATAACTTATTATTTCCTAATGTTATAATTTATGAGATAATCATCTGGATAGTTCAGCAATCAAGTATATTTGTATTGACCTTGTATAGGTTAATCCACTTGAAGTTGCTAATAATCCAACTATTTTACACCTGTAAATGGCAAGTTCATATTGTTCAACCTAATAAAACATTCTTATTTGGAGACAGGACCTTAAGGGAGGTAGCTAAGTTATGAATGAGCTCATAAGCATGGGGGCCAAATCTGTTGGATTGTTTTTCTCATAAGGAGACGAACAGACACCAGAGTTCTCTCTCTCTGTGCAAACCCAGAGGAAAGACCATGTAAGACCACAGTGAGAAAGCACTGTCTACAAACCAGAAAGGGAAGTCTCATCAAAAACCAACCCTGATGGCACCTTGATTGCAGACTTCTAGCCTCCAGAACTGCAAAAATACAAATTTCTGTTGCTTAAGCTATCCAGTCTACAGTATTCTGCTATGGCAGCCCAAGCAGACTGATCTTGGTGCCAATCCCCAATCTCCCCTGGATCTTCCACTTCTGGCTCAGTAACTAAACTGGATTATCAAATGTTAAAGGGAAGTATGGGCATATATTCCTCAAGCCTATGGTCTCATTTCTAGCTCCACTAAATGCCAAAGTGAAAACTTGGTGTCACCCCAGAGCAGCTTTCATTTTATGCAGCTGTAGACTTACAAATAGGCATCTTGATGAGTAAAAACCTGATTTATTCAAATTGGACTCCACACACACTGAAAGCCTCAATTAAGTGGAGTAGTTTTGGTGGTAGTATCCACACACGGCCTTCTGGAAGATAGACCAGCTAAGACTGATGCTGTCATACCTCATCAGCAAACTGGGGTAGTTGTGAGGATCAGAGATATATGAGTAAAACACCTACCCTTGTTTCTAGCATAGAGTAGTCACTCAATAAATAGTTTTGTTGTTTCAATAAAACGAAAATATATTTCAAGAAAAGCCAGTACTGGGCATGGAGTGTCCCCAAGCAGGCAGGGGGATTAGTTCATAGCCAAGGCTGAGGATAGCTCCCGGCCCTTCCCAACCAGACAGCCTGTTGGGGAAATTGAGAGCAGATGGAAGTGGCTCCTCCCTCTCCCAGGCAAGGGAACTAGGACAGAGCTCCGCCTGTGGAGACACTGTGGAGAGTGTCTTTTGTCCCTACTTGAGCAGTAGGGCTGGAGACAACTTCTGGAAACTGTGTGGCCCACCGGCACTCAAGCCAAGAGGCAGACAGGCAAGAGCTGAGAGTCTACAAAGCAAAGCCAGTGGTCTGTTCAATCAGGGAATGTGGGGTGCCAGTCAGCTTGAGTTAAGACAACAAAGAGCTTTACTGGCTTTACAGCTGCCTCTCCTGCTACACCTGGGCAGGGAATCTAATTCGTAGCCCCACTCATTGCTGAATACAGCAGTCAGCCCATCCAACCACTGACCCTAACCTAGAGCACACAGGAAACTGCATAGCCTAGTCCACAGGCCACTGTATACAGTACCACTTGAACAGAGAGCACAGCCCTTGGCTTCCCCATTACACAGAGCAAAACCTCATCTGACCATGGAATTCAGTGCACACTCCGACTCATGTTTCCAGATAATGAGCTTTACAGATCTTGGGTCCTGGAATGCCAACCTGCCAGTTCAGGGAAGCTAATTCATAGCCTCATCTACTACTGAAAATAGTACCTGGTGCCAGCCATCTAATAAGCCTGAACAGAGAATCCAGGAAAAAGTGGAGTCCATCCTAAACTTCTCTTAGCTAGAGAGCCAAGTCAGCAGTCTTATCTAACTATTCTCAGCTCCCTCCCCTCAACCCCCACCCTCAGACTCAAACTTTTGCCTCACCCAAAAGTATTCTCAACCCCCTCCCCCCAATCCCCATCCTCAGACTCAGACTTTTACCTCACCCAAAAATAGACCATAATATCAGGCTCCACCTGCCCAAAGACATTGCCAGGAGACACCCAGAAACCCAAACTGAACTGACTGGTGAAGAACTGTCTCTGTTAAAGCAAACCTGTAAAGTCTGGAAGAGGAGCCCAATTACTCAAATGTGCAGATACCAACATAAGGAATCAAGGATCACAAAAGATCAGATAAATAGGACACCACCAAAAGAAACTAATAAAGCTCCAATAACTGACCCAAGAAATGGAGATATGTAAGGTATCAAAGAATTCAGAAGAATTCTTTAAGAAAGTTTAGTGAAAGATAAGAAAACACAGACAACTAAACAAAATTAGGAAAATGATGCATGAACAAAATGAGAGGTTTGATAGAGGAAGAGCAACCTCCAAAAAAAAAAAAAAGTCAACAGAAATCCTAGAGTTGAAAAATAAACAACTGCATTGAAAAATTCAGTAGAATTTCAAAAGTAGACTCAACCATGCAGAAGAAAGAATTATACTCTGGAGAATAGGATATTGAAAATTACTCAGAAGAGCAAAAAGAGATAAAAAGAATGAAGAAATCTTATGGGAATTATAGGATACAATGAAAAGAAACAGCATTCACATCATGAGAATTCCAGAATAAAAGAAAAAGAAAGGGTCAGAAAGTATATTTAAAGCAATAATGGCTGAAAACAACAAACCTGGGGATATTTCTGATCCACAAGGCCCAAAGAATGCCAAAAAGTTGAACCTGAGTAGGGATATATTGAGACACATTATAACTAAATTGTGAACAAAGAAAGGTATATATACTATAAAGGTATAGTCATCAGAACAGTATTGTACTGGCATAAAAACAGACAACTAGACCAATGAAGAAAAGACAGTATCTTCAATAAATGGTACTGGGAAATTGAATATTCACATGTAAAAGAATGAAACTGAAGCCATATCTTACCCATCACAAAAATGAACTCAAAATGGATTAAAGACTTAAATCTAAGACCTGAAACCATGAAACTCCTAGAAGAAAAAATAGGAATAAACCTCTCTGATATGTACCTAGGTGATGATTTTTTGAACATGATACTTTAAGCATAAACAACAAAATCAAAAATAAACTACATCAAACTAAAAAATTTCTGCACAGCAAAAGAAACCATCAACAAAGTGAAAAGACAACCAATGGAATGGGAAAAAAAATTTGTAAACCATACATCTAATAAGGGGTTAATTTTCAAAATATATAAAGAATTCATACAACTCAGTGGCAAAAAACCAAATAACCCAATTAAAAATGGGCAAAGGACCTGAATGGACATTCCTCCAAAGAGATATACAAAAGGCTAACAGGTACATGAAAAAATGTTCAACATCACAAGTCATTAGGGAAATGCAGATTAAAACCACAATGAGATATCACCTCATGCTTATTAGAATGGCCACCATCAAAAAGATAAGAGATAACAGATGCTGGTATGGATATAGAGAAAACAGAATCCTTGTGCACTATTGGTGGGATTAGCCACTATGGAAAATAGTAAGGAAGATCTTCAAAAATTTAAAACTAGAACCACCATATGATCCAGCAATTCCACTTCTGAGAATATATCCAAAGGAAATGAAAAACCTACCTTGAAAAGATATCTGCACCCCCATGTTCATAGCAGCATTATTTACAATAGCCAAGACATGGAGGCAATTTAAATGTCCATTGATGAATGGATGGATAACATTTTGTGGTATATATATATAGATACAACAGAATATTATTCAAACATAAAAAAAAAGAGAAATCCTACCATTTGCAACAACATGGCTGGATCTTGAAGACATTATGCTAAACAAAGTAAATTAGAGAAAGACCGCATGACCTCACTTACATGTGGAATCTAAAAGCAAGCAAACAAAGACAACAAAAAAATCAACTCATGGGGAAGAGATCAGACCTATGCTTACCAGGGGTGGAAGGTGTGGGGAGGAGGAATTGGAGGAAGGTGATCAAAAGGCACAAACTCCCAGGTAGAAGATAAATAATTCCTGATGATGTAATGTACAACAGCTAACGCTGATGTATGATACATAGGAAAGTTAAGAGAGTAAATCCTAAAAGTTCTCATCACAAGGAGAAATTTTTTCTTTTTTTTCTTTCTTTTCTCTTTATTGTATATGAGAAGACAGATGTTAGCTCAATCTATTGTGGTGTCATTTCACAATACATGTAAATCAAAGCATAATGCTGTATGCCTTAAATTAATACAGTGATGTACTTCAACTACTTCTCAGTAAAACTGGGAAAAAAAAAAGAGTTCCTCCAAAAAATGTGAAGGGCTTCTATTAATAAAAGCAGTAGTTCCCCAAGATACCCTATTTTATGAGATTTTTATGAAGTTAATTAAGATTTTACTATTCATGTTCTTCTATTTTTATTAGAGATCCATATGAGCCAGAAGAATATTACAGCAAGTCATCAGTGAGTGGAAAACAAACTAAAATATTTTATTCTTACCCATTACATTAAATTGAAGACATTGTTATATTTGAAGCGTTGTTTACAATAATAAAATTGATATAATAAAATATGATTAATCAATACATGATTTAATAACAAAAAGTGATAATCAGAAGAGTTAACATAACAATACAAGCACAGTGATATGTTTCTCTTCCAAAAACTTCCCCCATCTTTCTTTCAAAATGTTACAACATATAAATACTTGTATTTTAGAGGTAACGCTTTCTGCTACTTACTCTCTTTCAGTGCAGTAATTAAGACATTATTTTCTTTCCTTGACCAAAAAATTATTTTCCTTGCTTATTGTTATAAGCCCATACAGTGAAAAGTTCAGTAATTTAATAATCCATTCAAGTATGATGAAATTTACAGCAGAAATTGATTAAGCCAGAAGCCTTTGTGCCCTCACTAAAATAACATTCTAAAAATTACCTGATTCTAAACTAATAGTTGATTATGGTCCATATATGAACATAAGGAACCATTTTGAGTGTCTAGTTTCGTTATGTCTTTGTTTCAATCATTATCCAGTACACTGAAGGACAACCAAACAAATGCTAATTACCATTCACAATCTGTATCGTTGACAAAGGACCTGCAGCTGTCATCGGCATAGTTTGCCCCACATTTTCCAAAACACCTCTAAAGAAGCTCCGTTTCTCATTGTTAGCAGGATGTGTGATTTGTTTAGGACAGTCCTCATTTATCATAGCACAAGTAATGACTTTCAGGTGTCTTCAAGTAACATGAAGTTACATAGACAATTGAGCAAGATTTTATGCAGGCACATTTCCAAATGGATCAATGAAAGTTTTGCTGATCCAGCAGTCTCAGGATTAATTATACCAGAAGAGTAATAATAACGGTGATGATCATTATTGTCATGAATGGCCTAGGCTCTGTGTTGCATCTTGGTGAAGTAGGCAGCCTTATCCTCATTTTAGAGTACTATAGAAACTAAGAAATTAAAATGACTTCACCAAGTTCCCATTATTATGAATCTACAGAACAAAAATATCTGTTGAGTCCTCAGTCCTTGGGCTTAACCACCCACTTCACTGACACGTTCCTATGTCCTTATCTTTAATAATTGTTTAAAGTTATTCTCAGGGAATTCGAATATTTTGAAACTTCCCCTCATGTAATGGATCCACCGACTTACACTTTCCCAAGCATTGTGGGTTTTTTTAATGATTTAAATATATGGTAAATAATCTAATATTCACAGATGTGGAAACAGACCAGACAGCAAATAATCTGAGTTTTTTTGAGTTGGAACTCAGTGCTGGGAAGAAAATTCAGCACCCACTTAGATTAGGCATTTTCTCCTCCTAATTACGATATATTTCCTAATGCAGAGTTGCCCAATGCTTTGATATTTCCAAAGCATTTAATAAATATAAGCCTTTCGATGTCTTTGTAAAGATTCACTAACTCAATTTTACAGATGAGCAAACTGAGATTTAGAGAGGCTGATTGCCATGGCCACACAATATGATCAGCATGTTTCAATTAACTTTTGCTAACTCAATAATTTAAAATTTTTATTTTAATATAGGAGTGTTCAATTGATAACATATTAAATTTTTCTATTCTTTCCCAGCCTTAATGTCTTATAAATTTTAACTCTTTTACTTAGTCTATCAATTTCATGCCTATACCTTCAGTGAAATATAACTAGATTTAATATGTGTGCTAGTAAAATGTGTGCTTGGTTTGTGATAACTGTTTTGAAAGTGAAAACTTAAAATAATACTGGAAATGTAGAAGAATACAATCAGCTATAATGCAATCAGGGTAAGACCTTTTTAAGATATCTCAGAGGTTCTAACTGAAGATAAATACTACTTGTCCAGATCAGAAGTTTCTGGCCTCTGAGATAAACATCCATTACAGCTGGAACCTCAAAGACAGACATACACATTACTACACTGGCTGATTTTCCTCCTGTTTTCTTGAGAACACAGCTACCTCCTACATCAAGCACAGAAGATTTTTATGTGAAGATGCAGTGCACTATGATGTCCATAATAAGAGGTCAAGGTGTAAACCCAAATGTGCCTAGCTCTCTTTAGTTTGCCTTTGAGGATGTTGTATCTTTAAATTTATATGAACACATTTAAGGACTTTTCTTGTGTTAACCAGTCCTACAACTTATTCCTTAAGTATCCGGGATGTTCTCTATATCAAATTGTTTGGGAGTTAGTAAACTAGTGTATTTGCTCCTTCTCAAGATCCAGTTCAGTAAAGACCTGTCAAGATATTGCCTTTTGTAGTTCAATAATTATTAGAATGAATTACCAGATGCCTTTACTTATTCTGAAAGCAATTACCTGGCCTATTAAAAAAAATCTCTTTCCAAATCTATTCCCATTAGATCTTCCACCAATCTATATGTTAATATTTAAAGTTCCTCATTAGTACAAAGTCATCTAACTTTTCACACTCATGAATCTCCTCAAACATCTGCAGCTCAAGTTTAGCATTATGAGCATTTTTGTTGTTGTCTTTGTCATTGATTTTGTCATTGCTGTTGTCAAGGAGGACTCTATTCTTTTGGAGATGCTTCCCTAGTTTGTCTTGTGTAAAGTCTTCTGAATCCTTCATACCTCACCATCTCAGCTATGCATTGAAAGTAATGTTATTTTTTTCTGTTTTGGCACCGTGGAATGAGAAGAGTTCAGGAAAATGCCCTGGCTTACCTCTGAGTTACGTGAAACACATGGAAACCCAACGCTTAGCATTCTGTGTCTTCATTAGTCCTTGGAAATGCTCGGCCATCTTGCCAAAACCATTCTGTCTATAAACTAATGAGGGCCAAATCCTTGGATGTTAATGGAAAAATCTCAGTCTGCCTCTCTTGCTAGTCACAGATTTATTGTACAGAACCCAATTGGTAATAATCTTGAGGAGCTAGGTACATCTCCAGTTGCCTTCCAGCAAGCACCTTAGATTTTCTAAGTTAAAGAAGGACACAATCATTTACCTAACTATCTACAGTCAATGCTTGGCCTTCCAAGGACGATTCATTCAGTTGGTCTTTGCATTGTTATCAGCATAAACATCCACCCCAAATTTTTGTACATTTGTCTTCTGTTTGTGGATGAAAAGTTATAAACCATATAGACAAGGACAACAACTTCACATGCTGGTCTAGCACCTTACTAGTTCTTATCAGAACATTAGTGTTGAAGTGGGAAGATGAGAGATATTGAAATGGATAAGTGACTCCCCTCAAGATTTGTCTCAGTATTTATCATGGTTCATGTTTTATGGGTGAAGAAACAGAGTGAGATCAGAGTGGTTGTTAGGACATGGGCAAATAAATATAATATGAAACACTGGAAGTTGGAAAATAGAAGTTATAAATGCCATATTTTTTGACCTGGATTATCCACCTTGGTTGGAGCTGAATAGGAAGAATTTGCAGGGCAGGACAATGTTTTCAGAAAGATTGACTGCTATAATATATTTGAAAGCACAATGAGGTGCCTAAGAATTAAATTAAATTAAGAATTTAGGCAAGGATTCCAAAGGATTAACTATGAGCAGGGCTGTTGTTAATCTAGAAACAGTGGAAAGGTAAATTAAAAATTGAGGTAGGATTCCCAAGGGCTCTTTGAAGTTGAAAAGATGTATTTTGGAAAAGAATTAGCTTAAATAATTTATAAGAAAATAAAGTGAAAAAACATGCTAAACCAGTACCTTCTTTGGGCTAGGTACTTTACATGGTCTCATTTAATTGTCAAAATAAGCCCAGAGACGGGAAATTGGAGGGAGAGATGAACCATGAGAGACTATGGACTCTGAGAGACAAACTGAGGGTTTTAGAGAGGAAGGGGTGGGGCGATGGGTTAGCCAGGTGATGGTATTAAGGAGGGCACGTACTGCATGGAGCACTGGGTGTTATACGAAAACAATGAAGCGTGGATCACCACATCAAAAACTAATGATGTATTGTATGGTGACTAACATAACATAATAAAATAAAATTTAAAAAAAAAGCACGGAGGTGAGAAAAATTAGTTCATTTTGTCCCCCAAAAAGCTCAGACTCAGGAAACTAAAGTAACCAGCCCAAGGGCACATAGCTCATGCTTTTTCATCCATTTCACATCATTTCTATGAATAACCAATCTGTTCAAATATTCATGGAAGTTGAACTTAATGTTGGTATCCTTATAATGTGAGTTAAGATTCCGTATTAATTTCGAATTTCAGCATTGGATCATTAATCAACCATGAATCAGTCAATAACACTATTTGACTGTCCATGTCTAATGTGGACAAATGATGGGGATGTTGTGGAAAATAATATTTTATTCCCGAGATGGATAGCATCTGAAAAAGAAGACAGAATGTCCATAAACCTATAGGAAAATGTATACACCTATAGAAATATGGATACACCCAGAATCATTTTGTAAGCCAAAAATTAGAAGGAGGTGACTGGTGATAAATGTTGGAGTGACCTGAGTTAAGGTAGTATAGATATGTTTATGTCTACAAGTCAAATTTTATAACATTTAAACATGATATAGGTGTTCACTATGTGCCAGACATAATTGAGCATCATTAATCCTCCTATCAACCTTGTAAAGTAGGTACTAATATTATCCTGATTTTACTGGTGATGAAACTGAAGCAGAAAAAAATCAAGCATCTCGGCTAGGTTTCCAGAGCTGGTAAGTGGCAGAGCTGGGATTTGAACTGAAGTAATATGAGAACTGCTGCTCTTACATTAACCTTCTACCTTCAGTGTTGGTATGTCATGTAAGTAGGCAGTCTATGTTTACCTTAGGATATAAAGATTATGATTCCCTAGTCCCTGACATACATCTTATATGTGAGCATACTTCACCATTGTTCTTAGAGGAGTAAATTCATTAATTTATTCAACAGATATTTACTGAATACCTACAATGTGGCATACACGGCTCATGCTGGGGACAGAACAGTGAACAGGACAGACAAGGACCCTGCTTTGTCACACTCACAGTACTAGGCACTCAATACATGTTAACAATGCAGTACATACATTTTAATCTCAAAAGTAATGTATGTTTTCATTGGCTTGTATCGATTACCTACATCACTCTCCTTAATCCAAAATTACCCTTAAAATCTACCCTTAAAAATTAAGACCATTTTTCCAAAAATTCTATTAATTAGAAAGGTTTGGAAGATTCCTATGTACAGCCAGAAGAGCAGTTTAAACACTCTTACAGTCTTAAAATGATTCTCTGAATGGGGCTTTAAATCATGTACCTTTGTAGTAGTTACATTTTCATAATATGGTAAGCCACTCTTGTCCATTAAGGAAACGCTTCCTCCCACTGCCCCAAATTGCTTATCATACATGTTGTTCAGTGTCTTTTATCTAGTAAGTAGTTATTAAATGATATTTAATAACATGTGGTGGATAAGGTAACCCTCATTAAAGGCAATTCACACTGCCATTGCTTCTGCCAAATACCAATCAGTTACCAAATTTAAACGGCCTTATTAGCCTACCAGTGTTGCTTTTTCCTGATGATAAAGACCCACCTCTAAAAATCAAGTACAACCCACTCAAATGAATGAATATTCCAGAAACCTGCTAAAGTAATCTACATTTTAATGAGACAGGAAGGGCTCTAGGAATATTTTCATCCCCTTGTCTCTAACATAACGCTTCCTTACCTGCTCTCTAGAGTGGAGGATGTGAGAGCAGTGTCAGGTTCTGCTAAGGTCCTCCCCCACCTCCACCCCCACCCCAAGTTTGCTGCCTAAGCTTGCACGCAGGGACCCACGTGGCATCACGAAATGGGTTCTTTACATATATGCAGCTACTTACAGAGCTATGCACACGCGTGTATGCCTATGTAGGGGTGTGCTTCGAGCGCGTGTGGTGTGAGCCCACGTTGGTCTCCCTCTCCTTTCACCTGACCTGGGGGAATCCCGGCAATTCCCCAGAACTCGGGGAATAGCGAGATGAGGCAAATAGCCCTTTTCCCTTCCCTTGTGGCAGGCACCGCTGGGTGCCAGGAATCTGCAATGCCTCCTCTCACAAGCAGCTTAAGGGACTGACTGAAGATGAGCAAGTGGAGAATACATGAAGGAGGAAGGGGCCATGGTACAAAAGATGATGCTTCTGGAGCTACCGAACTATGATTGTGTTTCTACATACAAAGCCCTAGGAAGCTAGAGGGGAGGCAGAGAAACTCTGAATCTAAAATGCTCTGACATTATTTTTCTAACAGTGCCTAGAAACCACCGCTTGGCGTGTGTCCTGCGCGGGGTCAAGGAATCCAAGGGAGCGCCGGCTGAAACTCGCAGCGCGGCATCCGGCACTTTGAGCTTCGGTGGGGTTTGCGCTCCGGAGACGCGTCCACGCATCATTTTCCCAGGCGCTGTGCGGGTTTCTTAAACAGCCCAGCTGCTGCCTCAGAAAGGAGTTTCTAGAAGCTCCTTCTCTGCTGCCCCCCCCCCCCCCCCCCCGCTTTTTCGGTTTTTACCCCCGCGAGGAGCTTCTCGAGCTCCGCTGCGTCCGCCCTCCGAGGGGCACAGGTGCCGCTGTCCCGGCTTCTGCCGCCTGGTCCGCCGACGCCGCCTCCTCCGGGCGGGCCCGCGGGGCTTCACCAGGCGCTGCTGCAACGCGAACGGTCTCTTGCTGGGCGCTGCGGCCGCTGCCGGTCGCCCGGGACTCCCCGCCCTCCCGCGCGACCCCGCGCCCGGGCGGGCGGCGCTTGCGGCGGGCGGGGGGCGGGGAGGGGAGCGGGGGCTCGTCTGGGGGCAGCCGCCTCCTCTGCAGCCTGCTGGCGCCTCGAAACCCGGACCTGCCTCCGCCTCTTCCTCCAGCGACTCCATCCCTCCTCCCGCGCCTCGTCGTCCCGCCGCCCCCGCCACCGCCGCGCCCCCGGTGGCTGCCTCGGCGGACCCGGGAGGGGGCCCGCCGCGTCCGCCGCCCGCTCGGCTCGGCCCGGCCCGGGAGGCGTGCATGCCCCTGCTGCCCGCGGCGCTCACCAGCAGCATGCTCTATTTCCAGATGGTGATCATGGCAGGGACGGTGATGCTGGCGTACTACTTCGAGTACACCGACACGTTCACCGTGAACGTGCAGGGCTTCTTCTGCCACGACAGCGCCTACCGCAAGCCCTACCCGGGCCCGGAGGACAGCAGCGCAGTGCCCCCCGTGCTCCTCTACTCGCTGGCCGCCGGGGTCCCCGTGCTCGTGGTAAGCCCGGGGGGGCCCGCCCTCGCATCGGACTCCCTTCGGTCGCCGCTCACCTTCAGGGTGCAGGCCCCGCTGAGGGTCGGGGCGCGGCGGCTTTGCCTTCTAAGTTCCTCCAAGTTGTGGGCAGCCCCCTCCCCAGAGGACATTCTTCTAGGGCGCGTCAGGGGTGGGTGCGAAGGAAGCCCGCATTTCTCCCCCACATGCCGGCCCCGCAACCCCCCTGCTGTGGCTGCAGCGTTAGGGTGATGGGGAGGAGGATGGGAGGGATGGGGGCTGTGGGAGGTGATGGGTGGGGGTCGGGGCCGGGGAGGAGGTGAGCCCTCGGATGCATTTTTACTTCATCCACTCAGTGGCCTTGCTCCGCCGGCCGCCGGCTCTCTGCGACTGGAAGCTGAGCAGCAGCGGGCCGGCGAGGAGAGGGCATCAGTCCCAGGGGTGTGGAAGGGACTCCTGCTTCCCGAGTCCCGGCGCGGATTCCCGTTTTACCACCGCCTTCCCTTTCAGAGGAAAGTGCCGGGGGGACTAAGCTGACCAGGGAACAAATATCTTTAAAAAAAAAAAAAATTGAAAACTGCTAAATGAAGAGGCTCCGACAGCAGTGCTCGCTGAAGAGCAGGAGCTGTGTCCAAATGACAAGATTCATTTAAAGGCTGCTCCACTCTCTGGGCAGCTGAAGTCCTTTTCTCTGATAGCCTCGCTTAGAGTGCCTTGTGGATTTATGGACTCTGTGTGTGCGCGTGTGTGTATACAGGCGCACGCACACACGTACACACAGATATACATATGTAATTACTAGGATGGTGATCACATAATAATTTACATATGTGAATATGGTGCAAAGTTATTGGTAAGAAAATTGGTGGTGTTTCTTCAGAAAACGTTATGGTTCCTCTGTTATTGTCAAAGTATTGGAGGTATCCTTCCAATGGTGCGGCTTCTCTCTTTCAACTCTCAACAGATAACAAATAGGAAATTAGGAAATGAAGAGGAAAGGGAAAAGGAAGTTTTATTTCAGTGGTTGAATGTGTAAATTTCAACAAATGAATGTTGAGAACATCAGTGGTATCTACTGGGTTTGGATATTCATGTTTATTTTGATTTTAGGGGAAATGATTTCATATTTTTCCAAATAATGAGAGGTTCCTAACACACATAATGGAATTCTACCAAGGAACTTCTTGGTAACTTCAAAGTAACTTCGTTTATCACAGGTACCATGATAGTTGACTTTGAGTTCAGCTCCAGTATACTGGTTTGAAAAGTGTTAGACCTTGCACCAGAAAATGTTTTGTTTTTTAATATTGCAATTTGTGAAAAATCCATCTTCGTGTTTGTGTTCTCTCTCTTCCATTTGAGAAGCTGATAGAGGAAAGAAAATTTAGTGATTTGGGGGAATTGTTTTTCCTTTCTGCAGATGGGTTTTCAGGCACATATTTTCTGGGAGACTGAATAGCTCAGAGATTTTTCTGGGATTTTTTGTTTTTAAAGAAAAAAGTCTGTCACTTTCAGGTCACTGGTTTGGCTACAACCATAATCAATAATGTCTGTAACTTGTCCCTTGGTAATTACCATTCTGTGTCTTATTTAAATGAGGTAGCACCTTTCAGATCCTAACCATCAATCCATGGTGGCAGGTGCCAGTTAGAGACGAGAACATATTGGCCCTAAGATGTTGATTATTTCCCACTTAGAAGGAGAACGGGAATCAGTCATTATTGAGTGCCTACTCTGCTGGGCACACGAGCCATAACTGCATTTATTCTCAGAGCATTCCTCTCCAGATGACATTTAAAGACACTGAGGATCAGATAATAAAATGGAAACACCTGAAAATAAAAATGGGTGGGTGTGATGTTTGTATGCCCATAGGACTGATGCCAAATGCCATGCTACTTCTACTACTTCCAAAGAACATGTTCTCTGGGAGAGGACGAGAGATGGCTAATGCAGCAGTCATCCAGAATAAAAATTGAGGGTTTTTTAAAGGGAGGATCTGACTTGCTTTCCATGTTTTGACATTCAGTTCTTTAGTTGCAAGGCAAAGAATTTGGGGGGTCCATCTAAAGAGAAGGAAGTGTTGGATCTTAAAGGCTAGCGGTGCTGCTGGCCCTTTTTCCCCCTTCTGCTTTTCCAAATAGTACGCTCTCACAGTGGGAGAGGTTGGGAACAGTAACGGCCTCTCTGCCTTTCCATTCTTCTCAAGAACACTGGCTTAGCACAGTCACTTGACATGAAAATAATATTATTAGTAATAATGACACTAGTCGTGCCCATCATTTGTTGAATTATATACCTTATACCCATCTACCATTTGCATTATCTATGAAAGCAATTGTTATTATTGTCACCTAATATTTGCAAAAACTGAGGCTTACAAAGATAAAGTAACTTGCCCAAGGTCTAGGGCTAAAAATGTTATGCTCAGAGTTTTAACCCTACTTTGTCAAATTCCCAAGCAGAAGTCTTTTCTATTATAACATACAAATGCAGTTTAGTAATAAGTTATTCTTCTAAATAAATGCCTCAGACAGTCTCTTTCCCCATCTCTTACACTTCTTAGACTGTAGTGATAAAGGTTCTTCATGTTGTATATTTTTTAACCTTCAAAAGTCATTTTTAAGTCTTCAGATTAATTTGAAAACTAGCTCTCCTCACTACCACAAGCTGTGGTTTTGTTTCATACTTGCTAAATTCATTTATCTAGAAATCAGATGCAATATATCTTTTCAGTTTTATCACTTTTATGTAGTGTTGATTTGGAGCCCAGGTTTGGAATCTAACAAATTTGGATTCAGATCCAAAGTACATCCTGCTGCTATGTTAACAGTTGGGAACTCTACTTGCTGTGTAACCTTGAACAACTTATTTAAGCTTGTTAAGCCGCATTTTCCTAAGTCACAGGATTTTGTATATTCAATTAGATATAATACATAAATGTCATCCTTGGCCCATAGTGGATACTCTATAAGAGATAAGAGGTCAGTAAATCATTAGCATTATTAATGAAATGATAATTCAGTAAATATTTATTGAATTCCTGTGTTGCAAGCACAACATCAGACAGAGTAGAGGTTATAAAGGAAACTTCAGAAATAAACCAAATTCCTGAGGCTTTTACCGCCTAATTTGGGAAATTAGGTAAATATGCCAAGGTTGTAATATAAGTCACCATAATAGAAGAAGTGTGCACGCGCGCGCGCGCACACACACACACACACACACCACAAAGACCTCTGGTGGTTCAGAAGAGGACAAGCTCATTTTTTATTTGGAGGGGTGAGGAAAGGCTTCATGTAGAAAATGGTGGCATTTGAGATGTGACTTGAAGAAGAGGCTGGAATGGAGTTTGAGTCAGGACACCACAGAAACAGCTACACGGACAGCCACTTGATAACAGAAAATGAAGGTTGTACTCTTAAAACAGCAGTGGTTTGTCTTGTTTCTAAGAGTGGCGTGTGGGGAACACAGAGGGTATACGGCGAAGAGGAAGCCTCGGGTCTCCCTGATGAGTCCTGGAATGCCAGGCTGAAAGATTTTCTCAATTTGTTTGGAACTGACTGGGGACATTGCCTGGTGGGTGGTGTTTTAGGACATTTTGGGGACAGTAGTATAGGGCTCTTCTATTATTAAAATGCCTATATAAGAATTTTAAACTCTTTATCTTCAAGTTTATCTTGTGTTGTGAAATATTACTTTGTGTTTGCAGAAAATGCCTGTAACTTGGGCTCATTTACAAAGATGACATGTTTTATAAGCTCCTTGAAAACGTCCTGTTCAGTGTCATCTGTATAGCATTTGCCAAAGCACCACATACATAATTTATAGATATAAATTTAATTAGTGATCTTTGATTTTTCATCGATTAAAAGAACTGGTGATGAGAATGCTTTCTGTGCCCCAAATTTGGATACAGTGGCCATGAGCAGCTATTGTTCCTTAGATCATTAAGCAACACAGGTGATTTGAAGAAGACCAGAGCTAGAACATTCATCTTCATAGAGCCAGAACCAAGGCAGAGAAAACCCGCAGTGAACAGGGCAGATTCGAGTGTTAGGGAACATCTGTGATTCTTTATGTCTACATCCTCAGGAAAGTCCCTCTGGACTCTGAGACTCTGAGGGATGCAGCTGCTGCTGTTGTCCCAAGGGTGTGGAGTCACTCATTGTGGCAGGGGTAGATGATGACACAAAGACATCTCATGTCTAGAGCTCCATCTTGTTAGATCAAAGTGTCTGAAGCTTTCCCATAGACCTCTTCTGTGAACCTCATCCTGAGTGCTCGCTCCTATTTCTACTGCTGGGACACATGCCTGTGGCATGGTGAGGAGAAGCACAGATATGCGTGTCAGACAAGCCTGGATTCTTATCTGCATTTCTCTCACTTACTCTATGTGTGACCTTGGGCTACATTTTCTTATTCATAAACTGGTGACAAAAATGCCTACCTCTTGAGAGGCAGTGCATCTAGAGGTTAAGATCACAGACTCTGGAGTCTGGGTTTGAAAGCCCAGATCTGCCACTTTCCCACTGTGGGAACAACCTGAGCCAGTCTTTCTATGCTTCAGTTTCTTCCACAGTAAAATGGAGATAATATGAGTATTGGCCTCACAAGATTATGATGAGTATGAGATGGGTTCACATATGTGTCTGAGGAGTGCCCAGCTAAATATGTGTTAGCTACCAATAGTCCTCCCAGGTTGGGATGATTAATCAAGATAATCTATTTAAGGCACCTAGCAAAGTGCATCTGTCAGTGGATTCCAGGGCTGATAAAATATTAGAGGTGGACAGAGGCCACCTAGTTCAATGCACTCGCCCACCAAATTGGGGACTCTGAATAGCAAGAAGAGCAAAAATCGGAACTCTATTATTGGCATCACGTCACCTCTGATGACTCCTCTATATTTTCAAGTAGGCCAACACTAGCTAGTATTTCCTATGCAGCAGACACTGTGTTAGATACGTTTCGTGCATTACTTCATTGAACGCTCACCATGGTGGTACTTTCTTTAAGCATAAGTGCTATCATTAAATGCACTGGTAGATGGGATATACGATGTTTAGTGAGGTTGTGTGTCAGACTTGTATCAAATTATTTAAATCCATTAACTAATTTTTACCTTCAGCTTATGAAGGAAATTTGGACGTGAAGAGCTTGGAGTGCCAGCCAGGGGTCCCACGTCGCCAGTGCGAGAATCGTCAAAGCTTGTGCCTCTAGTTCTCCTGTTCTGCACCTTGATCCTAACCTATTAAGCAGATCTTTCCAGATTTTTGGTCATAGTGTTTCAGTACTAGAGGAATCAAAATTTTCTCAAATCTTTTAGCCTCCATTTCAGTTTTTCTGGTTTGACCAGAAGCTTCATGTTCCAGTGTAGATAATGGTTTCAGTGTGTAGTGTAGGAGATTGTTTTGTTTCCTGTTAAGATTGAAATGTTGTGGAGAGGTGGGTGGCAGCAGAAGGGATTAAAAGATATTTCTGGGGGCGCCTGGGTGGCTCAGTTGGTTAAGCGCCTGCCTTCGGCTCAGGTCATGATCCTGGAGTTCCAGGATCGAGTCCCGCATTGGGCTCCCTGCTTGGCAGGGAGTCTGCTTCTCCCTCTGACCCTCCGCCCTCTCATGTGCTCTCTCTCTCTCATTCTCTCTCTCAAATAAATAAATAAAATCTTAAAAAAAAAAGATATTTCTGTTATTCTGATGGGAAGCCATGGTTCTTATCTCTGTGGCATACCCTCATACAGTGCTGCAGGCAGCCGCATTCAAGTGCAACCACCCTCCGGTTCTAGATCTGCACATGATAGTGGGGGGGCCTCTATTACTAAGGCATGTTTCTTAAAGTGGGACCTAGCACTAAATTTGGGGTGCAGTGAACACACTGAAATTGTGTATAAATACTGTATGTATGTACACACATACACACACATACACACACGCACACATTTTTCTGGTAAGAGCCTCCATAGCTTTATTAGATTGTCAGAGATATCCAAGATTCCCTAAAAGTTAGAACCACACTATGTCCTCATGTCTCTTAGGACCTTGTTTCACTTAGATAGTCTCATTCATATTCATTCATTCATTTTTTCCCTCCCTCCCTACATTCCATTTTGTCTTTCTTTTTCCAGAGATCCCCTCCACTTTGCATACTGGTAAGGAGATGGTGATGCTGAGGGGAAAGCAGGGGCTGGTCTGAAAAGCAGCTAGCGTTCCTCTGCTTCTCCTTCTCTCTCTTCCCTTCTTCCTCTGCCTCTCCTCCTCCCCATCCCTTTCTCTCCTTTTATCTTCCTGTTTTCTTTGTCCCCTCCAACCCTTATCACTCGGTTATCCCTGTGCTTTTCTGAGCCAGTTACATTATCTGAAAAATGTGGACTGACTTCTTTCTACTTTTCTGAGTTGTTGTGAGAATCAAATAGGTGAGAATATACTTTGGAGACAATATGAAGAGAACATAATGCGAGCAGATTACGTGGGTTAGATACCCAGCTGGTCATTGGAGATGGTTATGACCGCTCACAGTATGACTACCTCCTTTGTAGAGTTTGAAACAAAATAATGTTTCCAAGGAGCAATATTGATACCATCTGTTAAGTATGCACTGTATCTTATTAATTTTTAAATTTGCATTGTTCCAAAAAGACATTATTTGTAAGAGTTTTAAGTGATGATAATGCACCTACTATATACTAGGTACAGTGCTGTTGCCAGAATTTGTATAATGAGTAAGGCATATGCACTGCCCTTCAAGAGTTCAGACATTATGCATGAAGTTATAGCTGCAAACCTTCGTTTTCTTGTCTGTAAGATTGAGGCAGTGATACTTAACATGATACCTTATAAGAATTAAATATAAACATACATTAAGTACTCAAAAACTGATAGCTGCTCTTTTAACATAAATGCCAGTAATATTTGTTGATAGTGCCCAGTGAAATGACATCAGGTGTACTTAGTCATTTCTGTGGAACGAATGAGGCAAACCATCTACTTTTCACTTGAACCCTTGCATATAGTATATGCAGTAACACATCTAGGGAGCTTTAGCTCTTCACTCCAGCTGGTAAATGACACATCTAGGATCTGAATCTATTACTTCAAGTCCCGTGCTCTGTTGGCTGCATGCAGTTTCCCACTAATTTGATTCCCAACATAAAATGGCGGCATTCCTGGAAGACAGAGGTGAATTAAAGCATATTGATTATGTTTCAATGTGCTGTTTACAGTATCCGTATGCTTGTTAATGTATAGGCTCAGTTACAACCAGACATGACAAGGGGATGTTCAAAGACAGGTCCAAAGACAAAACTTCATTGGCTTTTAGAACCAGTGGAATGGCCAATAGAACAGCTCAACATTTCCATTCATCAAGTTGAGAGGCAAGTTCTGATCTCAGAGATCTTAACCGATAGTTAGGAGGATCCTTTTAACAGACTTTGGAAAATCATAAAGGATATCATTTAGATGGAAGATATTTTAAAATATGTGAAATGGAGTTCTATATTCAGTACTATTTAAACTATTTCTGAGAATGCCACTTTTCACTCAGCAGGCTGGTTATTTTTTTAGTCTTATTATGACAAATGTAGTTTGAAAATCACTGACAGTAAAACCACCATTTGTTGTTGTTGTTGTTGTGAAAAACAGAATCTGAAAGATTTTTTTTCCAGACCAGGTGCATTTAGAACTCTAAAGGCAATCTTTTGGTGGACATTTCTCAGTGAGTGAACGTGTATATGTGTGTGTGTGTATGTGTGTGTAGTATACATAGATATCTGTATATACAAATATTCTAACCTCTGTAATGCTCCCCCATTATCCATCCCCCCCCAAAAAAACCAATTTTCTGGAACATTCTGCTATAGCTGTTCAGACTTAGCACTAACTCCTCTGAGGAAATCTCTTGGACTTCCAAGTTTTTCTCTTCTAGGACTCCTTAGCCTCTTTAACAAATTGTGGTATTAAAATAACCTTATATTGTGCTTTATGTTGTATTTATTTATTCCTATTTCCATCACTAGACTTGAGCATCCCAAAGTCAGGGTATTGTAATCTGACTAAAACTGATTTCATCATACCCAACTATTCAGTTATTTTCAGTAGATAAGTTATACAGGCACCAACTAAGTTTGTGATGATGAGGTTATAATGACCAAATTCTGATGAACATGCAGTTACTTAATAACCATTCATTAAAACAGGCAAAAAAGTCCATATGCCCTGTTCTGTAAGCTCAGTGAACTGGCAGCTCTTTGTCCTTTGAGGTGTTTAAGTGTATGAAAGGTTCATCACAGACAAGGTGGGATTCTGTGCCCTTGCACTGACATGCTTCATGCAGAATTCCTCCTAAACCAATGGCTGGACCTGGGATCCACTGAGAACAAGTCATTGGGGTATAGGTTACAGACCTCACTGGAGTCTTACGGTTTATTCATTCAAGGATGGAAAGTATCTCCAAATTATTTTAGTCAATCCACATAGCTTGAAGATATTTAATTTCACCAATAAAGATTCTATTTTTAGCATTCATCATGCTAATTGAAAGTCATTACTTTCATCAATAAAAAATTACTTTTATATCCATAATGCAAATAAATCAGTTCTTAATTAACATACCGATAGCAAAGAGACTTGTAGCAGCCTCTTTGGATTGGGCATTTCCTGATAAAATGCCAGTGACTTCCCAAGACTTCCTTCCTCCCTGCCTTCCTCATTCCTTCTTTTCCTGAGCAAATATTCATTGAGCACCTCCCACCGTTGAAAATAAGGCTCCAAGAGGATTTACAGCAAGCCTTGACTTGCTGTAAATCCCCAAACCAGGATTAAACCCATCTTTCCCTTCTTCAAATCTTTCAGAGCAGCATCATGAAATCAAAGACTTATGAAATCATAGGTCAGTTAAATACAAATGTATTCCTGACATATCGACGTATTACCAAAATAACTTGTGGCATTTCCTGTGTACGGGAAGCAAGATTTGTGTTGATAGAACCAAAACCTTATTCTGAGTAAATTGTGTATTGTATTTCTCATGTGATGATCCCCTTTTTTTCAAAGAGTGCTTTCAGTAGCGCCAGCAAAAACTGTACTTTTCTATAAAGATTTTTTTATTGAGATTTCAGATTTAGCTTTTTCTCACACTGGGGTGCACAGAAGCACTTTTCACACTGAGAAGCATCTTATATTTCCAGAGATCTCATCAAAGCAGAATGCCAAGATTTCACAGACACCAAAATTGAGCAGTCTTGGATAGAGATAGTGCACCTGGAACCTCATCTTGTAATTTAAAATGAATTCCTGACATTTCCAATTAAAAAACAAAATAATATCATTGGGTTGGTGATAATGACCTCTTCCTTCACACGTGCCTTTGAAGTGTTGGGTTCACTCAATTACTAAACTGAATGAAGAGACTTAGTCAAAACTACGTGGCAACCCTTTTGGTCTTTCACAGAGAGACCTTTGTTTCTTCTTCTCTCTGGCTCCTAATCACATGGTTACTTGGGGTCCCCTTTTTATTTCTCCTGGGGCTAAGTCTAGAATACAGATATAGGAATCCAGTAGACACGTTATTCAAGCCACACTATTAGGCTTTTTCTGCCATTCAATTTTTGGAAAAGTTGTGAATCCAATGTTAGAAGATTCTTCTTTGTAGCTAGGATGTGTTAGTCATGAAAGCAGCCTTAGAAATCATTTAGTTTCACCTGTTGATTTTCAAATGAATGGCCAGAGAGACTAAGCGACTTGCCCAAGGCCATGTAACTAATGAGGAATGACACAAACAGCTGTCATATGTGGGCACCGAGTATATGTCTGGCATTGCGCTATTTACTCGTATTGACCAATTGAATCCTCCCGTCATTGGAGACACAATTGTTATCTGAATTTACGGATGAGGTCACTGAGGCACAAAGGTGTTAAGCAAGTAGCCCATAACCCCACAGCAAGAAAGTTGACATACCTCAGCAGAATAGCCGATACATGCTTTAACACAGGGATGGTCCTTGTCCCCTTACCAAATTGTATGCCATACTCCTGCTGGGGCTAAGACCACCTGCAGGGAATTGCTCTCCATAGCACTATTAGTTGGGAGAGAGAGACGAAGAGTATGTGATTATTATGGTGGCTTTTTCCTTGCGGCTTTTGTACTGTTGACCGAAAAGATCCCACTGAATATTATATTTACAATCGGCACTGTCTGTGATAGTGAAGAGGTAGTGGGAAATAAGGAAAAAGAACCTTTAATTCTCAAATTGTTTGGTTCTATGATGTCCTTTATGCTTCTAACATCAAATCTTTTCAGACAAAAAGTAAAACTACATTTGAAACTTGCCACAAGTGGATGTAACTAAAACCTACCCATTTCTGATGCACGGATTCCAAATTCTTATAGTGTGATTTTAACATAACACAATATAATATAATTATAACACTATACATAATTAACATATAGCATATCTACTGCACCCAAGGCAGAGTCATTATGTTAAGCTTGGCAACTAGTTAGAGGCATGGAAGAAATAGTAGTGTGTGTGCGTGTGTCAAGGAAAAGCATAGACATTTGTATATTTGCATATTTTGAAGTCGTTTGTTTTTTTTGAAGGGACTTAGGGATACTCGTAAAATGATTGGAGAAATTTTTGGTGCAATCCTATAGCGCCGTTTTCTGTGAAACAGCAGTGACTTGAGAAATCAGTTTTCTGCTATGCTGTGCTTTATGTTATTTTCTCTACTCTTCATTTCCATCTGCTTCAATATTTTCCAGTCTTTACTTTAAGCAACTCCAATCTCACCTCTTTCATAACTCCTCCTTCGATGCTTCTAGTCGACAGTGATCTACCTGGCCTTTAAAATCCTTTTTGAATAATAGTCTGTCCTCTTATATACTTTCCATAAAAGTGTAGTTGCAGGTGTGGGATGGGGAGATGGAGAGACAGCGAGACCAAATAAAAGGAACAGTAGCAATAATGTATTATTGTATGGAAATAGTGAATGCTTTTGGTGGGATTGGTAATAGATTGTGTATATGCAGGTTTTATGATGACTTGAAATTAAGAGGAGTGAGAGATTGGAGAAGGAAGGGAGAAAGGAAGGGGGGAGGGAGGGTGGGAGAAAGAGAGAGTAAGAAAGGAAGGGAGGGAGGGAGAAAGGAAGGGAGGGAGGGAGGAAGGAAGGAAGAAAGGGTGGG
Organism: Mirounga leonina; assembly: GCF_011800145.1. NCBI lineage: Eukaryota > Metazoa > Chordata > Mammalia > Carnivora > Phocidae > Mirounga > Mirounga leonina. The sequence goes on from NW_023270447.1 coordinate 11,735,931, forward strand.
AGGGAGGGAGGGAGAAAAGAAGGAAGGGAGAAAGGAAGGGGGGAGAGAGGGTGGGAGAAAGAGAGTAAGAAAGGAAGGGAGGGAGGGAGAAAGGAAGGAAGGAAGGAAGGAAGGAAGGAAGGAAGGAAAGAAGGAAGAAAGGGAGGGAGGGAGGGAGAAAAGAAGGAAGGGAGAAAGGAAGGGAGAAGAAGGGTGGGAGAAAGAGTAAGAAAGGAAGGGAGGGAGGGAGGGAGGGAGG
>NW_023270447.1:11736178-11923597 GCF_011800145.1 Mirounga leonina
AGGAAGGAAGGAAGGAAGGAAGGAAGGAAGGAAGGAAGGAAGGAAGGAAAGAAGGAAAGAAGGAAAGAAGGAAAGAAGGAAAGAAGGAAAGAAGGAAGGAAGGGAGGAAGGAGAGTGACTCACTGGCCTGACAGGTAGTGAGCTTTCCTCATTGCTCTACTGCTTACTGCGTTTGAGACCTTGAGAAAATCCAGTAGCTTTCCAGCCTCTGTGTCATTATATGTCTGGTTTGGAAGGGTTTGAACACTACCTGGGGCCGGAAACTGACTGACTCATGGCTCCTCAGATAGCCTTTTATGTGGGTGAAACAAGTGTCACTATTAGGACACTTTACCTTACAATGAAATAAAGTCTCTCTCTCTGAGTTGTCTGCTCCCAGGCCTCTCACCATTTGAAGCCCATATAGAACACCCTAGTTGGTCTCCCAATATATGGTGTTATTTTTTGGTTCTTTGACTCTTTTTTTTTTGAGACTTAAAATTTTCCTATTCACATGGCATGGATTTGAGTCCATTTTGCCATTCTGGCTCTCACGTCTGACCTCAGTTGAGATGTGCTGTTTTTATAGTGTGGCACCAGCCCTGAATGATGTGTTCCCAGTGTACTTTCACCCCTGCAAATACATCAGAAGCTCTGCATACTGTTTTCTTTAATGCATTAGTTTTGGGGTCACTATAAAGTCTCCTTGTGGTTAACTCATCTGTGAAGGGAGTAGGTTAAACTTCTCTTCGAGTAGGCAAAAACACTGCACGATGATGTGCACCATCTCCCTCCCATGACCACAGTAGACATCGCTAAGAGATTGTGGCATTTTCTTTCCAACTGAGACTTATCTGGGTTTTCTTTTTTTGTTGTTTTTTAATATTATGCAGCCATCAAAAAAGTGATCTGGGTTTTCAAGCATTGTGGCAGAACTATAGGCAACATCTTCTAATTGGATTTGCTGTCTTGCAATCAGATGACTGTTAAAATGCTTCCAGTTGTATGTCACATATACAATGTAGTATACTACACGTTTATGTCTTGTAGTTAATTACATATAAATATTTTGGCCATCAAAAGATTATAAATTCAACAAATTTGTCTTGTATATTATAAAATCAGTGAATATGTCTTGTATATTTTTGCCTCTTGCTCACCACATAATGCCTAATATAATGCCTTTCAAATGGTAGGTATAAGTAATTATTAATGTATTTTAAGAAAACACAATTGGAGAAGCAGAAATTAAAATTATTTGGGGTACCCATTCCTAGATACTTATAAAGTCCAAAGTATTTTTCCAAATCCCAATTCTTTTTTTTTTCTTTTAAAGATTTTTTTATTTATTTGACAGAGAGAGACACAGTGAGAGAAGGAACACAAGCAGGGGGAGTGGGAGAGGGAGAAGCAGGCTTCCTGCAGAGCAGGGAGCCTGATGTGGGGCTCGATCCCAGGACCCCGGGACCATGACCTGAGCCGAAGGCAGACGCTTAACGACTGAGCCACCCAGGCGCCCCCCAAATCCCAATTCTTAATGTTTTAGTTTAGTTACCACTCATCCCTAATTTCAGATATTTTCCCCATGTACATTCATTTTTTTAAAAATGTAATCAAAGTTATCTAAAATATAGTTCAAAATATTTACTTCAAATGGAGAATATTTCAAACACCTATCATTTTGTTTTAAAAATCTTTAACATCATCGTACTTTTGCTTCTATAACCACTATTTTCCCCATGTCTTTAATTGTCCATAGCACAAACTTTTATAACTTTAAATTGTCACTCTGTAAGCGTTTCTGTAGCATATGCTCTTTCTTCATCAGGTTCTTCATATTCTATATTTCAATACTTTCCCCCCTATTTTTTTAGAATGAATTAGTGGATTTAAAGAGCACATCATCTTCCATTCTGTTTTATAAATTAAATAGCTAATACATTCTACATTGGAAGTTCATCTACTTGGTAAATCAGAAAACTTTTTTTGATATTCTGATATAGGATTCAGCTAGCTGGCAGAATTTCTTTTTCTTTTTCTTTTTTTTTTAAGATTTTATTTATTTATTTGCGAGAGAGAGCATGAGTGGGGGTAGGAACAGAGGGAGAGGGACAAGCAGACTCCGCCCTGAGCATGGAGCCCAACAGGGCTCTGTGTGGGCAGGGCTCGATTTCAGAACCCTGAGATCCTGACTGAGCCAAAATCAAGACTTGGACACCCAACCAACTGAGCCACCGTGGTGCCCTGCTGGCAGAGTTTCTAAATGAAATAAGTCATGATTTTATAGTCACTCAGATCTCTGAATCACACTCTGTACATTTTCATTAGTAATCCTAAATTAAGAGTTGGAACATTTGACTCAATACATGGAACTGTTTTTGAGAAGAGTTTGTTTCCTTAGAGAGTCATAAAAATTAGTGGTACTTTAGAAAATGACATTAATGAGTAAAGAAAGATTTAATGCTGCTTGGGCAGGGAAATCACTTACAACTTCAATTAACTTTAAAAAGAACCAGGAAATGAAATTAGGATTTTATTTATGGATACTTTTCATTGAAATTCAGGATTTCCCAGTTAGAGCGAAAAATCAGCCAAGTGCAAATTAGCTCCTCACCTTATCCAATGGGTGCAAATGAAATAACCTGCTAGCAATCACACTGAAGTACAATGATCTGGTATTCAGTAATTCGTTCCTTCATTTATCCATTAAAAAACAGTTAATTCTCCCTGGACAAAGCTTTGCATGTGTAATAGGCTCTACATATTCAAAGATGGAAGAAAGGATCCCTGTCCTCAAGGAAGTCGAAGTTCAGTGTCAGTGAAAAGTTAAAATGTACTAATCCTGAAAACAGGCCTGGGAGAGGAAGATACAAGGAATGATGAGAGAGATTTCTGAAAGGAAGTGACCTTAGCTAATCAGGGATGTGAGGGGAGGGCAAAAGCATATATATGCAAAATCATTTAGGCTGGAGAAACCTTCTTAGGTTGAAGGCACTCCAAGAATGTCCGTAATGGAAAGGTGTATAGCACAGAAGTAATTAGGTTCAGAACATAAGGACGCATGGTAGAAAATACATTAAAATAATATGCAGGGATTCCCAGCATGAAGAGGTAAACCTTTGATATGCATTCTAATCTCCTAGCCTCATTATGTCTGTCTGCAAAATGGGACATCTAAATCTGCCTGTCTTACAAGTAATCCTGTTTATGTGACTGATTTTAATTTAGTAAACTAAAAGAAAAACATTAGAATATTGTTTTAGAGTTTTAAGGAAACTAGGGAAATAGTCATCACATCGGTCTTGGCTGCCAAGTGTGTTCCAGAGTGTCTACATTTTCTTACTTTAAAATAAAAATACTGCTGTGAAACAAACTTTTAATTAGATAGTTACTAAGAAGATAACCCCTCTGACACACAAATTACATGATTTTCAATCACTATTTGCAACATGGACAATGCTAAAAGATCAATATTAGTACAGTATGAAAGCTTATGTTGATATACACAATTAAAACTTAAATTGGCAAGGATATTTTTGTTACCATTGCTATGTTTTGCTTCTATAATTAAGACATCTTGACTTGTATTTTCTAAATTATGTAACAGGTGTGCTCAACTATGTAGTAAATATCTTTAATCTCCTCATTTTAAATTGGAAGTTAATGTGAAATAGATACATCTCTATGTTGCTCTAGAAATTTGAGGGCATGATATTCCAGTTCTTTTAGAAAGCGGGGATTGAAATTTATGTGAAACCGAACAGTACTATTCTTGGTAGGTGAAATTCATATTTTCCAGTTTATGGTATTAAGGATTAAATGTTCTTGATTTTCTTGCAAGATGCTCTATCCTTCTAAATTTAGTCATCTAATTAAGATTTCCATTCATGGGAAGTGACTTTAAAGAACACATAAGACAGGCTTTTATACAAACAAGCTTTGATTGGATTAATTGGATTTGCATAAATTTTATGATGTGAATATGCTAGTGTCTTGGCTTCATTTTCTTAGAAGGGAGAACTTAAAGGAATCAGAAAGAGGAAACACATGAAAGGTTGCAAAGGAAGCATGTAAAAGCAGTCAGGTTAATGGCATGGCAAGAACAAATGATAAGGAGCTAAAGCAGTCCAAGCTTTAGCAATATATAAACGGCCAAGCCCGGAAAAGCTGAGCCTAGGAAAAAAGAGATGGGAGATTCAGACAGATCACAAGATCGGAGTGTTTTTTTTCCCCCAGAAGATGAGTAGCCTTTGCACCTGATACAGATTTGATGACAGGAACTAGGGGGCTGGTGGTACATTTTGGACTGAGAAGGCCAAGGTGAGGATGGCAGCTTGGATGGGCAGGCATTCTTCTGGCAAGTAGCTCTCCTAGAGGGTCAGCTGGTCATCAGAGGCCAGTGCTGCCCCAGGGTTACCGAAGAGATGGTAGCCTGGAACTGGGACACTGAGAAGTAGGGCAGAGCAGGGCCATATTTAAGAAGCAAAGATGCGGTGTGGTTTCATGGAAGTACACATGAGTAAGACAGGGTGGACTGGTCAGAACAGGCAAATCCGGGGTTTGGGGGGAGGCCGAGGGACAGAACAGGGTGCTAAGATGGCGCCCCCCCCACACAGTCCACAATCCTGGGGGTTAGCAGCCCACATCAAGATCCCCAGCAGCCAAGACCAGGAACACTTCCCAGCAAACGGCCATCAGAGCTCCGAAACTGATTCTGAGCAGAGTCTAAGCAACAGATATAGGGTAATGGAATTAAGAAAGCATTGGTGTGGAACCAAACTTTAAACCTTACTGCTGCTAGTGCAGAAGTGATCTGCAGAACATTCATTCTGATATTCATGCATTCATTAATAATAATGTGACATCAACAATAGCAACAACATGACCCCATACATTTGTGTAAACTCTGTCGTTCACAGAATGGCTCACAATAAGCATGCAACATGGATATTGTAATCATGTTGAGATGATAAAACCCAGGCTCAGGAAAATTAGATTTGCTCACAGTCTTGCAGCCAAAACAGTGGCAGAGCTTAGATTAGAACATGTCCCTGCTGTTTTGAACTGTTGTTTGTAAACTACTTTGCCGTGAATAAAGACAAGGGCAACCTGTGTGAAAATAATGAGGACTCTGCTGACCTCAGGAGGTTTACAGTCTAGTCAAGGATCAAGGCTCATGCAGAAGTAAACTTAACATTTCAAAAACTTGTCCCAGGACTAGGATTTAGGAGGCACTCAGTCACTGTTTGATGTATTAATGAACATCTAGTGAAATGTTGTGGTAGCTTAGCAAAGAAAATAATCAGTTTGGGGCACCTGGGCGGCTCAGTTGGTTAAGCGTCTTCCTTGGGCTCAAGTCATGATCCCAGAGTCCTGGGATCGAGTCCTGTGTGGGGTTCCCTGCTCAGCGGGGAGTCTGCTTCTCCCTGTTCCGCTGCCTGCCACTCCCTCTGTTTGTGCTCAAATAAATAAATAAAATCTTTTTGAAAAAGAGAGAGAAAAGAATCAGTGTGGACTTAAGCTATGGAGAAGGCTTCTCTGGGAACATGGCATTTTAGCTACTCAGTGACAGGATGCTTCCATCCTGTCCCTATAGGTATGTTTGGATTTGGTTAGAAGGGAAAGAGAACTAATATTTATTGAGATAGATTTAGAACCAACCTTTACTTGGGTTTGGATCCTGGATCTACTACTGACTTGTGTAATACAGGGCCAGTTACTTGATCTTGTTGATTCTCAGCTTTCTTGTTGTAGGTGCTCATTGTAAAGAAGCTAGTGCTGGGGCACCTGGGTGGCTCAGTCGTTAAGCGTCTGCCTTTGGCTCAGGTCATGATCTTAGGGTCCTGGGATCGAGCCCCGCATTGAGCCCCGCATCGAGCTCCCTGCTCTGCGGGAAGCCTGCTTCTCCCTCTCCCACTCCCCCTGCTTGTGTTCCCTCTCTTGCTGTGTCTCTCTGTGTCAAATAAATAAATAAAATCTTTAAAAAAAAAGAAAAGAAAAGAAAAGAAGTTAGTGCTTTTGCACATGTTAATGTCGGGAGAGGCTAATTTAATTTTCAAAACCATTCTATCATTTTGTATTACCATCACCCTTTTGTGAAAGAAAAAACTGAGACTCAAAAAACTCAAAAGTAATTTGCATAAAGTTAAGTAATTTGAAACCAGAAGGGTCTTCTTGGTTCTAAAACCCATTCTTTTTCTACCACCCTCCAGTGACACGCTAGTGATGTATTGAGGGGATCCAGGAGTTTTTCTTCTATTTGTCCCTTTGATTGCATAAGGAGTTTGTAGAAGGACAGAGTTAGGAACAAGTGAAGAGAGCAGTAACTTATGTGTAATTGGAACAAATCTGAATGCAACAATGAACCATCACTGATGGAGCAAAGGAACTTAGGGGATGAGATAAAAATCCTGTAAGAACATCAAATAGCTGAGATGCCAATTGAAAATGTAGCATTATAAAGTAAGATGAGGTAGGTCTAAAAATATAAACATATTCAGCTAGTGAATCAAGATAATATTGGGTTGAAATAAACAACTGGAAAAATTTATGTCTTGTGGGTGTTTTGAATTAGAGAAAACAGCTAGACCAGTAAGATCATTAAATAAGATGGAGATTAAAAAATATATATTGGGTCTTTTAATATTACCTGGGGTCTATTTGTATTTAACTGTCTTTTCATATCTGCTCTTTTCAATTCTGCTTTTCCCAAATTATTCTTAATTGATGTAGGATCCCAGATAAACAGAAATGATAAAAATGTAAACATGAGGGCTGTGGATTCTCATAGTACCATAAAAAAGGAAGCTGTCCTGCCACTGGATAAGTGATATGAATAAAGATTTTTTAATATATTAAAGTATTAGCAAAGGCATGAATTCTGAGCCATCCAGATTGTCTGTATATGAATGCGTGGAGGGGTGAGGACACACTGACTGACACCAAGGCACGGCCATGGCGTAAAGTACACAAGTGTCCCCTTCAGATCCTACATTTGTCATAGCTAACACCATTCATTCAGATGGCAGCTCTGTTGTTTGTGAATCAACCAAGCCAAGCCTCTTTTCCTTTATCCTATGTCTCTCTTCCTTCCTCCCACTCTTTCTCCTTTCCTCCCTTCCTTCCTTTCTTTTTTGAGCAAACCTTCATTGACTGTCTTCTCTGTGCCAGGAAAGTGGGCAAATTCTGGTAATTTAAAAAGAAATAAAAGAGTCAGGAATTCACTGTTGAGAATTGGCCATTATAGACCTTAGAGAATTTAAACTCATTTCTGCTTTTCTCCTTTTGCTCTTGATAAACAGAAGTTTGGGGCCGTCAAAAGATTTTACAACTTTTGTTTCAAGTTATATTCATGACCTAGTTTGTAGCTTATAACACCAGAGGTAGTTTTGATTGAGTTTTGCATGGGCATTTTGAAAGAGCATTCCTGCCCTTCCACCATGTCCTTATCATCTGCTTTCTTTGGTTACTGGTTTACAGGACTAATTTACAGGTACTTTCCAAAAGCTTCATCCACTACAGTATACCTATCTACTACATATGATGTGAATGTTCTGTAAGAGCTTTCTCTACATAAGAGGACTGTTCCATACCAGAAGATAAGCGACCCCTCCTTAGCAAATTACTTGTGAGCATTCGACACTTACAGGGAAACTAACCTGATTAAAAACATACTGGGAAGAAGGTATGCTTAAATAATGTCAAGATGAGGAACTAGATAAAGGAAGGGATTGGTTCACTTAGAGGAATTTATCGAACTTGCTGCATTTAAATAGCTGGTGTCTGTAAAATGTTACTTAAGAATCTTAGTTGATCAGCAGAAAATCATGGCCAAGAAAAACGACGTTAGAAATTGTAGATATATTAGCACGTGTCCATAGAAACAATAGTAACGTTGCTTTCAGAAAAGAAGGTAGCAAAAAAAAAAACAAAAAAACAAGGTACAAATTTTGTGAGTTGATTCCTCTGGTCTGTTTGTTTTAATCAGATTATGTAGGAATAATGGATAGTAAATGAGTTGTTGCAGGTTGGACCTCAGATGTGACTGACATGTCAGAACTCTTAGTTCAGGAGCATGACAAATGATAGGACAGTTGATTCAAAAACACATACAACACACTAGAGTTTCACGTGTATTTATTTAATCCATCCACAAATGTATGCTCAGTTGTTTAGTGGAGTCCCTATTGTAGACGATTTTATCTTTTAAAGATTAAGACACTATAATAAAGAAACATGATGGAAAGATTTCTAAAAGCTCTGCTCATGTATGATTTTATGCTTCTACCCTAGAAGACCAGTCAGTTATGCATGCTAAGTAAATACTTAAAAATCTATACCCATGATACCTCTTTAGCTCTTCCCTCTGCTCTGGTTCCTCTGAGAACCCAGGACCTATTGAGCCATCTGCAATAATGATGGGCCAGGGGATGTAAAAATAAAATCTAGCCCCATAAGATCCAATAGAAATAAAATGTAAACCATATTTTAAGTTTTAGAGTAGCCACAATTTTTTAATATTAAAAATTTAAACACAGGTGAAACTAGAGCGCCTGGGTGGCTCAGTCAGTTGAGTGTCTGCCTTCGGCTCAGGTCATGATCCCAGGGTGCTGGGATCAGGCGCCGCATTGGGCTCTTTGCTCTTTTTTCCCTTGTCCTCTGCTGCCCCCCTTGCTTGTGCTCTCTCTCTCTCTCAAATAAATAAATAAAAGCTTAAAAAAACCAGGTGAAACTAATTTTAATAATATATTTTACATAACTCTATATATCCAAAATATTATTTTAGCAGGTAATCAATATAAAAATTTACCACTAAATTATGTCCCATGGCCTTTTGTGCAAAGTCTTTGAAATCCAGTGCATGTTTTACACTTATGGCACATCCCAATTTGTACCAGCCAGCTTTTGAGTGATCAACAGCCAAGCACTCAAAGCTAGTAGCAACTGTAATCTCAGGGCAGATCTAGACTTTTATTTCCCCCTGTTATTTTAAAGAAACTTCATCATTTCCTAGTCTACTTTTTCTCTAATTGTGGCAAATACGGTTGAAGTGATATGCACCATTTTGGTCTGTACTTCAGAAGACACACCTGAATAGATTTTTAAAGATGGTTCCTCAAATTAACAAACACTTGGTTTACTGTAACTGTTTCAAATATGATTTTTTAAAACCCCTTTTTAAATACAATACTCTTTTTCATCAAGTTTGGGAAAGAGGGGGGATATGAAAATACTAGAGTACTTTTGAAACTTAAACTTGGATTGGGACATTTTATACATTTCCCTTCCATATTGTCTTGCTGTGGGAGTGAAAGGTTCATGACTGCGTGTGGATTCTCCCCTTTTGCCAGTTCATCGTATATGTTAATGAAGTTGTGGAGAAAGGTTATTCATGACACCATTTAGGCATTCTTGCTTTTGCTTTTTTTAAATAATAAGATTATGTCTTATCTCCAGCACGCATGGTGGCAACAAGTACCCTAAAGACTGCAGTTCTATCACAGTCATATATATCTACCTACCTTTCTCCTTCCTTTCTTCCTCTTTCATTTATTCAATCAATCATTCATTCATTCATTCACACAATTCTTAGTGAATATCTGTTACATGCTAGGCAACTTGCTAGACATGGAGGTTAAATGATAAAAAGGATCTTGCAATGCAATGGGAAAATCGTATAAGAGAGTGACAAACATGATGTCCATCACTATCCTCAAGAAGACATGTTATTTATTCTTTGTTGGTGTGGTAGAGCTTTGGCCCAGGTGTCTTGGAAATGGAGAAGCATTCCTCTCTTGCTTCATTTTATGAAAGGTTCTGATTATGTTACTGTTTCTGGGTTACAGCCAGTCCTTTTCCAAGCAAATACCCCTATCAAGAGAAGCTAATGTCGGGGTACTTGGGTGGCTCAGTTGGTTAAGTATCTACCTTGGGTTCATGTCATGATCCCGGAGTCCTGGGATTAAGCCCTGTGTTGGGCTCCCTGTTCAGCGGGGAGTCTGCTTCTCCCTCTTCCTCTCTTCTCCCTCCCCTTCTACCTCCCCACTGCTCGTGCTCAATCTCTCTCTAAAATAAATAAATAAAATCTTAAAAAAGAGAGAGAGAAGCTTATGTCTGTATTTGTGTTCAGTTACCAGAGGCATCAGATCAGGTTAGATAGACATCGGAGAATGTAACACTTTATTGTTTGACGTTATGCATGGGCTATGTTTGTACTTTTATTTCAAGTACTTTCACCAAAATATCATTGTTGACAACTTTATTCATACTGCAGATACTGGCAACAAATACGCTGCTGCAACCTTCAGGGTATCTCTGTTCATGGATCAGTGCTTCTCTCAGCTTCCTGTATATCTCCAAGTCCATGAATCACATGCCATGATTTTTGTTAATGGATGAGGATAGTGCAGAATTTGTTTTCTTCTGGTACCAATTTACAAATGCTCCCACTTGCCTGGATGCCCTTTGCAAAGGTGAGATTGGATACAAAACCTATTACCATGTATCAGGTAAGGGAGAGAGCCACTCTTGTAACAAAATGGAATGGATTAAGTCAGGAAGATCTGGGGCATGGAAACAATTAGAATTGGACACAGAAGGGTAGACTCCCCTGAAGGTGCTCTGGGCATCTGGTCCTGCAGAAGAACATGGTCTGTGGAAGGAAAAGTTACAGAAGACAGGGATTCTGGGAAAGTGTGTCAAGGGAGGCCTATGGGGAATAGCTGCATATTCTGGCATTGGAGAGAATCTAGGAGCTGGTGGGTGTGACGAAAATCTGTTGCCAAGTAAGAGAATAGGGCCTTCGCTGCTGTCTAGAATTAAGTAGAAGGACTCCAGTACCAGGAGGACAGATGGGAACAGGTAGTCTCCTCCTTAGGGGGATGGGGGTGCTGACTAGGTGACCAAAGCAGAGCCTCAGGAACAGAGATCAGCTAGTAGAACTCAGGCACAAAGTTGAAATTGCATTTCAGGAACATAATTCTCATTATCAAATATAGGCCAGAATGTTCAACTTGAATTAGCAGCAGAGACTTGGTCCTGAATCTCAGACCTTGGGCTGTAGCTGTGTAAATCCCTCCCGCCTAAGGTCAGAGTTTTCAAAGATGAGGTAAACTCGAGCTGAAGGTTTGGGGACCAAAGGGATAGTGTATTTCAGTGACTCTGGCTTTGTGAAGAGGGTGATGCAGAGCTGAGATTGAAGTAGGATGACACACCTGTAATCCATGTCGGAGCCCCACCTTCTACTCACCAAATTAAATTGATTTCATTGTTTCAGTTGAACCCACTGTCAGGTCTTTGAAGGTTAAATGGTTTGGGGAATTGCTGCACTGATTCAACTGATAAGGTTTTCTGAAAGGCAAAGGAAATGTGAAAAAATTTTGTTTTTGTCACTGTCAACCCCTTTCTTGGAGGTCACCGAAAACAACCTTCTCGCTTGGACGTTCCCAATTGTAGGCAATCTCAAAATTTATCCTTAAGCCTTTCTTTCCTTCGGCTCTCCTGTCCCCATTATTGGCACGTGCCCCTTCACTTTCCCATTGTTAAAAGCCTGGCTCATTACCTGGAAGGATTACTGCAATAGTGACTTACCAAACATCTCCCCCTCTTGCTAGTCTCCACTGCTTCTGGATTGATTTTCCCGAAGCATAGGTCTGATCACACCACTCCCCTGCCCAGAAATTTCATAGCCTCTCACTGTGAACAAAATGAAGTACTAACTTCTCGCTTGGATCTCAAGGCATTTACATCACCGTCCCAGGATCATCTCCCATCAGCCCTCATATCTAGTCTACATTCCAACCAAATCAGGCCATTTACTGTCTCTCAAGGACATCCTATACTTTTCCTCCTCCAAGGCTTTATTTATGTTCTCCTTTGCTCTATAAATGTGGCAACGGTGTGTCCTGGTTTGCCTGGGTCAGTTCCAGTTTATTCCTGTTGTCTTGATAGCAATATTACTAAGCTTTCATTTCACACTCCAAAGTGTAATAGTTTGAATGATAAATTATATTGTCACCCTACCTGTAAAACTCTTTTTCCAGTTCCTTCTCTCAGTCTTATTCCCCAATCTGCGCTCTATATAACTTTGCTTGTGGTGAACATAGCTCTGTCCTTTTAAACTGTGTGCCTTATAAAAAACATCAACTTTCGTTGAGATTTTCTTTCTACTCTCTACCTTAACATCACCAAGTTCAAGGCCATATTCTTTGTATCAATTAGATTGCTTTCATCTGTACATAACAGAAAATTCCAACTTAACCATTTAAACAATAAGGAAAATTTATTATGTCACATAACAAGGAGTGCCATTGGGATAGTTCAAAAATGACTAATTCAGTATCTGAATGACAGATCAAAGATCCAGGTTTCTCTTCTCTTTCCACTCTGACATAATATGTGTCTGCTCTGCTCTTGGCTGGCTCCTCTCATGATTGCACAATGACCACCCTTGTTCTGGAATCACATGCAAAGTCGATGATGTCTAGCAGAAGAATACTTCTTCTGTGAGTCTCTTTTTAAAAGCAAGAACCCCTCTTTGGAAGCACCATCCCTAGCAAAGCTCTCCTCATCCTCCTTGGGCACAACTTCGTCTCATGCCCAGACCTAAATTAGTCACAGACGGAGCCACCAGGACTTGACACATCACTCATCTTTTGAGGCCAAGGATGGCCATGACTCCCTGAAGACTGTGGCCATAATAGAGAGGGTTGGTAATGGAACAAAATCAAGGCTCTGTGAGGAAGATGGATAGTTAACAATGATTAGACAGACAACAGTGTCTGCTCCATGTAAGTTTGGGCTCAATCAATGTTTATTAAATAGGGGTTTAGTTTTCTTTCAGATATGAAGAATTTTAATTCACTTGAATATTCTAATATAATAATTCTAATTATAATACTGATATTAAATAAACATTTAAAATGATCGGCACTCACATAACAGGTTCATTTCAATACTATTTTGCTTGAGTTCATATGGAGAGATTATAATTAAGATTTTGAAAGAAAACTTGATTGAGATTTTAATAGTCATCTAAAACTGCTGGCCAGCAAACTGTGCTCAGAATTGCTCATTAAGCACAATTGTTTCCTGTTGCTTTTTGAGGGAATGTTTTTCCAAGTATTCGAGTCCTGTATTCATTGGACTCTAATCTATATTCATTGAGTCATTTATTCATAGGTCTCAAATATTCACAGGATTTCAATTACCTGTTACAAGTTTACCTTTTGGTACCAAATTGCAGAATTCTCAAAATGTCTGCCAATTGTGAAATGTGATAAACAATAGGTCAATGTAATTTTGAAATGTGCCATGGCACCAACAGTTTAGGAGGGTTCCCCTTTCTCTGCATCCCTGCCAACATCTGTCGTTTCCTGACTTGTTAATTTTAGCCATTCTGACTGGTGTGAGGTGGTATCTCATGGATGTTTTGATTTGGATTTCCCTGATGCTGAGTGATGTTGAGCACTTTTCATGTGTCTGTTGGCCATTTGGATGTCTTCTTTGGAAAAATGTCTGTTCATGTCTTTTGCCCATTTCTTGATTGGATCATTTGTTCTTTGGGTGTTGAGTTTGATAAGTTCTTTATAGATTTTGGATACTAGCTTTTTATCTATACTGTTGGTGGGAATGCAAGCTGGTGAAGCCACTCTGGAAAATAGTATGGAGGTTGCTCAAAATGTTGAAAATAGAGCTACCCTATGACCCAGCAATTGCACTACTGGGTATTTACCCCAAAGATACAAATGTAGTGATCTGAAGGGGCATGTGCACCCCAATGTTTATAGCAGCAATGTCCACAATAGCCAAACTATGGAAAGAGCCTAGATGTCCATCAACAGATGAATGGATAAAGAAGATGTGGTGTATACACACACACACACACACACACATATACACACAGTGGAATATTATGCAGCCATCAAAAAATTGAAATCTTGCCATTTGCAATGATGTGGATGGAACTAGAGGGTATTATGCTAAGAGAATTAAGTCAATCATGGGGCTCCTGGGTGGCTCAGATGGTTAAGCATCTGCCTTCAGCTCAGGTCATGATCCCAGAGTCCTGGGATCGAGCCCTATTTCGTGCTCCCACCTCAGCGGGGAATCTGCTTCTCCTTCTCCCTCTGCCTCTCCCATTGCTTATGCTCTCTCTCTCTCAAATAAATAAAATCTTAAAAAAAAAAAGAAAGAAGTCACTCAGAGAAACACAAATATCATATGATCTCACTGATACGTGAAATCTGAGAAACAAGACAGAGGATCATAGGGGAAGGGAGGGAAAAAGGAAATAAGACAAAACCAGAGAGGGAGATAAACCATGAGACTCTTAATCTCAGGAAACAAACTGAGGGTTGCTGGAGTGGAGGGGGGTGGGAGGGATGGGGTGGCTGGGTGATAGACACTGGGGAGGGTATGTGCTATGGTGAGTGCTGTGAATTGTGTAAGACCGATGAATCACAGATCTGTACCCCTGAAACAAATAATACATTATATGTTAATTTAAAAAAAAAAAAAAAAAAAAAGAAAGAAATGTGCTATGGCACCAAGGGGGACTTGGAAAGAAAGTCTGCTAACGGAGGATCCTCTTCTCTCACGCCTATGATGGGACTCTGTCCAGGGTTTATTCAGGCCCAAGACCTCCCAAGATCCTCTGTGGGGAAGTTGGAGTTGGAAGCCAGAGCATCTGGAGCAGTGCTTATGTACTTTACATGGCGGGTAGTAGTGAACTGTGCAGATGGGTGTTTGCTCTACCTTTGGAAGTGTTGTCACCAGTCTACAGCACAGATGGTCCCAATGGGGGGAACACAGGGGGCCCAGCAGGCCCTGGGTCCACATGAGAAGGAGCCAGTACTATTAACATGAAGCTCTTCCATGCAATAAAAGGATCAGAAAGACTCCTTTTGTTTCCAAATGAAATAGAACAGAGAAATACTGTTTCTAAACCCTTCATTGGATATTGCTGCTCAGAGTTATGGACCTTGGTGCCAGAGGGCGTGGAGTTGGCATTTTATGTTTTCAGCAACACTCTTGTTAACTGCTGAGATGTGATGACTCTAAATATTTTGACAGCCCACAACAGGACTCAATAGAGAAGCAGAATCTAAGATTATGCATGGTTTGGACATCTGAACAAATTTTCTAAAGGATGAAGGGGCTGGATAAGATTGAACTCCTTCTAAGTGTCAAAGTCAGAGTCAGTCTTACCTGAGGGCAGTTGTTCACCTGCATGTTCAAACACCTGTGAAAGCTAATCTGAATCTTGCAAGGAGTGGTGGTGGCAAAATCACATAGAAACTGAGTAAGTTATATATGGAAGAGATAGTGGACTTCAAAGTCATACTTCCTTCCCTCCTTAATAATTTAGATCAATAGAAAGGCTTTCACATCAGTTCTATAGGCTTCTACTATTCTATTCAACTTTTGCAAATGAATATTTAATCATTATACTTTTGAGAAATAACATAAATCTATAACTTTTCTTCAAAATTTTATCTTTCTTAAAATGAACTTCTTGTTAATATTATCTGAACGTCCCACCAAACTCCCCCATCACCAGGCCTTCCAAATAATATTTTGAGGTAACAGGCTGCTTCTAAAAATAAGTTGCTGCAGGTTGGGGACATATTTAGAAAATTAATATTCCCAGCCCGACTGCACTCTGCCAACCCATATAAACTCTGTCCTTTACTCTTTGTTTGAATAAATGTTATTGTTTTTTGGAGTGTCTTATCTATAAACTTTATTTATCTAGCTGTTTTTTTTTTTTTTAAAGAACAGATTTCCATATTTGTGCTTTATGTAGAAAAGCATGTTGGGGGAAATTATATTCCTAAGTACAGAAGTTCAGATAAAAAGGCTTTTAACTGCTTGACTTTTCTTCCTAAAATAAAGCAAACTAATAAAATATTATAATGTCAAGGTTGACATTGGGTGATAAAGTGAGTTAATAGGTGTTTCATAAAGCATTTTGACTCCATTCCTGAACAAATCTTTGATGATAAATATAATATTAAAGTTGGAGTCACACTGCTTAGGTTTGAATCTCAGGTCTCTCATTTACTAGTTGTGGGACCTTGGGGAAATTACTCAACCTCTTTGTGCCTCAGTTTCCTTATCTGTAAGAAGGAATAAAAATACCTCCATCATAGGGCAGTTGTGAAGACCAAATCAAATTAGTATATGTAAAGTATTTAGAACAGCAGCTGGGCCAATGTAAGTGCTATATGTCACTTTAAAAAATGACAACAAAGGGAAGATATTTATGAATTTATATAATAAATAACGTGTGTTTTGTAAGCTTAAATTAAGGGCATTGGAGATCATAAGTAATCAGTTTTCTAAAAGGTACTTCCCCTTATATACTGGAAACCCTTAAATTGGCTTGCTTAATAAATTCCGCTGAACCAGAGCTATTAGGGTTTCACATTTAAATTATAATTATACCTTTTCCTAATACACCCAGGAGCAGTACGCTGGAAAGTTGCACTCATACCAAAAACAAATGCGGCCAGACTGCAAAATGAGTTTGTGTTCCCAGATTCATCTCATTCATTTATTTTTGGGTCTCAATCATGCTTTTCTTTGTGCGTTCTCATCAAACATTTTTAATGGCTTAGTAAAGTATAAGGATTTCCTATGTAATCAACATTTCCTCTTTCTGTGAAAGTGTTTTAAAAATAAAGTCCTTCAAATGTCTAGTCATTTTTTTTTTCCCAGTAAAAATGAATGGCCTTAAAAGACATTTGTTCTGGCAGTCTGTTTAAAGATGAGAGAAATGAAAGCCAAGAAAACCGGAAGAAGATGGCCTCCAGGGAAAGATCTGTATGATGAATTGGAAATTGCAAGGAATACTATTTCTGCTTTCCCAGGCAGAGCTGTCACCTCAAAAGCCTATTTCCACGAAAAGGAGTGTTACCCAGAGTATCGCATTGTCGTCTGTCGAGTGCATATTCCCTTAACGCGGGTGAGGCACTTGAAGGGGACCACTAATAATTCAGTCCTGTTGTACAACAGAAACTTATATTTTGATACAGAAGAAATCTCAACCATACAGAAGAAATCTCAACCATACAGCAGTCTAGATTTTCTGAACTAGCAAGAAAATAAACATTAAAAAAAAAAAAAGATAGGAAGAAAAAAAAGAGGTAGAATTACTATCTGCTATAAGGCAATTATGAAGAGCTGCTACACCGACTCAGGTCCTTTGACAATTCTCCCCGGACTCAGCAGCCAGCAGACACCCCAGGGAGGTCCAGTGGGGAAAGTATGACTCTTCTGTACTGGAGGAAAGGAATGTGATTCTTAGATTGGAAAGGTCAGGTAAATCCCACTCTCTTTCCCTGGCCACTTTGTGCTGCACAAGCAACATCTCAAAGTGCTACTTAAGTGCCTTTTTTTTTTTTTTTAAGATTTTATTTATTTATTTGAGACAGAGAGAATGAGAGAGAGAGAGCATGAGAGGGGGAGGGTCAGAGGGAGAAGCAGACTCCCTGCCGAGCAGGGAGCCCGATTCGGGACTCGATCCCGGGACTCCGGGATCATGACCTGAGCCGAAGGCAGTCGTTCAACCAACTGAGCCACCCAGGCACCCATTTAAGTGCCTTTTTATTTCCCACCTGTGTCACTGTTTAGAATAATACATTCCAATCTCGTTGTGTGAATTAATACTTGTTCTCTTTTGTTTGAAGTATTATTTTCTCCTCTTCCTAATAACCAGGGAAGTGGTGAATGAGTTTGTTGTCACTTTATAAAGTTAGCCTTTCTCACCTTTCCCTTTTCTTTCTGAAGAGCTCAAATTCTTTTATTCAGTTATCATAAATAACTATACTAGCTAATCCTTCCTAAATGTGAATTTCTTTCTTCTAAAAAGGAAGACTTGCTTTTATTGACTCCCCCAGTGTTTCTGGGATACCAGCTTTACCAAATATTTAGGATTGTCCCTAGAAAAGATTTCTAAAATCAAATAAGTTTGGGAAACAATGCGTCATAAAATTAACAGTTTTGTTTAACAGATTGTCATGCTTTTGATCATTTAGGAAAGCTATTTGGGAGGAAATTACCCTCTTAAATGCAGAAGTTCAAAGAAGAGAGCTTTGATGGCCAGATGTTTCTTAAAATAAAGCAAAATTTAAAAAAATATTATAATTTCAAGTTCAACTCCAGAACTGGACGGCATGGAGTTGAATCCTGACTTTATAACTTAGTAGCTAAATGACCTTAGGTAAGTCATATAATCTCTCTGTGCCTTAGTGTCCTCATCTATAAAATGAAGACAGTGAAGGAATGCCATCAAGGGGCAGCTAGAAAATATGAATCTTAATGTGCTAATATGCACTGTGCATCTTTGGGAAGGATTAGAGTTTGTAGCTTTTAGCTGATTTTTTTTTTTTTTTTTTTTTGGACCAGGAATATCTCCCCTCCCCCAAACCCACTTAACATCCTGCTGAACATAGTTTTGGAAGCACTGACTTAGGGACATTTAATTATTGCTTGTGCTTCAAAGACTTATGTCTAAAAACCCCATTATCTCACGTTCCCAAAGAATATTTAAGTTTTATCATGCTTTTTTAAAAATGTTGATAAAGAACAGGGGGAATTAATTTGAACATGTATTTTGGAAGAGCAGGAAAGCAAGCCAATGAACTGTATACCAGTTTTTATTAATTATGAGTTAGTTCTTTTGAGGAACGGCAGGTACATTATAACGGTATTGGCCTACAGTAGATTTGTGAACATGAAGATTTTGACCTTATATATTAAATTTTTTTAAAACTACAAGTATGCAAAATGACTTTGAATTATAGTGCTCTCATAATTCATTTTTCTTATAGCTTCTGTTCACTACATTTATGTGAATGGTTGGGCAAATATAAAGATCATGTAAAATTTAATTAACTAGGAAAGAGTTTTGTAATGGTTTTCATAAACTTCTTATTAAAAAAGAAAGAATGTGCATAGTGTAAATCTGTGCCTTGTTGTTAGGCAGACCATGCTTTCTTTTTCTCTATGATCATGCCACTTGCCCCCCACCCCCTTACCCCCAGCCACACACACATGCACACACACATACACTGCAAGATTAGTGTCAGGACTTTCACATTATCCCAATGTGTCAAACTATTCTATTACCTTTTCCAAGCATCCCAGATGTCCTTACCGTGAGCACTAACCCATCACAGATCTGAGTTGGACAGAACCTTCAAGATCATCTACTCAAAGCTAAAATTTTCACAGTGCTTACCCTGTGCTAGCTCCTAAGAATTTTATAACAGGTAACTCATTTAAGTCTTACAACAGCCTATGGTGGCATTATTTCTATTATCCTCATTTTATAGATGCAGACGCTGAGGCAAATGTTCATATTCTACTACTTTGGAGAGGCAAGTATGCCTTTCCAGCGTTTGGAGAAAAAAAAAATTCCAGGTAGTACTTCTCCATGCTGTGCTCAGCCAGAACCTCAGGCTCTGGAGAGTTTTAATATTGACCACGCTGCTTAGATGGGGTTGAAGAAGACTGTATCCCTTTCTGTAAGAGTGTTCCACAAAGGAACACCACGTTTGGTCACTTGCGTGTTCAGTCCTCAGTCAGCACTGACTCCTCATCTTCTCTCTTCTTTATTCATTCACTAATATAGTTAGTGAGTATGTCTGTGTTGGCAGCTATATTGTAAGTTTCTCTGACGCCTCCTGCATTCCAGCCAGAGTGAGAAGTGCAGTAGAAGTGCTGAGGAGTGAGTGGCTTGTCGGGACGCTTCATCTCTCCAAGTCTCACTTAAAACATGTGAAAAGCAAGAGCTTCGGGTTTCTTTTTATTTTAGGTTTCATTGAACCTTGCCTTCTAGAACCCCACCTAGAATCCCATTCTAGACACTACAATGCTTAGAATAGCTCTTTGCACAGTGCAAATATGTAATCATGATTTGTTCAAATCAGTATATAGAAATTCTTTTAAAAATATCTCTGAAAAATTTAAAACGTGTGGTAATCAGGACTTTTAGACCCCTCGAAATATCCTGTACAGAGCTTGGGGGGGGGTCCCTTATTAAAACACAAACGGTTGGACCTCCCACCCAGAACTTCTGAAACAGTAGGTACGGGGCGAGGCTTGCCAGTTCCCTCAAGTTTCAAGGTGCTGCTGGCGCTGCTGGTCTGGGGACCACATCTGAATACCACTGTCCAGAGAGCACTCTGAAAACTGCCATGTAACTATCCTCTGGCTTCACAATTAAAAAATGACTTAGTAAGCTTGTCCCGCCCAGTGGTGGGGATAACAGCTTCATGTGTTTGTTATTCCTTGCTTGTGCGTTTTAACAGGAGTATCCTAAAGACTGCAAACCTTCACTCAAAGGACCAAATCCAGTCCCTGTCCTCATTTCCTCCTATGTAAGCTGCCTTTGGACCCATTGCTTCACTAAAACTGTCCCACCCCCTAGGATATGGGGGCCTTCTGGGTTCCACCTGCCCGCAGTCCTCACCACCACTGCTACCATGTGCAGATTAAGAGCTTGGGTTCTGAAAATGAACTGCCTTGGGTTCAGATGCTGCCTCTTCACTCCACACCCAACCCTAGGTAGTTCACTTCATCCGTGCCTTATTTTCTTCATCTGTAGCTGGATTTTAATAACAATACTTACCTCATATGGCTGTTTTGGAGATTAAATTGGTAAGTATTTGCAAAGGACATAGAATAATCCCTAATACTAGAAATTATGCCATTAAGTTAGTTTTCTTTTCAATGTTTTTTCTCCCCAGATTTATAGAGATATAATGACATATTACATAAGTTTAAGGTGTACAATGTGTTGATTTGATAAATTTATATATTGCAAAATGATTAACATCATAGCATTAGCTAAGACCTCTGTCCTCTCACATAATTACCCTTTGTGTGTGTGTGTGTGTGTGTGTGTGTGTGTGTGTGTGGTGAGAACATTTAAGATCTACTCTTGTAGCAACATTTAAGTATACAGTACAGTATTATTAGCTGTAATCACCATAATGTACATTAGATCCTCAGAACTTGTTAATCTCATAACTGGAAGTTTCTGCCCTTTGACCAATATCTTTCTTTCTTTCTTTGTTTTTAAGATTTTATCTATTTATTTGAGAGAGAGCACAGGAGCTGGGTTGGGGGGAGGGTAGGAGCAGAGGGAGAGGGACAAGCATACCCCACTGAGCAGGGATCCTGACTCAGGGCTGGATCCCAGGACCGCAGAGATCATGACCTGAGCTGAAATCAAGAGTTGGACACTTAACCCACTGAGCCACCCAGGCACCCCGAGCAGTATCTTCCTATTTCCTCCCAACTCCCAGCCCCCTAGTAACCACCATTCTGCTCTCTATTTCTATGAGTTCGACTTTCCTTTCTTTCTTTCTTTCTTTCTTTCTTTCTTTCTTTCTTTCTTTCTTTTTCTTTCTTTCTTTCTTTCACATGTAAGTGATACCATGCAATATATGTCTTTCTTGGCCTGATTTATTTATTTAGCAAAATGCCTCAAGGTTCATCCAGGTTGTAGCAAACAGCAGGATTTTCTTCTTTCTTGTGACTGAATAGTATTCTATTGTATATACCACGTCTTCTTTATGCATTTATCCACAGACAGACACTTACATTGTTTCCACTTCATAGCTATTGTGAATAATGCTGCAATGAACATTGGAGTGCAGATATCTCTTTGAGAGCCTACTTTCACTTCCTTTGGATATACACCCAGAAGCAGGATTGCTGACTCACATGGTAGTTCTAGTTTTAATTTTTTGAGGAACCTCCACACTGTTTTCCATAGTGGCTGCACCAGTTTGCATCCCCACCAACAGTGCCCAAGGGTTCCTTTTCTCCACATCCTCACCAACATGTATTATCTCTTGTCTTTTTGATCATAACCATTCTAACAGGTGTGAAGGTGATATCTCATTGTGGTTTTGATTTGCATTTCCCTCATGATGAGTGATGTTGAGCACCATTTCATGTGACTGTTGGCCATTTGTATGTCTTCTTTGGAAAACTGTCCAGTCAGTTCCTTTGTCCATTTTCAATATTTTGTTTTGTTTTGTTTGCTGTTGAAATATATGAGTTCTTCATATATTTCGGATATTAAACCCTTATCAGATACATGATTTGCATAGATTTTTCTCCCATTTGATAGGTTGCCTTTTCATTTTGTTAGCCTATTGGGTTTTTTGATGTGCAGAAGCTTTAAGTTAGCTTTTGTTAAATGTTAAATATTTCCCAAATTTGCCTCTCAGGGTATCAGCTTCATGATTTCTCTCATAGCTACATACCACCTCAACTATCACTTATTTTTTCTTTAAATTAATCCACTTTACTAACAAATTGTAAAAAGGAAACATAGCATTACCATAAATGAAATACAAATATGAATTGGTAATAGAAGCTAACCATAAAATGAATATACTGAAAGCCAGTGTTTTTCAATTCTAACCAGATATTATTTTCTGCTGAACACTGAGCCTGAGACTCACTCCCTCTTTATTGAAAGAAAAAAAAAAAAAAAAGGAAATTAGCAAGTTCTCACTGCTGTTAAATAAACCCCCACATCTCACTGGCTTCAAACCTTAGAGTTTATCTCCCACTCATGTGACAGTCTAGTGCAGGACTACTGACTGAGGGACTTTGACTCCTGTGTTATGGCACCAACAACTCCTGGGCCCAGAGAACTCTCTGCTTCCAGACAGCAGATGGGGAGAGAACATGGAGAAGATACACATGATTTTTCCTCCTGGTCTGAAACTGACACACATCATTGAACCTGATGTTCCTTTGGTGTAAGTCACCACCTAGCACCAGGCATGCAGGTCCGGACTAGGTAGCCACTTCCCAAGGCAACTTTATAATATGAAAGTGAGGACACAAGTTTTTGTGGTCAAGTTATGAAATATATACGCTTATAGCAAAACATAACCATAGTTTTCTCACCTGTGGGAGGGATAACTAACTACATTACTGTTTATCACTAACTATATTACTTCTTCAGTAATTCTCCTGAATTCATTGAATTCTGTCTCCTAACCTCAATTCCACTCAGAAACTATGTTTCAAGAATTTAGCAACACCTTAATTAGCAAAAGTGCTGGAATACATATAGACACTGAAGTAACCTTAATTTCTCATATCATGACACAAAGTTAATGAGATAGTACCCCGTGTATCTTTTTACCTCTTGGTATAGCTTAGAACCTTCTTTGGCTAGCTTGAAATTGACGATGGGAAATGAGCTCTCTCTATATACATGCCTGTATAATAACCAAGAAGGCACAGTGTGTTTGATAGGAACCTAAATATAAACCCAATGCTTTCCTACATTTTAAAATTTAAGTCTGTGTCATGACCTTTATGGATAAAGTTGCCTTTCAGATATTATTTCACATATATCTGAAGTGTATGAGACAGGTGAAGTACTATCACACTGATTGCATGACCTCTACTGCTGCATTACATCTGAGATGGTTTTCTTGTACCAATTTCAAACCAATGATGCATGGATGTCTTTGAATCATCACCAGTTGAAAGAGAGAGGAATTTCTAATCAGGTTTTTATAAATAAAAACACAAAGCTGTTTGGAGTTTGGCATTTGATGAAAGTCTACAGTGATTGCATCTTCCTGAGAAAACTTACTTCAGTATTTTGTCATTAAGGAATATAGATACTAGAGGGTCAGCCTCTGGGAATTGAGGTATAAGAGCAACATTATGCACTTATAACAAACATTTAAACATTTATATTTGGGGATTTATGATTTGCACCTGCACTTTTGTAGGTTGCTATTCATTGGCAAGATGGGTTTTTTACTCACTACCAAACAGGGTAATAGATAAGATATAGGACCACTACCAGTTCTATTCTCAAAGATGGGATAAAGACATGGATAGGTCATTTAGCAAAGGGGGTGTGTGTAGGTCCAACTTCATAAGCAAGGTAGGGGTCAGAGGACTTCATAATGTCAACACTGAGTTCAATAAAGAATAATGGAGTCACTCCATCAGAGGATGGGGTATAAAAGAAATATGTTATTCCAGCTTGGGGAGATCTGTGGAATGTAAGGCTTCTGTTTACCCGGCGGGTTGAGGTTCAGGAACACAGGTCTTGCCTCCAAGAACATAGACTGTCAGGTTGCAGTTAGAAGGGGACTGTGACTCAAAGAACAGCACAGTTGCTCAGACACAACCCTGGCTGGGTAGGTAAAAAGATGAGGGCCCTTCAGTACCAGCTTCTGAGCCCTTTAATGGTATCATCACATTCCATATCAGATTTACATGGACCATGAATAGACACCACCAACCTTCCACAGGGGTTGCTTAAGAGCTTCCTATAGAACTGAGGATCGGGCAAGGGCTTTCTCCTTTATTGGCAGAGGAAGAGTCGGGCTGGGATGAGTTAGTGAGTCCAGATGAAGGGAACTGGAAGGCAGATGCAAGAAATGAAGTGAGGGTCGACTCCTATGTACTTACTGTGCCAACTTACACTTTCTCTTCCAGTAGAGTCTCTCTCTCTCTCTTTTTTTAATATCCTGGTGAATAAAAAGCTTTTGCTAAGGTGGAGGAGCTATGAACAGCTGATCCATGGGAAGCCAGTGGTGGATTCACCTCACTGGGGCCACAGGCATTCTTATTCCTCATGTTCCACTCCCTTCTCACTGTGCTTTCTGTGGACAGCTGGGGGCTAGAGGCAGGCAGAAGGAGGGGTCATGTTCCTTCTCAGCCCACCTCAGTTAACATGGCTCCTCACCTCAACTGTCTCTGGAAACAGGTTTCATTTATTAGTTCACAGAAGAAGGAAGATGTTATCAAGGAGAACTACAAAGTGACAAGGTTTTAAGTAATTCCTGTCTCTGGATTCCATGCGCTGTACGTGTCATGTTTCCCCCTCTCCCACTCCCAAGGAAGAAAGCAAATCAGTTATGCTCTTTACCCAAGGGCTGCTTTGGGAATTGAATGAAAGTGGCAGCCAGTGACTCCAGATTAAGAACTTCTTCTTGATGATGGTGAGAAAATAACCAATCCACCACGTCTTCGATTCCACATAAGAACCAAGAGTATGCAGAGGAAACATGAAGAAATGTCATTGAAAACGGGATCTCAGAGAAATAACAGCAGAGTTAGAAAGGGTGGTGCAAATCTCCTTTGGTGTTTGTTGGAAGTTTGGCATGTATGTCAAAAGGATTAGGAAAGTAGCTTTTGAAACTCAGTTCTTTCACTCTCGGAGACCCCAGGATTGTAGAGGTCCTTATGACCTTATGCTTTGTGCCCTAACACTGTCCCCTTAAAACTGTAGAAATGCTAGGAATGTGGTGGAGCTCCAGGGTGTAACCTGAATGTTGGGAAGTGTGAATAAGGAGCTGGGGGCTGTGGGGGGTGAGCTGGCTTAACCTGGAAAAGTTGGAGGAAAAGCTTACAAGTTTCTAGGCAGAAGCTATGGTCAAAACAGCTCTGAACTCAGATTCAGATTCTGGCTGTGCCAGTAACTGTGTGACTCAGGCATGTTTAACGTCTCTATTTCTCTCTGGATAAGGTGTCCTTATCTATAAAATGGGCAGATTGAACTGGATTTCATTCATGCATACAGCCATTCACATTTATTGCCAGGAACTGTGCTTTAATATGGAAGTATAAAGATAAACATTATACAGTCCCTGCTTTGGAGAAGCTCGCAATTGAGCGGAAGAGACTGATGTTGCTGATAGTTACAAAATCATGAGGAAAGTACCATAGTAAATGTACAAAGCGCTACTGGAACACAGAGAAGGGATGGGTTGCACCAGGAATAGACGTAAGGAATAGGCAATATTTAAATTACATCTCAAGCACAGAACTATGCCTTGCCTACCAAGCTATACTAAGTGATGGGCCAAGTATAAAAGCCTGGATATATGGAAATGCCTGGTATGTTGGAAGAATTTAAATGTCTAGCTGTGGCTAGAACATAGCATGTGTGGAGGCTGTTGTAAGAGTTGCAGAAGCTGAAAAAGGTGGGTTTAGGCTCAGCTATAAACCATCTTTTATGACAATTCCCGTTATCCCATTGGTTGTGAAGGCACACTGAAAATTATAAATAGAAAATTTGGATTGCACACATTTTTTTTCAATGTATCAATCTGGCAGTAGATGGCTTGAAGGCCAGAGAAAAAATGGTCATATTTGAAATATAATTAAGATGTAAAAGAACAGGAGTTAGCAATTGCTGGAGAGAGGCAGATGAGGGGGACAGAGGTGTCAGCATGGTGTGTAATGGTGTGAGAGTTCTAGCCTGAGTGTCTGAGTGGAGGATGGCAGGTTAACTGAGATGGTGACATGGAGGGGCAGGAGGCTTAGGGTAGGAGAGGTGAATTTCCTTTTGGGTGGGAATGCTCTGAGGACTTCAATATGCAAATCTGAGCATGTTGAGATGTTGTCATTTAATAGGTGGTTGGGGGCCTGCATCTGGAGGTCAGAGAAGAGAGAAAAAGCTAGGATTCCTTAGAGTAGCAGGGGTTGTAATACCTTTGGGAGAATAAAGTCCTCCAGGGAGACCTCTCACAGGACAAGAAGAGAAGAACCAAAATAAAATACCAGGAACATAGAATTTAGGTTTGTAATTCGCTGACGAGAGCTTTTGCCTCCAAGGCAAACTCAATCTACTTTAGCTTCTGTTCAGGTCATGTTGAGAGCTACCAGAAGGAGGGTCTACCTCCACTCCTCTTCCAATGTTACCTTCCTAGTAAGGTCTATATCTAAATCCTCTTCATCTATCTGATCACATCTATCTACCTTTTCTCTAAGAGTAATCAGGATCACACCCTTTCTTTGATGCTGTGTTACTTTGAATTCTCCTAGAAGCAGGTACAAAATGTGATTAGATGTACAAGAGATTTATCAAGAGAAACACCTGTAGAAGATAAAAGTTTGGGGAGGGCTGGGCCAGAGAAGGCTAGGAGAGGCCTCAGACTATGATGGAGGTGTGACCTCTGTGAAGGAGAGGAGGAAGGTAGGGAAATTGGGTATCAAGCCCCTCAGATAACAACACAGTTTCAAGAAAGACTTGGCCAGGCTGATTGGCAGTTTTAAAATCAAAATTGCCAATCTGAGGTATCTCACATCTCAGGGGAACAGGCTTTCCTGGGTACCCCCACCATGCTTAGTCAGTCATTTGCTAGAAGGAACCCACAGGAAGTGCGGTCCCAGTGGAATAGCAGCTGGGCATGTGAGCTGGAAAGCCTCCCTGCAGCAGGAGACTCTGAATGGCACATCTCACTTCAACCACAGATGCTTCCAGTGACTCAGTAGCATTTCTTTCCAAATGTGCTACTGGCAGTTATTGTCCAAACCAGTTAAAACTCAGACTCCTGCCATTATTCATTATTTCATTTGTGTCCACCCAACTAGGTTATAAAGCTTTCTTTAAACAGCAATGCCCAACATGGAGTCCTTAACTCAGAAGGTATTTAAGTATTCATCATAATAAAAATTGTTTTATTTTCATTACATGAATCTGCTGATGGTAATAAACAATGGGAGTTTGAACTTAGGAAATTGGGATGGGTGGAGGGGTTAAGGGAGAGTATAGTTTGGATGAAGAGTTCCACAGATACCATAGTGAGGGGGGACAGAAATAAAGTAAGTGAAGTAGACACACCCACGAGAGAAAAGCAGACGCTAGGGTGTAGGCACCTACATTTGTTGAGATAAAGTCCCAGTAGGCACACAGAACACGATATCCAGAGAATGTGGTAGAAAGGGCTAGTCTAGAGAAAGAACTAGCGTTGTGGGGGAGGGGGGAAATCCAGCAGGATGGGATGGATGAGAGTTGAAGTAGACATCACTGCAACTCCCTTTTGTTGAGAACTAAGCTTTCTGCCCAGAGAGGCAGTTTTCATGCACCATGACACACCTTCTTAACTTTGGTGAATTGGACCAGAAGAGACACCTGTCCCCAGCTGAACCCCCTGGGAATTTGGAGTTGGGATGCAGTAAATCTAATTAGTTGAACTTTCCCTGAACTGAGCTGACATGTTCAAAATAGGGCTCTTGGAAACTGTTGGGGCAATCGTGTACGCTAAGAAGCAGGAGAACTGGTTTGCAGAAAGACAAGAATGAGTCAGGCATTCAGAGAAGAGCTGAGAGGCAGTGTAACTCCAGAGACAGGGAGTGAGACGGAGAGAGTAGTTGCCTGGACTCCTGAGGAATTTCCATTCCTGGACCTGATCCTGAGCCCCATCCCCCAAGTTCTGAGATAACACTCCAAACCCTAGAATAAATTCCCAGTTTTGCTTAATCCAGTTTGAGAGAGTTTCTTTTAGTAGCAGCCAAAGAGTATTGATTGAGACAGTGTTTCAGCAGATAGGCTGAAGACACAAATAGGGAATTCAGAAATGTGCAATGTGCTGACACACAGCCAGGCAAGAGGTTAGCATTAGGAAAACAGAAGCAGAGCCCTAGGAAGAGGGGCCTGGACAAGGCAGGTCTTTGCCTGGTAGGAACCTGGTAACCAAATGCGTTATCAAGTCAGGGACGAGCATCCAGGATCTGGTTATAGGAAGGAACTAGGGTGTAAGGTAGAGCCTTCATCACAGGAACAAGGCAGAAGTTGATTATTAGGAGTCAGGCAGAAGGTCAGAGGCTGACTGAGACCTTCAGATCTAATGAGGATGGAATTCACACATACATTTAGTAAGAACTATTGGGTATCTGTTACATTCAGAGGAATTTTGTGTATCGTGGATTAACAGACGGAGTTGGGGGTAGGGCCAGGGACTAGGGGGTGGAGCCAGCCTGGGGGTAGAGACCCCCTGGTACATGCTCTGGAGGAGAGAAGGCTTGGGAGGGCAGAATCAGGCCAGGAGCCAGGCAGCTCATGATGTGGAGTAGGTGAAAGATTTTTAGAATTTGGAACATTGTAGGGCAAAACAGACGTGGAAGAAGTTGAAACTGAAAATTCAGAAAGCAATTTCTTCCAAAGAGCAGCAGAAGAGTGATTCAGAAAGGAAGATAAGAAGATGTCAGGCACACAGCTTATCTATTTGTCAGCTTCTACTAGGGCCCTGGTGGCAACTGATGAACCCATAGAAAATACCTCTTGTGCCTCTTCAGGCCAGATGAACTGTTTCATCACCCACCTGCTCTACTTTACCAAAGTTAAAAATTTCAAGAGGATTTGGGAGGCTATAAATGCCAGCCTTTCCTAATTCAATCCAGTCTTACCAGAGGCAAGATTGGATTCCTTTAATATAATTCAGCTCAACATCTACTGGTTTAACCTTGAACCCTGACCTCCTTGGAAGAAGAGATACAGTAAGAAAAGAGGAAAAGTTAGAAAGAATAAAAATTAAGAAATGCTCTATAATCTGTTACTCATATTGGAGTAGAACTAGGCCAAACACTTAATCTCCTATGAACTTCTGTATCTCCCACTTATAATTTTGAGTATCCTGTAATTACAGATACTACCTTTCGTCAGGACCCCAAAAACATTTTTCCAGGCAATGTTAGGGACTCTCTGTATAGTATGTTACTTAACCTAGACAAGATGTACTGGAAACTAACCTTAATAATGACAAATTAGGCAACATAACATTTGCTCCATTTCTTTTCTCTTAATCATATTTCTAGTGTTGATCATGGTATTAAATAGAGTCAAAAGATCTGGGGCTGAGTCAGCAATTTCTGGTTGGCTTCTGACTGGCTTGATGGGGAGCAAATTTTTTAACCTCCCTAAGCCTTCATTTTCTCGTTCATGGAGGAATATTAACACATGCCCTAATACCTTGCTGGGTGATTTTAAAGGCCATGTATGAAAACCGCTGAAAATGGTATAAACACCAAGGGAAAATAGGCAGGTCCTTTAGTAAATCAGCATAGTAGAGCAAAGAATCTGTACCAGAATCTAATTTTTCTCCTTACTGGCTCTGTGGCTTTGGGCAATTCATTTGAGCTTCAAGTCTTGTTTTTTTCAATTATAAAAGAAGTATGATAATATTTTCTGTTTCATTTTTTATGAAGATTAAAATGACATATGTATACCAAAATATAAAGAATATATTAATGACTACAACTTTTAATACTGTCTCAGAATAGAATAATGAGATTTTGGTGAAGGATAATCTCAAGGCCAAATACATGGGAATTGATTTTGTTTCTTGTTATGAAAGTATTAATATAATTTGACTTTAGGTTGTCTTTATCTGATCCTTTCTAGAATATTTTCATAGAAAATTGTTCTGATTTCTGTGAAATGTCAAATTTAAGCAAGACATAATCACTTAAAAATAAAACATGGAATTCAGTTACATACCAAAAATAAATATGTGTGTCCTTAAAGATCCTTTGTAAATTTTTTTTGAATGAAGTCTTTCAGAAAACAAAAATGGTATGGTACATTTGTATTCATAATTTATCAGTTTAATACTCCCTTGAATTGAGAGAAATATGGGTTGTATACATAGGGATAATGTTCTAATAAAAGGGTTTAGTTAAGCAAATATGATTCAGTTTTAGATTGAGATTGTTACCACTCAAAGGAGTTACTTTCTTGCATTTTTTAAAAAATAAAATTATTCTGCATTTATATTGCTTAAATTCTAATGTTCTTTAACCTTTTATTTTCTTGCAAGATAATAGTTGGAGAAACTGCAGTGTTTTGTCTACAACTGGCCACACGGGATTTTGAAAACCAGGAGAAAACTATTTTAACTGGAGATTGTTGCTATATAAACCCACTGGTGCGGCGAACTGTACGATTTTTGGGTATGTGTTCATTGAATTATTTTTATTGTTGCTGAAACCATGTTTATGTATAAGCTAACCCTTAAAATGATCAGCATTTTAACTCTATGCAAATATTGGATTATATTTTATTTGAAATGTCTGTTTGGTTTTAAAAATAACAGTGCATACTACTTTCTCTTATATGGCTCCACCTCAGATGTAATTTCCATATTATTTTAAGAAAAAAAAAAAGAACACCACACTTGGATGTTTAATATTCTTTAAGAAACTAAAAATTATATAATTAGAAGAAATGATTTACTGTGTTTATGAAATTTCAGAAACAGTGCTTGGGGAGAAATGATAATCTAGTTAGATTGTTGAACATCATGAAAGACAAGAAAAATAGCTTGGCAAAGAAAAGATATGTTGTGTTTGTTAATTATCAGATGTAGCTCTCCATGCACTACCTCTGAACTTTTTTTTAATGTGAACAAAAAGGTATTAGTGATTTTATTAGAGGAAAAGATTTACTATTATTATATTGTACACCTGAAACTAACATAACATTGTACATTAACTATACTGGAATTAAATTTAAAAATTTTTTAAAAAATTTTTTATTATATTATGTTTAATTTTAGAAAAAGATTTACTGATACTTGAGCCTTCAGTCTGAAATTCTAGCACTAATACATGTAAGAATTGATGAATTATTGAAAATCATTTCAATTCAGTAGAAACTTGGCCAAGACAAATTTTTTAACTGGACACAATAAAGTTTAATATAAATTATCATTTCCAGTATTTACCAGATAAAAAAGTATGTCTGTATATGCTAAATAAAATTTAAGATAAATTTTTATCTGTATTTAGATTGAGATTAAGGTCCTGTACCCTTCAATGTATTTCTCATATTGGTGGGATCAAGATGAAGACTTTAGAGATATTATGCATAGATCACCTAATCTATATATAAATCCACTTAAAGATTAATCAAATGTTATCTTGCCTTTGAATCTCTCTAAAGACAAAAGGTCTCCATATCTAAGACTGTTCTTTTTATTGCCATCAAGTTATGCATCTCCAAAGCCCTCTTTTATACTGTTGAAGTGATGACAACTTTTATATGAAACTTTAAAAAGCTATTTTTTACATGCATCAATACTGTGTTCTTGACTCATTATCTTTGCATGAGTCATTTAATAACAAAATAAGCAATAATATACTCAAAACTAAAAATGATAAAATTGACACTTTGCAAAATACTGTTAAAGCAAATTTTATTATGCCTACTTAAGTAGATATTTTTTTGCATTTGCACACATATTTCTAAAGAATATATGGCACAAAATAAAGCATGTTTTAAATCTGTGTATGTTTCTCATTATATGATTTTATGAAATATTTACGAATGCTTGATTTGTTTCTTTTCCCTTGTTCATTATGATTTGGATATTTCTGGTTTGTTAAAATGGGAAGTTTATAAGCAAAACATTATTGCATAATAGGGCATCATTCTTTGTAGGGACTTTATCCTGGTGGTCAGCACTGTGGATACATTCATGGGATCTCACTTTAATAAGTATCTTTGTAGCTACAGTATTGGCCTTGGGCCTGATGCACTGAATATTTTAATTCAAAAGCACATTTAGAAACTTTACAAGTATCAAGAGACATTTCCATATCCTTATCAAATACTTCTATTTTACACAGGAAAACTTATTACAACAGATAAAGAGAATGGTTTGGTTAAATAAAATGAGTACATCTTAGCCTAGATTTCAAGGGAGTAGAGATGAAGACTTGCCAGCTAAGTTCCTGTGCTGGGCCATGATGTTTGGAAGCAGAGGTTATGTACATGAACGTTCTATTAAGCTCCTCCATTCTCTTTCATTTCTCTGCCTCTCCTAAGTTTCTGCTTTTGATAACATTTACTTGTATGACTCATGAAATGCCGGGAAGATGTAAAGAAAGACCTTTTCATTATTTCCTTTTAACGTTTCTAGATAAAGAACTAAGGTCTTTGTTTCGTTGCCATTGTATACACATAGAGTTTTGCTATGTGCAGGTTTATGTGCCTGAGCCTTTTATAATCTTATATAATATTTCAAAAATTAAAAGGATAGCCATGCTTCTGATGCTGGAAAATTATTTGATCCTGCACAACTTTCCTGGTGACTTCCTAATAACAGCCAATAATTATGTATAAAGGTTTAGCAAACAAACAATCCAGAAATTTATGACTAAGAAATAAAGCATCTGATTATTATCATAGAACCATATGACTTTTTAATGAACCAACTGTTTGGGAAGTTTTCTCCTGGCATAATGTAAAAATGCCTGATGGAATTTTACTTCCCAAAATTAAGAAGAATAGATTTCTTCACATTGATACCACATCCTCAAAGATTGTTATCTGTCGGTTTAATTGAAAATGGTGCCAAGGAATTTATTTTGCCTAAATAGTGGAGAAAAATAAATTTTGGTTCTAATGACCAATGACATTGAATTTAGAAATTTTTTTTTTAATTTGAGTAAATTGTCACATTCCTCATAAAAAAAAAAAAAAATCTGTGTATACTTAATTTTATACGTTCCGGTAACCAAAGCGAATAAATTTTAATGCTGTGAAGATAACTGAAAAGTCATAATTTTGACTGCACTATTATTTACGAAATTGCCCCAAATTTGATAAAGTCCAACCATAAAATATAAGGTGGAACTAAGTTACTAGTCGTTATGTGACTTTTTAAAATGTGTTTGTGAAAGCAGTGTAGAAAGCAGTCTGAACCATTCTTCTTAAGATTTTCCACGACATTTAGGGCACCTGGGTGGCTCAGTTGGTTAAGCGACTGCCTTCGGCTCAGGTCATGATCCCAGGGTCCTGGGATCGAGTCCCGCATCGGGCTCCCAGCTCGGCAGGGAGCCTGCTTCTCCCTCTGACCCTATCCCCTCTCATGCTGTTTCTCTCTCGCTCTCTCAAATAAATAAATAAATAAAATCTTTATTAAAAAGATTTTCCACGACATTTAAATGAAAACTAATGGCATTGGATTTTACTGCTAATTGGTACCTCCAGCAGAGTTAAAATCAGTCTGAATGGGTTTAAGAGGCATAATCAAAGGGAGACACCTGCTCTGCTTTATGTTTATAAGATGCAAAATATTTTCAAAATAGGGAAAAATCAAGATGGCTAACACTAGTAGAAGGTGAGAAGCTGAGCCCTCTCCAGAGAAATATGTCTCCTTTTTAAAAATTGCATTACCCAAACACAGTCTTAGAATATATCTTCTTCTTTTATCTTATGTCATAAACCTGCCATGCATAAACTGTAGCCAGTGGTAGACAGCTCGATATGTTAAATAATTTAACACTCCCACTACTCCAGAAAGCAAAGAATTGGAGAGAAGTGAAATGGAAGGAACCACATGTATGTATGAATTATTTTATAGTTTCTAAAATATTTCCATGTTGGCTTATCGTAAACTGAAATACAAACAAAACAGAGTTACGATGGTTTGTTTTCTTCCTCAGGTATTTATACATTTGGGCTATTTGCTACAGATATCTTTGTCAATGCTGGGCAAGTAGTCACAGGGAATCTGGCTCCACATTTTCTTGCCCTGTGTAAGCCCAACTATACAGCGCTTGGATGTCAGCAGTATACACAGTTCATCAGTGGGGAAGAGGCCTGCACGGGCAACCCAGATCTCATCATGAGAGCAAGGAAGACGTTTCCATCCAAAGAAGCGGCTCTCAGTGTCTATGCAGCTATGTATCTGACAGTAAGTAAGGATTATTAACCAGTCTTAGTCTGCCTTTCTGTTCATTCTCCCAATGTAGAAATTCTTTTTCTCTGCCATAATGGAAGTCACATTAACAGCTTAATTTATTAATTAAATTTAATAAAATAAAATTATTATTATTATTAAATTTAATTTATTAATTAAATTTAATATTTTAGCCATTTAATTTATTTTTAATAATAGCTGTTTGGACTGTGAATAGAATTAAGTCAGTTGACTCTCATGAGATTATGTGTGGGTAGTTGGTTGTCTTAAAGAATATAGTCATTAGCATTTCTATTTGAGAATATGTTTGTCTTTATGTTAAATAGGGCTTAATGGAAACAAATTTGTCCCGTAGCCGTCCCCATAATCTTATAATAGCCCAATTAAGAAAACTATCCAGGCCTCTTAGCTGCCTACTCAAGCTTTAACATTCTCTGGTGGAGGTGGGGAAAGGGGCAGTCTTTTCTTTAGAAAGTTTTTTGTTTGGTTATTGGTAACAGTTGTCATCATAATATCTCAACTAGTGTTTCACTACTTTCGCACAGAGCTAGCCAAAATGTCCTTGTAAATTATGGGTTTTTTTTCTTTATTCTTGAGTCTTTGCCGTCATTTTGGTGGTGAGAGCCAGACCCCTCCCGCAGATGTCCAGGACCTCTAGGTGGAAGTAAATGGTCATGGTTGAGTGCGTTACGGCTTCACAGGGGTAGAAAGAAGGGCAGCCTTGACAGGCAGCTCCTGGACCCAGCATTCCTGCCATCTGCCCTTCCCTCTATTACCAGGATCTGCCTTGTAGTTCTGGAGCTGGACTCCCAAAATATATTCTATAGGCTTTTCCATGCCTACAGTAAAAAGTTCAAAGATTTTAAATGTCTTTCGGGGTTCTCCTTTCCAATGATTCTAATAGCTCCTTTCTTCTGATTCCAGCTCATTGACTAGAGATCTCAGGACCTGTTCATTGCTGATGACTTAAAAAAAACTCAGAATTATTTTTACCCTCAAGGAGCTATTTGATTACGGAAATATTTCTGATATTCTTAATGCAGTCGTGTCTGCTTGTCTCTAAAAGCAGAGAGAATACCCAGTAATACCCTATGACATCTCTACTTGAGATTGGAAACAAAATTACTGAATAAGCAACAATTTAGGAGGGAAAATATAGCACCATACATACCGCTCACAATGGCAGGATAATTCTGGAGGCCATAAGTACATGCATTTTAACATTTCTAAAGTTTTCAAGCTGAGCTAATTCTGTCCCTCACAGCCTGGACTTTTAAAAATCCCATCAAAAAAGGTTTTGTAGAGTTAAAGATCAAATCTCATCCTATCCATTTTCTCTTCCACTGTCTTCTGACTTCTGTATAGTTTGTCAGTTACAACTGCCTTCTTCCCCAATGTGCTCCCAACTCCACTCTTCCAATTTCCCCTGATTTCTTTATCCCATCAGCTTTGCTTTCTGCTTCCCATTCTAAGGCACTACAGACTTGCTATAAATCTGTTTATCCATGCATATTCTTTCTTATTCATTATATTGCTTCACCACATGTCCCATCTCTCTTAGAATATGAAGCATTCAGCCTGAAAATGAAGATTTAAAACTTGAGTGAATCAGAAGTCACAAAATACTTTTCATTCATTGTCATCACTTCTAAATCTGACCTTGTTATTTGTATCCGAGGATGAATTGCAAATATCTGCATATATATATGTGATCAAGCCAATGACTTGAGACAAATTCCAGAATACTCTCTGAACCCAAATCCTGTTACATGATTATTTTAGCACTAATAGATGATTGGTTTTGCTGTCTAACCAGGGTTTGCCAATGGTAGTGAATGTGTGAGTACTATAAATACTTGATCTTTTTGTTCTGCCAAAATCGTGTTTTCAAAGGCATCGCTTTGGGAGAAGGCATTATGCTTTTAAGTCCTGGAGAAATCTTAATATCTTGTCTTGCCTCTGGTCAGCTGGCAAGTGTTTTAGCAACCTCTTATCTATATATAAAATATATTATAATTATATAATAATTATAATTACTGTAGCAAACATTCATTGAGCATTTACTGTGTGTCAAGCACCAAGTGCCTCACTTTTACTTACTTAATATATTACTAATTGTATTAAAATTTATTCTTTATTGATTGCTATTACTATTTATGTAGTAATTGAGTATTTGTATTAATTTACTGGATCCTTATAAAAACTCCTTGAAGTATGTAGTATTATTATGCCCATTTTACAGATGAGGACGCTCAGAAAGTGAAGTAACCTGTCCAAATCCATAGAACCACCCATTTCCCTGGCTACAGTGATTCCAAATATTCCAGACAAGGGATATTAAATCATATTAGTTCTAGTGTGTGCATGGTCAGCTAAATTTCCTCCTGCTGCCACATAATCTCAGCATCCATAAAGGTTATGGCCGAGGGTTCAGATGGTAGATATGTTTAGAGAAAAAACATTTAATAACTCTCCAGCACTCGGAAATCTTCTATCATTAAACAGTGGTTCAGACTAAAAGTCAGGATCCCTCCTTGTAATTACATTGCAGGGTACCTCTGTCTTCTTAACAATAGATTCTGTTCTCTGCTAACTGCTTTTCTCTCTCCCCTGCCACCCGGTTATGAGTGTGGGAGTGTGGGCGGCTGCTATGGCAACTCTGGATATAACTCCTGCTGCAAACGTAGGCATTCCAGTCAGGTTTTGCTGTTATATTTGAACCCGTATACATATATATTTCTTCCCAGCTTCACTAGAGACACCTTGGGAAAACTTTATAATAGAAATGTTGGAGTGGGGGCGCCTGGGTGGCTCAGATGGTTAAGCATCTGCCTTCGGCTCAGGTCATGATCCCAGGGTCCTGGGATCGAGTCCCGCATCGGGCTCCCTGCTCGGCAGGGAGTCTGCTTCTCCCTCTGCCTCTGCCTCTCTCTCTCTCTCTCTGACTTTCATGAATAAATAAATAAAACATTAAAAAAAAAAAAAAGAAATGTTGGAGTGTTTCGAACTAATGCAGTCTCGTGAAATGCTTGCCGGAATTTTGATGAGTAGGTAAATAAATAGGAAAACAGCCATATATTCAGGATTTTCTTTTTTTTTTTTATTAAAGTTTTATTTATTTATTTGCGAGAGAGAGAATGAGAGACAGAGAGCATGAGAGGGAGGAGGGTCAGAGGGAGAAGCAGGCTCCCACTGAACAAGGTGACCGATGCGGGACTCGATCCTGGGACTCCAGGATCATGACCTGAGCCGAAGGCAGTCACATAACCAGTTGAGCCACCCAGGTGCCCCCTATTCAGGATTTTCTGTGGAAACAGGCTTATTGCTGTATTTAGGTAGAGATAAATTTGTTTAATGTTGTGTAGGTATTACAAACATGTCAATACATAAATCAAAATAAGTAAGTTCTATTGTGAAGTATATGAATAAGAGCTGCGGCATATTTTTCTGATGTTTCTCTTTGTGGATTAGTCAATAAAATTAAGGAACTTGAAATCTCCCTTAGCATTTGACTTTAATTAAGGCTTTGGGGGTAATTTGATAACAGAGCTGTTCTCTTTTGCTTTACTGAGAACTTTCAGGGGGAAAAAAAAAATCCCTATGCCTATTTTTGTAAATGTTGTTGGTTTCCCAGGAAAAAAATTCTGAAGGGTATTTAACCCTCAACCATTAAATTTATAATTCAGTGTTAAGTCACATTGGAATAATATTTGAATTTAGTTTTGTGTTATTCATTCATGTAAAATGAACAGTTTTTCTAATTAAAGTCAAATGAACTTCAAAGTTGAGAATGAGAAATAATGTTTGGTGACTTTCCAGTTAACCTCATAAATCAGGGAAACAGAAAGACATAAAATGATCTCTTTAGGTTACTTCCCTTTCTGGCCTTAGATTGATTTTTCTGAAAATCTTTAAAAAAACAGAGAAAGAGAGAAAGAAAGACAAAAGGGTTGGCTATACTCGTTGGCCTGTTTTCATGATCTTTTGCTGTAAACAAACCACCCTAAACCTCAAAACAAGAATTTGCTATCCTCAGGATTCTGTGGGGTGATCTGTGGTTTTACTGGTAGTCAAACCTTGCTTCTCTCATGGGTTGTATTTAGCTTAGGGGTAGATGGGGCTGGGCCTCGCTCATTCTCAAGAGATTTTCCCTGAGAGCAGCTTCCAAGAGAGCAGAGGTCCAAGCTACAGGGCATTTTGAAGCGTAGGCTCCAAGACTCATTCACCATCCCCATCTCTGTGCTCTATTGGTCCAAGCAAATCCACAAGGCCAGCCCGGATTGATGGGGGCAGAGATACAGACTCCACCTATAAATGGGAGGCGCAGTACAATCAGATTGTAAAGAAGTGAATATACCAGGAAAGGAGGGATTTGTGGATATTAAGCAGTTCACTGCAGTCTTTCCCCAGAATTAGCAGAAGCCTCTGAAATATCATTCCTCCCCTTGTTGGTGTCCAGTCTTTGGCATTATCCTGCTCTTGCTTCCCACCCAGCCATCTTTTAAAATAATCTCAGAGGTCCCAGGTGCTCATGGGCTGCCAAGACAAGGGTTAAACAAACACAACCCACTGGTATCTGTTTGCCCCTCCATTAGTAACATTTTACCTAATCTCCGTAGGGGCACAAACAGGTCCTCATTCTGGGGTACAGGAATTTGGGGGGTGCATGGCAGTTTGGCTGCAGCATGTGATGTCATGTGACTGGTCATGGATTGGGTTTGGCAGAGAAACATCAGGGTGGGTAAAAAGAAAAGCTCTGGGCTACCTTCATGGATTTGTCTGGAGTGACTGATCAGATCTGGCTGCCATCAGAAAGCCATGCCTCTAAATCTTCCCTGCCCAGAGGTAATTTAATGCTGAAATGTATAAGATCCCTGTGCTCTAGATTTCAAATGAGCAAATTTGTGTCTACTAGATAATCTATCAAACAATATTTATTGAGCACCCACTTATAATGTGACTGCTCTCCTATTAACTATGACTATTATTGCCATCACCACTATTATTAGTCGATTGACATTTGTCCTGTCAGCCTTCAGCTAAGTGTCACAGGGGGAAGGGAGGTTACTAAAGACATCTGCAAAGTACCCACTGAGTTGCAATGTTTTCATTATCATGAACCCCTTTTATAACTTACCTTTTTATTTTATTTTATTTTATTTTATTTTATTTATTTGTCAGAGAGAAAGAGAGAGCATAAGTGGGAGGAGTGGCAGGCAGAGGGAGAAAGCAGGCTCCCCGCTGAGCAAAGAGCCCGATGTGGGACTCGATCCCAGGAGCCCGGGATCATGACCTGAGACGAAGGCAGCCACTTAACCAACTGAGCCACCCAGGCGTCCCTATAATTTACCATTTTCTTGTCCCACATTCCTCCATGAACTTGATATTTCTAAATCTTCTATCTAATATAATGCTTTCCCATCTCAACTTAGGCCCAGATATTGAACAGCGGCCCATAATAATAAAAATATAATAACGCTGTTTTGAAATGATACACATACAGTTATTAAAATTGCACACATACAGCTATTAAATAATAAACAGTAAATGAGTAAAGACGCATGTATGCTGGGGTTCCTTAGGTGTTAGCAAACTCCAGGATGGGGATTCCTGGCAGCACTTGCACGTTAGGAAAACAGGACTTACTCTTAGAGGACAATATACGGTATAGTCAGGGCTGCATTAGGACTTTTGTAGGCCCTAGACACTTACTTTGCTTTCAGGGCCTCTTCTGCCTTTGAAAAACAATGTATAAAATGTATAAAAGCAAATTTATAAATAACATATATTAAACGTGTTCTTCAACCTAAATGTTCACCTTTCCTTCTGTTTTTAAAAGAAATGAAGACAGTTTTATTGGTCCCTAGAAGTATCATGGGCCCTCGGTACCATGCCTACTGGATAAGTTTGCCCTGAAGAGAGTGCATAATAAACTTTTCGATGGAATATGATTGTTAGTCTATCTGGTAATGACAGTGAAAACCATTCAGTATCCAGGAGGGAAAGATCACTGTTGCCAAGCACCATGGGAGAGTGCTTCAGAAGTAAGTGGTACTTGGGCTGGGTTTTGAAGATGAACATAATTTGAATAGGTAAAGTAGAGGCATTCCAGGTAAGGGGACAGTGAGAGCAGAGACAGCAAGCAAGAAACAGCAGATACAATTAGGAACTAATGAGGGGGAACCTCCAATGGGGAACATAGATGGGATTTAAGGATTAGCAAGAATAAATAAATCAGAAACACACTGTAAACCAACCCAAGGCTTCACATTTGGGTTAACAAGTAATGTGGAGTTGAAAAATGACATTACAGCAATGTTTCAGAATGATTTTATTTAATTCAATTCCATAAATATATAGGGAATGCCTAGAATGCATCAAGCCTGAATATGCTGATATAAACTCCTTCTGAAGTTGATTTAAAATGGTCTAATAGAGTGTAAAGACAGAACTAAAAAGGAAAGAAACTAAAAGTAAAAGGAATATTTTAACGACATTGTCAAAGAATCTCAGACATGAAATAAGGGTTTGGAATTAGCTGCTTCCCTTAAGATTGGGAACCCTAGCATTGATGAGACCAGAGTCAGATGAAATGAA
This sequence comes from Mirounga leonina, assembly GCF_011800145.1. Lineage (NCBI taxonomy): Eukaryota > Metazoa > Chordata > Mammalia > Carnivora > Phocidae > Mirounga > Mirounga leonina. Next base: position 11,777,248 of record NW_023270447.1, read on the forward strand.
GTGAAATGAAATGAAATTCCTAGGTTCTGAGAAATGGAATGAGCTCGGACTCTACGAGCTGCCAAAAGCCTGAACCATGGCAGGGCGAGTATAGATATGAGCAGCTGGGAATCCCTAAGCATTTTCTCTTAGAGCACAGGAAAGGGAAAGTCTGACCAGGATCCAGAGCCATGGCTCCAGTGTGAACTGTGGGGCTCACACACCATCACCAGCTTCCTTCTATGCTATGGCTAAATTGAGCCACATCCCTGGGCTGCCTGCTCTGTATTGCACCCCTCTGTCCCCCAGCTTCCATGTACTGGAAAGTAACAGTCTGGCCACATACTGAGTACTTTATAGGCCTTTATAGGCCTCAATCTTCACAGTGGCTGGAAGAAAAGTATGGCTGTCTTCATTTTACAGGTAACAAAACTGAAGATACAAGAGGCTGATCAACTTGCCCAATGCTGTATTGCTAGTATTTGTTAGAAGCAGAAATGTGACGCAGGCCAGTGTCATTCCAAAGCCAGTATTTGGTCTCTTATTTTGCACTACTTCCTGGCATGCCCCCCCAGTGGAAAGGAGGCAGCTGCAGGCTGAGTGATCAGAGTGCAGTGCCTCACACACAGTAGGTGAAGAAAACTAGTCAATGGATTTTAATAGAACGTTGCACGATATGAATTAGGACGGTTGTTGAAAAAGTGTGCACTCCATAATTTCCCGTCTCATGTCTTATTTTCCAGGCAGCCAAGTAGCTCAAACACTAAAAATAATATAAATGGTCATGATGATTGGATTTTAACTATACTTTTGATTTTAAGTGAATGAATATTTTATTCTTACAATCCTTAATTTTTAATAATTTATGTTCTGCACATCATTTGAGATGCATTTCAATTGCTTTTAAAATGACAACTTCTAAGTTACCTTTTACTTCTTTATCATGTACAGTAATAACCTAAGTGGCATTGGCAGAACTTAATGCTCATGAGACCACCATGGTAGGCACTATGACTTTGACCAGGTCCAACAGAACCCAGATTACAATGGGCAACTCTAAACGTGTGGTCATTTGATATCCCAGAATCAAACATTCCATTTCTTCCATGCCCAGTAACATGCTCAAGTCCATTTTTCAAAAGATGCATCAAGCTCTACTGCAGAAGTAATGGACTTGCTCCTGAATTCTAGGAGCCAACACTGTGATTCTCACACGAGGGCTGGCCATGAGCTCCAGACTGTATGTTTTCCTCCACTGACATCTCAAGCATCCTAGGGCCTGCTGGATCCTGTGGTCCAAGTAACAGGGCTGCTTGCCTGTATTTGTTGTCAGGGCCCTTTTCTGCTCCAGGGCCCACTTAAAGCTGGCAGCTTTTCAGGTCACCTGGTCTATAGGCCAGAGCAGTATCCAGAGGTGTGGGACGTGAGTCCCCAAGAACACAAAGTGATCTAAAGGTGCTGTGTTTCTTTCTTTGTGGTAGGGGTTCAAGATAAAATAATTTGTCTTTTACTTTGGAGGGAATATGTAGTATGTTCCTGGTCAATGGATCCCTAAAAACTCGATTGATGTCCCAAGCTTTTGAATCTTACAGGGTTTATCTCCCAAGATCTGCAATGCATGTGTCTTACCAAGGCCTCCAGTGCACTGACCATCTCTTATTTACCTTGTTCGATCAACATGATGTCTTTGACGCAAAGAATCAATATGATGATCATGTCAGACCATGATATGGCAAAGAGCAGGAGGGTTAATATAGCACTGACGTAAACCATGATATAAAAATTTGCCTATTCCATGTGAATGTGAACTCTTTCTCATCCTCTTTCCTGAACAAGATAGAAAAGAATGCATTTGACAAATCAGTGATCACTACTACCTGGTTGAAGATTCAGTAGTCTACAGTCATTCTCCAGGATCTGTCCATATTGGTGAATTAAATAGAGATAGGATAAAAACACCACCCCTGAATTCTTGAGATCCTAAGTGGTGGACAAATCTTCACCATTTCCCCTCACTTAATGTGGTATTGCTTTTGATTTACTATCTTGGCAGGAGTGGGAGGGTATAGTTTCATAAGTTTCCTATTGAATTCCCCCAATACTCTACCTGCCAAGGGGAAAATGTCTACTGGATGTGTTCACAGACCTAGTGGACTTTGGCCCGTATTCACTACATAGTCCCCATGCAACCCTACTCTAGCAGGGACCATGATGATGCTAATTCAGGTCTCTAGGTATCAATGTCCCCTTAGACTCTGTGTCCCATAATCCTCAAAATATCTGGATATTTTCTTCTCCCCAACTATATAGTCACCTGAATAAATGGTCATAGGTCATATTGGGGAAGGACTGGTAAAATCCTTACACTATATACTTTCTGTCATGTTGCAGGGTCCTTCCCTCTGGGGACCAGCTGCCTCTTCAGTTAGTGCGTTTCATTTCAGTTTGGTAACTGCCTAAAGGAGTAAAACTTTTTATTGGGGCATCCACTTTCAGCTCTTCATTCTTGTTATCTTGTAGTTATAGATTAAGTATTCTTCTTGGCTCCTCATCTATTTGCCTCTAGAAAGTGCTATGCTTTATAAATCAATTCCAAAACTTTCTGCTGGTCACATCACCTTGGCTGTCACTCAGGCTTTCTGCATTGTTATGATAATTCACACACACACACACACACACACACACACCTGCTTCTGATGGTTAAGCACTGGCGATTGGCTTCTGTTTCTTCAGGCACCCCATGATCTGCATGGATATAAAGGTCCCAGCTCTGTGGTAATCTACCCTACCATCAATAATGGCCTGCAGAGGAGAGGCATCCCTCAACTTCTGTGCCCTGCTAGTGCCCCTCTCACTAGCACATTCCTCGTGCCTCAATGAACAGTGCATCCATGAGGTCTCCTGTGGTACATCATCTTCTGTGGGTCCTTCAGTCCATATTATATGTCCATTCCAGCAATGCCACTTCTCTGTGCCTTTTAAGTCCTTCCTCCACCACCTGCCAAAGCAATTCAGGCATGTCAGCTTCATTGAGAGAAAGTAATCACTTTCTCCAGGCTCTTAGGAACCTGCCCAGCAGGGAGTTTTTACTGTTCCTTGGGGGCCTTGGAAGAATATTAAATCCCACATCTCCAGGGAGAGTGTCCTCATGTCAACAAACACTCTCTTATCCTGTTTATATTTCAGCCTCCTTGATAAAGCACCCTCAAAATCCAGCCACATAGATTTCCCCTGGCTTCAGATGTCATGTGTCAGCTAATTCTTACAGCAGTTTTGGGGCAGAGTCTGTCCTCCCTTATCAGGTTCATCTCATCCTGGGCAACTAAGCCCTAATTGTTGGCCTGGAAGCCAGAAGAAGAGGTTGAAGCAGATCTCGAGAGGGCCTCTGTTGCCCTGCGGGAAAGAGGCTTCTCACTCCCATACCCCCACCCCACCCCCCAGCTAGAATGGTATGGGTGGGGCTGGGAGGAGTGCTAGCCCTGAATAGGTAGGGATGGGCCACATCTGAAGGCTCCAAGGGTTTAGAGGAGTCTAATGAACCATAATCTTCATGTACATCCGCTCAGATGTCCCTGTCCCTTGTGTCAAGGTCTTAGATTTTTCTAGCCAGAGTCCTGTTCTTGGCATAACAGACCTGCCTTACATGAGCATTCAATCATCTTTGAAGATCCCTGAACTTAGCTAATAAGTCGTTAAGTCTGGCCTTCAGCTTTTTTTACTCTGACATTGCAGAAACAATGGCTTTTTTTAAGTTCCCAAAGAGGCACTCTGGCCATCACACTCGATTTTCATTTGTTTGTTAACTGTCCTCAGTTTTTCATTTTCCTTCTGGAGGGCACCAACACAACTTAATAAGAGCCAGTCAATTGCATTATCCCTCTAGGCATTGTTTCCGTGGACTTCTCAACTTCCCATGTCATTGGCCTGGTTAGAGTATTCCTCTTTACTAAGTTGACCAACCGTCAGACTTCAGACTCCCAGTGCTAAAATCAGGAAAGTTTAGTGTAAACTAGGTTAGGTTGGCTACCCTGTCCCCACCAGAACATTCTCCCCAGTCACAACGGGTGGGTTGTAGCAATTGGATTGCTACCTGGTGGACTGTATGTACCTCATTTCCAGCAAGAACATGTCCCCAGACCCCATCTTACCACCTCTTTTCTTAAATCATCCCAATTCTGTTAGGATCCGCCAAGAAGTGGAAGCTGAGATAGAATGAGGAGTAGTATTAGGAATAAAATTAGGAAGCTGAGATTTATTGGAGGACTGAAGGGGGATAATATTTATGAAAGAAGCAAGATTGGATAGGGAGAGTCTCAGACTGTGGTGTAGATCTGACAGTCTCTGCCGATCTTGACCAGAGGTTGCCCATTGTAAGAGCCCCACACTGCATAAATGGCCAAGACTTAGCACCCCTGCTGTGCTCAATCACTGGTTGGGGGCTGGCCAGGAAGATTGTGGCCTCTGCTCAAACACTACACCCTACAGGTAGACACTCAGCTCACTCCTCTCCCTACAGCAGAATGGCTGACTCTTACCAGAAGGGAGATGAAAGCAATTTAACCTCCATGGCTTGCCATGCTGCTTTCATCTAATTCTCACTCTGAGAGGATCTAATAAGCTAACGCCCAGCAAGGGGTTAACACTGTGATGTATTATCTTCTGTGATAACTCCCTGTGCCAAATATACTTGCACTTGGAGTGCCTTCACATATAGGAAAAAAATTATGGCACTGTAATTTCAGTCATCAGACCCCTCCTAAATTGAGGATATAGTTTAAATCAAGGAGATTTCTTGGCACCTTTCCCACTGTTTTACAAAAGAGGTTACCTTCTCCTATGAACACAGTCTGCTTTGAGCCATTCGTTTGTTTATTCCATTTAAAGAAAATCTTGGAACGGGAACAGAGGAATTCAAGTAACAAGGAGAAATCCTTCTATAACAATACAGAAATTATTTTTATTTTTTTATTTTTTTAAAGATTTTATTTATTTGACAGAGAGAGACACAGCGAGAGAGGGAACACAAGCAGGGGGAGTGGGAGAGGGAGAAGCAGGCCTCCCACCGAGCAGGGAGCCCGATGCGGGGCTCGATCCCAGGACCCTGGGATCATGACCTGAGCTGTAGGCAGACGCTTAACGACTGAGCCACCCAGGCGCCCCACAATACAGAAATTTAGAGTATAAAAATAATAACTATTATTACTGAGTGCTTACTGTGCTAAAAGCACTTTACATACAGTATATTTGTTGCTTTTTCTCCTTTGTCAAGCATATTAATCAGGCATCTTTCTATATATAAGGATGTGTGCTATTAGTTTCTGTATGATGTAGAGAAATATGATTTCCTTAGACTTGCCAAAATTTCCACTATCAAAGAACAAAACCAACAACCACACAAAAGCCTTCCATTAATTTGAGCTACCATTCCATCTTTGAAATAAACTTCTAGAAAGATTAGTTTATATTTCTTCACTTTATAAACCAGTTACAATGTGGGCTTTGTTCCCCCTCAACCCCCATCCCCCGCCACACACACTTTACCAATACTACTCCTCAGACTTCATCCACAGTGATCTTATCAAAAGCCTCTTCAGATCCTTGTCTTGCCAGCCATCTCAACAACATTGAGACTCTTGCTTATCCTCTCCTACCCCACCTTCTCTCTTTTTAAGACTTTGAGAACATTGAGTCCAAATTTGTTTCTTCCCTCATTGAGTGCTTTATTGCAATGTCAGAAAACTATCTACCAGTGTTTACTAAGTCTCTGTTCTTGACCTTTTCTTCCCTCTGTTATCCCTCCCAAGAGTGATCTCATTCATGAACACCTCCATGTCTTCAAGTGAACCCCAAACTCCTTCACCGGCCTTAACCCTCTCTCCTGAACTCCAGGCTATTCTTAACTTGAACATATCTATGTGGTGTTCCATCAGTTCTTTAAACTCAATACTTCAAAAACCAAAATCATGATCTTGCCATTGCTCCAAACGAGCTCCTGCTTTTGTCTCTTCTGATTTGATTATTGGCATTCCTGTCCTCTCAGTTACCCAAGCCTGAAATCTCTGAGTCACCCTCTACCCCTCCCACTTCTACACCCCCTCATCCAGATGTCTGATTAATTCTGTTGGTTCCACATTTGAAAGATGTCTCAAATCCAGACTCTTCTCCACCCTGTCCCCCATACTTCTACTGCTTGAATTTGGCTTCTTTGTATCACTTGCCTTGACTACTGCAGGAGCCTCCCAAATAGGCTTCCTGAGAAAACCCTTCCCTCATCCCATCGGTTCTACACTCTGCCACTGGAGTTAACATTCCTAAAGCGTGAGTGTGAAGCAAGTCTCTCTTTGCACAGAAGCTTTCCATAGTTTGCCCTCACCAGCCCTTCAAGGATCACACTCCTACATGTAGCATATGACGCCCTCTTGGTCCTGGCTAAAACTTGTCTTTTTTTATGCTATGGACTGAACTATGTCTCTCCCCCACCCAACCACCACCACCAACTTCATATGTTGAAGCCCTAACCTCTAATTGATGGTACTTGGGGATGAGGTCTTTGGGAAGTAATTAGGTGTCGATGAGGTCATGAGGGTGTGGTCCTTAAGATAGTATTAATGCCCTTGAAAGAAAAGGCAGCAGAGAGCATGTTCTCTCTCTCTCTCTCTCTCTCTCTCGATCCTATAAAGACACAGCAAGAAGGCAGCCATCTACATTCAAAGCAGGAAGAAGGCTCTCACCAGAACTTGACCATGTTGGCTCCTGATCTCAGACTTCCAGCCTCCAGAACTGTGAGAAAATAAATGCCTGTTGTTTAAGCCACCTAGTCTGTGGTGTTTTGTTATGGTAGCTGGAGCTCAGACACCTCTCTTATTTCCTAATGCCCTCTTTCATGAGTTTGGTTCTCAGTTCATGAGAACTCTGTTCACACTGGACCATTACCAACTATGAATCACAATATTTTCTTCTACTTCAGTACTTTTACTTTTGCTAGTCTCTCCATCTGCAGTATCTCTGATACCTGCAGGTACTGGTCTGGTCCAACTTCTACTCGCCTTTTATAGATTGTCAAAGTTCTCTACTATAAATAATAGAAAGTGAGTCTGACTCTGGACAAAATGAAGTGGGCTTAGAGCCCAGGTTCAGGGAATGAGCAGGAGCTGCTGGAGCCCGACCAGCCAGAACCACAGTCAGAATCAGCCCACAGGAAGGGTGTGGTGAGGATGCACTGCTCCGATCGCAGGACCCTGGACACTACAGCTGCCATACCTCTTGATGCCCCCACCAGCATGGCTGCCCCTGTGGCTGCCAGGAGAAGGGATGTTTCACTTTATCTACTTCTTTGCATGGTTTGCTGACACATCCAACTGACTGGGTGCGGATCATGTGCCAGCAGCAGAGACTTGCCAGGGCTTTGAAGAAGGAGCTACCCACCTTTGTGTGGTTTTGGCGGTGGGATGAGGTACATGCTTCTCATGTGGGAGGCACACCATGGAGTATTTTCCAGTTCCAATAAAGGATTCAGATACTCCGTAGTGAAAAAAAAAAAATGTTCTTTACCTTTGTGACCCAGATCAAGGTTGGTCTTTTTGAAGTTTTGTGCCATATTTTTTTTTAATTTTTTTTTAAAGATTTTATTTATTTATTTGAGAGAGAGAATGAGAGAGAGAGAGCACATGAGAGGGGGAGGGTCAGAGGGAGAAGCAGACTCCCTGCCGAGCAGGGAGCCCGACGCGGGACTTGATCCCGGGACTCCAGGATCATGACCTGAGCCGAAGGCAGACGCTTAACCAACTGAGCCACCCAGGTGCCCCTGTGCCATATTTTTTAATTGAAGTTCATCTACCCATCTTCAGTGGCACACCTAGTATATTTGACACCAAAAGCAAATAATTTTTATATCTTTTCCTCTATATGGAAAAAGTATTTTCAATGATAAGTATGTGATAACAGCAATAATCATTATTTTATTGATTCATATTTCAGTTTTAAAATAAATAAGAATAGATTTTAATTTTAAAGCATAAAAATTTAGAATGACATTTCACATGTTTCTAAAATTTGCACTTAGCAACAAAAATACTATACATTTATATTATTTCATTAGTTCATGGTAATGGAATATTTCATTGTTTCATTATATTATTTCCTTAAGTTAAACTTAAAAACTCCCAAGTAGTCATAGATTGGCAGAATTGAAATAACTTAAGTTCTCTTTTTTCATCTTTATAATTACAATCCTATTGTGGTTGTTTTCCCTCTCAAGTCTGTTTAAATGTAGCACCAGAGGAGCTACCCTGTGGCCAAAGCATGCTTGACTGACTCCCCAACCTCTACAAATTTATTCTCTGAACAAATATATGTAGCTGAGTCCACATGCCAGAAGTCAGATGTATGGCTGGGAGTTCTTCAAATTAACTTCCTTGTACAATAAAATAATACTTATTAGAGATTATGTAATAAAATGCACTGATTTGAAGTTTACATATATGCTAACACTCAACAGAAACTGCAGCAATTATTTCAACTTAGACCAATGTTCCACTTACCTTTGTTCCATAACAAATCACTCCAAACTTGGTGACAGAAAACGATTTACTGTGCTCGCAGATTGCAGGTCAGATATTTGAAAAAAACACAGCATGGCTGTCTTTTCTCTGCTCCGTGATGTTGTGGCCGCAATTGGGAAGACTCAAAGCCTGACTCAAAGTGTGTTTTGATATCTGGAAGATTGTTCATGCATATGTCTGCATCTGGGCTGGGACTTGAAGACGAGGGCTGCCCACACATGGCCTTTCCACGTTTCTTGACTTCCCCCCCAGCATGGCAGCCCCAGGTGGTCTGGTTTCTTACAAAACTCTAAGCACAAGTCTTCCAGAGAACTAGGCAGAAGTTCATGGGCTTTTATGAGTTCACAGTGTCACATGTGCTGCCTTTTATTGGTGACAAGCAAGTCACAAGGCTGCCCAGATTCAGAGGGAGAATTCGACTTCATCTCTTCCTGGGGACGTGGCAAAGAGCCAGGGGTTGGGAGACTGGTACTATCAGCTACACCAACAAAAGATTCTGGGGGGCAGAGGCGTGTTATTACTAGCACTGTTCAGAATTGCCTGGCAATCATAAAGAGCAGAGAGACATTCGATAGGCGCTATTATTGCATCCCCTTATTGCTTGCACCTGGAGCAGACTGCTGCCACTGCCCCGCCCCTAGTGAGCCGCTGCCCCTGGTCTAATCTGGGAAGGCCTTAGTAATGTTGCATTTAAAATGGGTAAAGATCAGCCTCATTGTTTTATTATTTATGTATCTCTACCGCCAGTAGAGTATAAATTTGCTGAGGTTAGAGACCATTTCTTTATAGTACCACAGTGCCAACCATAGCATGAATATAATACAGACTTAGAAAAGTGTGTTGATTGGTTCAAACAACTACAAGCATATCTTAAATGCTCATTATTTGTAACTAGGAGATTTAAATAGATGCCTTGCCCTTGTCCCCTAATAAATCTATAGTCTCAAATTATAGTGATGCAGAAAATGATACTCAGACTGAGAGGGTATACCTACTCAAAGCACTGGATCGATTCCTCTGATAAATGGGGCTAATTCCTTAAATAAAGTAAGCTCCTGCATTTTCTATGGCAATTTTATTAGAGCCAAGAGAGAAATGGGGACACTCCTTGGCATTTATATAAGGTCCACAGGCCATCCCACTGAGGCTCTTTGCCACTCTAACCTCAGCTGGGAGAACCTTTAATCAGTCTCCTAACTGGAGATGATACCTGAGTGGGACCCGTGCACATCCGGAGGGTGGACAGGTCCTGCTGCACACCTGTAAGTGATCCCAGTTACCTGTAGCTGCCCTTGGACGTGGAGACAGATGGACTGGATTCACAGAGAGGCTGGCTAGTGAGGCCCCTGTCCCTAGCTACGTCTATGCCTGTTCCTGGCTGTGTTCTCACCATCCTGCACAGCCCTCCTTTGGACCCGCCAGCAGCCAATTCTAGAATATGCCTTATTCACTCTAAAAGGCCTTAAAACTAAAGACCTTTTGACTCTTATTTTCCCTAAAAAAGGGAGCCTGTATTTGTGTGAACAGCTGAATAATGAGTAACACCCTTTTACTATGTGTGCTGGTCCTGTGCTGAGTACTTTACACCGATTATCTTGTTCAGTCCTCACACTTGTATGCCATAGGTACTATGATAATTCGCAAGTTAAAGATGAGAAAAGTGGGCCTCAGAGAAATTTAATAACTTGCCCAGAGGCACACAGCCAGTATATGCTGGAGCCAGGATCTGAATCCAGAACGCCTCTTCAGTGTGCTTTAAACCACTGCCTTCCGCAGTCTCCCCAGTCACTAAAATACACACCCTGGAGCGTTGACAGTGCAGAATTCGAGGTCTCTTCACCTTGGTTCTGCATGGCTAACATCTCTGTAGTTTCCCAGGAGTAGAGTTTTGACTCACATCATGGTCCCGTGCTGCTCACATGGCAATGGCATAATGCCGTGTTCTAGTGCTGTTGGCTTCTTGGAGTGAGCCAGAAATCTCAGTGCATTCATCAGATAAGAAACACTAAAGGAAGCCACTGCACATAAATCAGGTATATTTCTTGTATTTAAGTGCTCTTATACATTCATTGCTATTATGTTTAACTCACAGTGCTGCCCACTAATTCATCTGGGCCATTTTTTAACAGAGAATCATAGGGCCTTTTAACTCAGACTGTAATTGATTTTTCTTATTCCATAAAGTTTTCTTACTGGGTACTTGTATTTCTTGGAGCTCTGCGGTGTTAAGATTATAGCTTTGGAGTCATTTATGAATATAAATAACATAGGGGAAATTAAAATAGCAAAATTAGACAGTCCTAGGAGGTATTACTTTAGCATGATCACACTTCACTCCCACTCACATGAACTTGGTTCAGACCTTCATCATTACTTGCTTGGATTAGCAATAAAATTTTCCCAATAGCCTGTCTTCTTACCCATTGTAATCCACTCACCTTCAAGTAATTTTCCAAGTCACTTTCTAAGCTGGGGATCACGACATGCAGAGTCAGTGTCATGCGTGTATAACCTGTGTTGTCACGCAGGCCCCGTGATCAGGAGGGCCGCACACTTGGTGCTCTGCTGTCACCATCTTGACGTGCTTAATGATTTCCCAGCAAGGGGCTTCACATTTGCATTTTGCAGTGGACTCTGCAAATTAGATAATCAGTCCTGGTAACATATCATCATGTGATCCACGCTCCTTCCCCACTTCCCTCCTCTTAAGTGCTCTAGAAGCTCCTCTGTGAATTTCCTAAGAATTCATGAAATGCAGTTTAGAAGATCTGGATTTTCTGTAAACTTCCTTCTTTTATAACTCTATAATTCTCCGACTATAGAGTACTTTACAAATGTAATTATTAAGGGATGTCAGAGATATGATATTTACACAAACACCTCGGAAGTTGACCCAGTGCTAATAAATGTAAGATGGCATTAAGTTTTCTTTATTTGGTTTGATTTGTCTACTTTATTGTTTTATCAGACACATCACAACATTGACTTGTATTGACCTGGTGGTCACGCAGTTCTCAGGACTTTTTTTTTTTAGCAGTGACCTTTATCTTTTCCTTGAAATTCACAGACCTAGATTGGGTTTTTCAGTAATTGCCAGTGTCATCAATTATCTTAGTGTCTGGTAAGAAATGTCTAAAAGGGCTCAAAATAAGAGAATCTTGATTCACTCCATTTTTATCTCAATTTACAGTGTGTGTAACACATATTAAAGAAGAAATTTAGATTGAAAAAATCAAACAATTATAAGTTGGTTTAATTCCAAAACACTGGGAATAGCAACTCGATCAATTATGTGTCAATCCATCTGGGCACCTATGATGTTTTGAAGATTTGGAGACAATGACGCTCAGCCCCTGATCCCAGGGTGCATGCTTAACACTTAGATGGGGCTGGGAGTGGGGGTACACTAATCTGCTAGGGCTGCCATAACAAAATACCACAGACTGGGTGGCTTACAAAGCAGAAACTTATTTTCTCTGAATTCTAGAGACCAAAGTGCAAGACCAAGGTGCCACCAGGGTTGGTGGCTGGTAAGGCCTCTCTTTTTGGGTTGTAGACAACTACCTCCTTTCTGTGTCCTCATATGGTCTTTTCTCTGTGCTGTGTGAAGAGAGAACTCTCTAGTATCTCTTTCTCTTCTTATAAGGACACCAATCCTATCAACTAGGGCCCCATCTTTATGACCTCGTTTAATCTTAGTTATCTCCCTAAAGGCCCTATTTCTAACCTTGGTGGTTAGGGCTTTGACATAAAAATTTTGAGGGGACACATTGCAGTCCATAACCAACAAAGTACCCTACACTATCACTAAAATGTGTACTAAGAGCCTTCATAGAAATGGACTTAGGGTGGTGGGATGGCCAGAAGGTTTCCAGGAAACAGAAGTGGTTTCTCAGGGAAAGAGAGCCAGGCAAGGACGGTAGGTGGTTGAGGAGTGTATTAGTTTCCTACGACTGCCATAATAAATTGCCACAGACTTGGGGGTTTAAAACAACAGAAATATATTCTCTCACAGTTCTGGAGGCCAGAAGTCTTAAATTCAGGTGGTCAGCAGAGCCATGCTCCCTTTGAAGTCTCTAGGGGAGAATCCTTCCTTGTCTCTTTTAGCTTCTGACGGCTCTAGGCTTTCCTTGACTTGCGGCAGCTTACCTTTCATTTCTACCTCCGCCACCACAAGGCCTTTTCTTGTGCATATCCCTTTCTTATCTGCCTATGTCTGCTCCTCTTACGAAGACACTGGTCTCTTCTCAAGACTCTTGACTTAATAACATCTACAAACACCCTGTTTTCCAAATAAGGTAACATTCACAGGCTCCAGGGATTAGGACTTGGACATTTCTTTTTAGGGGTCACTATTCAACCTACTACAAGGACTCAGAGAGATGGAATGACAGAAAATTTGGCGAGGATTATAAGCACTTTAGCATGGCGAAAGCATAGCCTCTGGGAAGGGAATGAGAAGATGAGGCTAGAGAAACAAGAAAAGGTCATGTTGGAGAGGGCCTTACACATCAGTAGAAGTTGGAGCTTTATTCTGAACGCAGTAGTTATTTAACGACTTGTCCCCAGTCTGAGATTTCCGCACTCTTGCTTTCCCATTTAGGGATATGAACTAGCGGTGCATGACTAATCCAACTAGCAATGTATCTGTATCTGTCTAGTGTATTTTTAAAAACGTAATTACTTCCTCCGATTTTTTAATTGGAGAATTTCTTATCAGAACAATATATCTACTTATTTTTGAAACACTGTGTTGTGGTAGCCCTGGACTTATATTCACCAGTAACAATGACTGGTTGGCACCGAGTATGGCTCCCTACTCCAGAAGACAGGTGTTCTCGTCCGTTGGCCTCAGTCCTTCTCCTTCACAGTCTTCTTGACATAAGGCTGAGCCCATTTACCTCAGTCACCATTGCTGTTGGCTTTTTCTCTGCTCGGTCATCTTGGCTTATTTATTTTACCGAACTTGCTCTTCAGGTGAAGGAACTTAGAACCTTCTCTTTGCATGAGGTATCCTCTCTCTTCCTCTGCCTTAAATTCTCTTCCTTACCCCTTCTCCTATCTCCCATCTTTCAGTCTTATCAAAAAGCCCCCACAGGAAACTGCCTGGCTCTCCTCCCATGTCTGGGTTGTTGCTTCAGTTTTACTCAAGGCCAAGCATGTCATTTTATAGTCAGGACCTAGAAAAAACTAGTGATCAATTTGACTTCTATTTTCTGTTCATTCTTTCTGTGATTTGTGCCCCTGTATCCACACCTCAATTATTCTTACTATTGACTTGTATTATAATGCTCTTTTTACATATCTCTCTTTTTTCTTAGACTAAGAGTTCCTTGAGGTCAGCCCTCCCTATCTCTGTAGGCCTAGCCCAAGCACATTGTTCAGGATGCAGTAAAGGCACGATAAGTGTTAACTGAAAATGAATAAGGGAAGGGGAGCATGGGTGGCTCAATCGGTTGATCATTCGACTCTTGGTTTCAGTTCATGTTGTGATCTCAGGGTTGTGGGATCAAGCCCCGCATCCAGCTCTGTGCTCACCCACAGAGTCTGCTTGTCCCTCTCCCTCTGCCCCTCCCCTTGCCCTCTCGATCTCTAAAATAAATAAATAAAATCTTTAAAAAAGAAAATGAATAAGGGAATAAATGAATTCCATCCACATCTCTTTCCTTCTCTTAAGGCCTTCCATCATTTTTAAACTTTTACTTAGTAACTTTTTCTGATATACAGTGTGTTTTTAATAGTTTTCAGGAAATCTTTTCTTGCCTACCCAGAAAAATATAGTCTGTCTTTCCTTTGTTGCCATATTTGCCCTGGAGGATAACATGCTTGCCAGACACCAGCTCCTGTCCATCTATAAGCACACTCCTGCCTACCTGCCTGCTCCTCCCTCTGCCCCCTCAGCTATGTCCTGTTGCCACCCAAGTTCCAAGCCCCAGCAAACCAAAAGAGTTCAGGAAACATGCCTGTGAAATAATCACCTGTCTCTCAATGTTCCCATTGAGGTTTATGTCCTACCTATGGTCAGATTTCCATGTCGCCTGTTTCCAGATTTCAGGCCCCTGATTCTGCTGAAGTAGTGAGATTCAAGCATCTTTGCCTTCTGTCTTCTTTCTTCCCCCATAGCCTCTGCTGTATCACCAGCCAGGCACATCTTCCTCAAGCACCTTAAGCACCTATGATACCTATCTTCTCTCCTCAGGTTGAGTAACATATTCCTTCACACAGCCTTCAAGGCCAGACTAGTTTTCTCAACATAATTCTTGAACTTTATCCAGATATATCTGCTCACTCTTCTGAGAGCAGGCCTTACTCTGTACCCCTTGGTGCCTTTGCTCGCTTCACTGCATGCATCAAAATGCACCCCCAATTCTGGCTGTTCCTTTACAACAAAAGGCCTTCCTAAATCATCCAATATATTTCCACTATTTGAATGGTCAGTGTGATTTTAGTACTTCCTCATTTTTTAAAGATGGACGGGAACCCTTCCATATTTAGTCACAGCCTTTTAGCTGCTGTAGTTGGAATTACCAAAAAGTTGGAGCACTGGCTTTGGCTACGTGAAGCTCATTTTCTCATCTCTGCCTTGGCCATAGTTGTATGTAGCATTATGCATCTGATTCAGGTCTTCAAGATACCTCACAATTTCACAATCCTTTTTCTTTTTTTAAGATTTATTTATTTATTTGAGAGAGCATGTGCACACTCGGGGGAGAGGTCAGAGGGAGAGAGAGAATCTCAAGCAGACTCCACGCTGAGTGCAGAGCCCCACACGGGGCTCCATCCCATGATCCTGAGATCATGACCTGAGCCAAAATCAAGAGTTGGACATTTAACCGACTAAGCCACCCAGGTGCCCCAATTTCACAATCTTTTATCATCAGTTCTGAAATCTCCAAAACAAAAACAAAAACAAAAACAAAAATTGTAAATGCAAGGTTATTTTTTATTTTGTGTGTTTTTTGGGTGGCTGTAATTTTGTGATTTATAGCACATAGATATTTGGTCTTCATCCACAGTTCCTGACCCACAGCTCTGAAAACCCTTGGAATTTCTTGTGGCAAGAGTGATAAATGTGTCTTTGTTATGTTAATAAGGTGACTTTTGGGAAGCTTGAAGTTCCTGTCCTGTAGTGGTGGGGAGAGGCAGTCTTAACCTCTAGAATATGGTGCTATCTCTGGATAGATGGTGTCATAATTGAGTTGAATTCTAGGATACTTAGTGTCTGGAGAATTCTTATTGTTGGTGTGGGAGAATCCCCCTGCTTGCTCCCCTCGGCCCCCTCATTGGAATTGGTGATCAGACTTGAACTTTTTTAATGGCAAAACTGATCTTCCCTGAATCAATTCGGTGAATTAATGTGAAGCTACTTATAGTCTTATTTATTCTCCTTGCTGTGAATATCCATATATTTAAATGTAGAAATGTGAATATGTTTCACTGTGGGGTGTGGCGTCTGACCCCATTGAGGGTGTCCTGTAATGAGAAGTACATGCATCACTTTTAACTTTCTAAAATCTGAAAATATTCTGAATTCTGGAATACTTCACAACTCAGTGGTTCATATAAAGGATTGCATTGCTACTTTTCACATTTGACCTATGATGAAACTAAGGCTCAGAGAGGGTAGGTCACTTACTAATGTCAGATCCCCAATCTATTGGAGGGTTAGGACTAGAAGTCGGATGCTCTGAGTCCACCTGAGGCATGACCCCCTCACTATGGCCACCTGAAAGGTGAAGATGGAAGAGAAAGTAGATTCTTTTACCAGAGCCATTAATTTTTCAGAAAACCAATAGAATTCTGGAAAATAGCTTCTTAGACATTATTTCTGAAATATAAAAACTACTACACACTTCAAAAAATAGCTAAAGTAACACGTAAGGCAAAAAAATCACAGATTATTTATGGAATAATATTTGTGGAATTTGTATATATATTTTTTCTAGTTAGATGTTATCAGTGTAATATAGACACAAGTCTAGGTTCAAAAGCAGTATTTTCATTCATTCATTCATTCATTCATTCATTCATTCATTCATTCATTCATTCAGTGCTTCCTATATCCCCAACTCTTCTTATGTTCCCAGCCTCTGTGCTAATGTGCATATTGGCAGCCATGTCATACATGGAGTTTTGGTACCTAGGTCAGCCTTGAGAAGTCTATTTAACTCATTAAGGTACCTACCATATAGTAGTGCTGTAGGACTACCATGGAGTCTAACGTTTCCATGAGAAAACAGGTAAAGCATTTTGATTCTTGGTGTATATGTGAACATCATTATCCCTCCAGGTGGGTATCTAGATTTCCTCATTAGAAACATTTCTATCAGCTATTGAGGCTTGGGACTAGTTACACTTTGCTCCTTACTCACCTTACTTTCCACCCCCACCAATCTCCACTCAGTTCAAACTCATCCACTCAAATGCACATGCGCACACACACACACACATCTAATTAACCAATGAGTCTTACCAATTCAACTTCCTAAATATTTATCTAATCTGTTCATAACTGCAGTTCAGGACATGGCGATCCAAAACCTGGAACCACTTCAGCCAAAGTGACACTTTAAAATTCGAATATGCTCCTGTCATTTCCTCCTGTCCCTGTAAGGGCTCCCTATTTTCCTTTTACTAAAAATCCAAACTCCCTCACTTGACCCACAAATCCTTTGGTAACCTGGCCCCTGTTAACCTCTTTATCTTAATTTTCTGCCACTCCCCTCTCTGCAGGTCCCTCCCAGGGCTCACCCCCACCCCCACCCATAGAGCCTGCTGTCTGACACTTGGAGTTATTTTCAGTTCCTCTGCTGTCTCCTTTGCAGGCGCTCTCACCTCTGTTCTAAGAACTCCACAAGCCCCACCCACCCCCCACAGACTGAGGCAGAGACCTCTCTATTCATCCAGCCTCACAGTAGTCAGAGCACGGACTTCATAGTTAAGCTGCTAGAGTTTGGATCCCTGTTTCATCACTAGTAGCCCTAAGTCCATGGACAAGTTATTTAACCTTTCTATGTCTTACTTACCTCTCCTGTGCCCAGTGCCGTGGGATTATTTGGGTTACATAATTACATGTACAGCACTTGGCACAGTCTTTGATGCACGGTAAGCATTCGGTAAATTTTAACTTGCATTATGATTAACTAGCTATTGAGAGTGAGTCATGCCAGCCACTGAGGTGACAAAGAAGAAAGGGTATTTCTATCCCTCATAAGCTAGCAAAGGAGAAAAAAAATATTGTTTCAATACAAAAATGATGTCTTTTCCCAGTACTTATTATGAAACCAAATGCTGGGTAGCAAAATGAGAAAGAGATCATTCCCCCAACAACTGGGAACAAGGCTGAGAATGCGATTTGAGATGCAGGGCAGGCCCCCGTGAGAGAGGGATCTATTGACATCTAACCCCTTGGTTGCCCCAAACCCAGAATGTCTTGGGGTGAGGGGGAAGAGTGGCCAGACACGGGAGCTCATGCTTTCCACTTTCCTTCTGCGTCTTGAGGGGTAGTGAGGTGAAAGCTGAAAATTGGGTTAGGTTACAATGGGGGTGAATCTAGGCAGCTTTTAGTTAAATGAAAATTGAGGGAGTGGGGGAGGAAAATCTCCAACACTGAAGTGAGGGGAGGAGAAGGTACCTCCTGAGACCCCTGGGTGACCAACCAGGAGATCTTCCCACCCCTGTGATTTAGCCACAGATGAGTGTTAAGAATGAGGTCAGCGATATCCTATGAGCACACTGTTCAGTATCTCAAAATGTCAAGCCATGGTTAATATTTATGATATTTATGATGTTTATTGAAATTACTGTAAAATTGATAAAGTACTTTGCTGCTGGTTGCAAACATATATATATATATTCTCAATTCACATATGGCCACAGTGACTACTACAAGACTCTGTGTATGTGTGCACGTTTCTCTTCCTTATTGTGATAGGACACTTATCGTTTTAAGCTATGAGTTTTTTTCCTGTTATTGTATAATTTAAGACAATATCTCAAGATGTGAATCCAGTTCTTAATATTTAAAATTCTTCTGCTTCTATATGTTATATGGAGATATATAGTGCACATCCTACAGAGATCATGTCTACGAATAATCACACACTCATTAATTATAGTTTCTTTCCTGAAGAAAGTCTGAGAGAAAATGTGAATCCTAAGATTTATCTACAAATTCAAACAATTTTGAGGATTAGGCATAGACATATGAGATGAGATATTTGAGATTCACCATTTTACCACTGATTTCTTGTCCCTGACATTTAACTTGTGTATTTTAATAGCTTCGCATGTTGTATTTTCTTCATTTGCCTTTAAGTTAAACTAAAACTGATTCCTAAATTCATCTAGCATGTTTGTGTAGTATTTAAAGATCTCCAGATCCATCTTTTACATGTTAATTTTAGTTCCTTACTTGCTAGTCAGCAAACTTTAAATCTTAGAAATGACAGAGTTCTTAAAATCATGGGAATCAAATAACTTTGGCTTGCATGTAACTCCTCAGCCAGTGCATAGCTTTCCTTTCCTTGTATCGCAATCAGAAATAAGACAGCAGCCTATCTTTATCTAAATATTATCTTACTTTTTATCTGGTGTATGGAAAATGAATGTTAAATGGGGACTATGTGTGGTTCTTGATTTTAGACAGAGAAAATGTCAAGTAAAAGTGTTTTTATTTTTCTAGCTGAGAGATGAAGTGCCACACATACAATGTATTTATCAGGGGGTCATACTGGAAAGAAATGGGCTCCATGTTAAATTAACCACGGCTGCACTTCAGGGATAAGGTAAATGTGTCAGTGATGAAGGAGCTGTTATTTACAACCAAACCATCAATTGGCCATTGTGCTGGGGGCAGCTGAGTCACTGAGCATATTCGGATCTTAACTGCACGTACCAGCTGGTCCTGAACACTGAGGGTGTTGTTACTCACATCACATTTGTGACTCCCTACTGTTGCCCATTCAAGGACATCAACTACATGATAAATTCTGTGTTCATGATTATGTAATCTTTTGTTAGGTACCCACTAAGTATATTGTAAGGAAATGGATGACTACTCTTCATTTTTCAACTACAATATGTTTAAGGACCCCATGCCCACATGCTATTTGATTGATTTTTATTAGTTCTCCCAGCAAATATATAGTTTTAATCTAAATAACTTCTTTTTAATCCTTTAGGTGGATTCCAGTCACAAAATAAACAAAAATCTTCCTGGTGCCAAGTTTGCATTCCTTATGTAATTTCTTGTGCCAAATCCCACAAACTATTATTGTCATTTTCATTTTATAAATGATATAAAATTAAGACTCAGAAAAGTTCAGTAATTTGGCTAAAGTCACAGAACTAATCAAAGGTGGATTGACATTTTAACCCAGAATATTAAACTCATAATTTGAGCTTTTCCTCCTGGTTTACACTAACTAAATATGGAATCTCCCAAGCACCTAAAGGGTGCCAGTAAAATATAAAACAAATGATTAACTTTGATGAAGTCAAACATTAAAAAGTAGATGTTATGATAATTAGAACCTGAAACAAATAGACTGACTCTGAAAATTCAAAATAATTCCAAAATACCACTTTATCACATTATGTGTTATTTAAACTGTAATATATGAATAGATGTAAAAGATAAATATAGATAAAAAGATATACATAACTGTTGTCTGATAAAGCCCAGGTACCCTAAAAAATGGTTTTAGTTCAGTGCCCAACTCCAACAAATATAATAATTAACAAAATAGCGATAAATGGTGAAATGCATACAATCTTTTTTTACAATTAACTGATACATTTTTCATTCCCCTTATATAATGATGTTCTTATTTAGGTCAGCATTATCGAATAGATTATTTAGATTATCTAATAGAAACATAAAATGAACCATATATATGATATTTAATTTTTTAGTAGTCACATTAAAAAAGCTTAAAAAAAGTGAGATTAATTTTAAAATATATTTTATATGACTGAGTATATCCAAAATATTACCAATTCAACATGTACCAACATAAAATTTTTTTTTTATTTTAAAGATTTTTATTTATTTATTTGACAGAGAGAAACACAGTGAGAGAGGGAATACAAGCAGGGGGCGTGGAAGAGAGAGAAGCAGGCTTCCCGCCGAGCAGGGAGCCCAATGCGGGGTTCAATCCCAGGACCCTGGGATCATGACCTGAGCCGAAGGCAGACACTTAACGACTGAGCCACCCAGGCGCCCCCCAACATAAAAATTATTAATGAGATGTTTTGCATTCCTTTCTTGGCAAAGTTTTTGAAATCCAGTATATGTTTATTTGACACTTGCATTACATCTCAGTCTGGAACTAAATTTTCATCTCAAATACTTTATCTGTATTTAGATTTCATAAAATTTACAGTGTAAAAACTAGATGCACATACCCAATTTGTTCCAAACATATTTAAAATGTTTCTAATAATCAAATCAAGTACTAGTTTTGAAATTTAAATTAAAGTTAACTAAAATTAAAAATTGAATCCTTTGGTTCCACTAACTGCATTTCAAGTGCTCAACTGCTACACTAGCTAGTGGCTACCATTGGACAACATAGCTCTAGGATTTCTCATCTATTATTCATTTGCCTTAGAGAAGGATGGGTCATAAGAGAAGGGCTGACATCTCCCCATCTCCCTTTTCCCCAGTTCCTGGCAACCACCACTCTATTCTCTGCTTCTATGATTTGACTATTTTAGATTCCACGTAGAGAGATCATGCAGTATTTGTCTTTTTGTGCCTGGATATTTCACTTAGCATAATGTCCTTCAGGTTCATCCATGTTGTCAAAAATAGTAATATTTCCTTTTTTTTTTTTTTTTAGGCAGACTAGTATTCCATTGTATATGTAGTATATGTACCACACAGAGATTTAATGTTCAGCAATGTGACTATAGTCAACAATACTGTATTGTATACTTAAAATTTGTTAAGAGAGCAGGTAGATCCTAAATGGTCTCACCACACACATACACAAAATAGTAACTCTGTGAGGTAATGGATATATTAATTAGTTTGATTGTGGTGATTACTTAACAATGTATACATATATAAAAACATCAAGTTGTATACATTAAGTATATACATTTTTTATTTGCAAATTATACCTCAGTCAAGGGTGGGGGGATAGGAAAGAGATGAGCCAGTATCAATCAAAAATAAGACACTATTTAGTTTTTTTTTTAATTTTTTTTATTAACATATAATGTATTATTTGTTTCAGGGGTACAGGTCTGTCACTCATGAGTCTTACACAATTCACAGCACTCACCATAGCACATACCCTCCCCAATGTCTATCACCCAGCCACCCCATCCCTCCCACCCTCCACCACTCCAGGAGATGAATGGATAAAGATGTGGTATATATATATATATATATATATACAATGGAAGACACTATTTAGTTTTAATAATCAAAACTCTTTTTGTCAAAAAAGAACAGAAATTTCTAAATCCTAAAACTACCTTTACATACCAAAAGCAAAATTTGAAGATCTGAGTATCATGAGCCAGTTAATAGAGAGAACACAGGATATAATGTAAGAGGTGATACCGTCAACCTTGGGGAAGAGAAGGTGCATTTCTGGGCCTAGGAAGTGGGAAGATTGGAGGAGAGCAAAGAGCAGAATGGCAGATGTGATCATATGAGTGAGCACCCTGAGGTTAGAAACTCTGAGAAGGAAATTAGTCACCAGGTAATAGAAACTCCAGAGAAGTTGAAGAGAAGGCAGAACATAGATGGGCTTTTTCTCATTTCTGGCTTGAAACTGGAAGAATTCAACCTCAGGGCACCCCGAGAGCAAGGAGGGCAGGCAGCAGACGAGATGGGTGTGGTGGCAACCAGGGGACCCTGCAACAGAGCCAGAGAGGACAGGCAGCCCACTTGGGGCTGGAAGGAAGACGTGCTGGAAATTCAGAGGAATTTGGTAGCATGTGAGCATAGATGGAACAAGTCAGCATGGGTTCACAAGGACATTAGCAGTGATTGTCAGTACAGCACCCAGTGGAGACCAAGTGGGAGAAGCACAGGGCTGTGGAAGCCAGCAGAAATGAAGAGGTCATTCTGTAAGACAGCTCTGTGGCTGCATTGAGGTTGCCTCCCCTCTTGGGCAGACCTCCAAGAGGACCCCAATGCCATTTTGCCAGAAAGGGAAGAGTGAGAAACTGAGAACAACTGACAGTTTTTTTTTTTAAAGATTTTATTTATTTATTTGAGAGAGAGAGAATGAGAGAGAGCACATGAGAGGGGGGAGGGTCAGAGGGAGAAGCAGATTCCCTGCCGAGCAGGGAGCCCGATGCGGGACTCGATCCAGGGACTCCAGGATCATGACCTGAGCCGAAGGCAGTCGCCTAACCAACCGAGCCACCCAGGCGCCCCAACTGACAGTTTATTAAACATTCCTCCCTCCCCTAATCCACTCCTGTTCAGTCTTGGATGGATGCTTATGATGGAGTTTAGATCAGTTATGGAAAATAAAGTAGCTGCGTGCTTTATACAATCTAGACTGCAGTATATAAAATTTATGACTTCAATATACTACTGTTTATTGCACTCCCCCCTCACAGCCTTGAAGGGCCTGAATTATGTGAACGCAAATCTGTCTGGTACAGAGTCTACGGTCTTTCCTCTATTGTATTAACTCCCATCACCCTTCTGTTACACACCCTCTCAGACACCTTTACATTGCTGTTTGGCAAATCTATGAATGTAGATAAGTATGGATACAACAGTAAGACTTTCAGGACACTGTATAGCTGGCTTAATAAATGAACCTAAGAGATGGTGTTCAATGTGCCAAACCAACTTGCAAATAAATCTCTAGTGGAGTGCCATGAAGCTCTATCTTTGATGCTGTGGGGAGCCAATGAGAAGCTCAGAGAAAGAACTAAGATAATAGATGTCATCATAAAAGTTCAGAATGGTCTTGACAGGGTGAAATATTATTTTGAAAACAAGAAGTTTGATTTTTTTGAGTAATCCCAGCAGTTGGAAATAGGGAAACTTGCTAGGGCATCAGTCCACGAGAAGAAATCACAAACGCTCTGACCATAGTGCTAGGTAGTTATTGAAAAACAAAACCCCCAAAAAACTATTACTTTTTTAGACTGTATTCATCAAAACAGTCAAAACCTGGAAATCAGTTTAAAGATGATCCAGTCCTAACCTAATTACGAAATACAGATCCATGAGTAAGACCACAGGGTGCAATCCAGAAAAGTTAGTTATACTCTGAGCTTGTCAGAGGATATGTAGCTTGGGGGGCTTCATTTCAGACTCTACATTTTAGAAGGAGGACTAGAGTATGTCAGAAGCACTAGAATGTCATGTTGCTGAGGGATCTGGCCACTGAGTTATTTCCATACTGATGGGTGGAACTGAGGTCATTTAGTCTATAGGAAAGAAGAGGCAAAGGATAAGAGTAGGTGGCAACTACCTGCAAACAAATAATTCGTGGCTGTCTTTAGACAGAGAACTTAGAAGAAAGAAAACAAAAACTGCAGAATGGCACAAGGAGAAGGTGAAAGAAGCATAAAAACAAGAGAAGGAACCAAGTTCTCATTATACACAAAATGATCCCAATGCACCAGGTGCCATCTTAACGATCACGCAGCACAGTAGGTCCTGGGCTTCTGTGTTCTTCAGCCTGGTCCTGACTTAACCCCTGCAGTTACCGGGCACTCACGGTGGGCCAAGCTCTGTGCTGAGAACTTTCCCTATATTATGTCTTTAGTCCTTTCACTACTGTGCAGTGATGCTGTCACGATCCTTGACATTTTATACATAAGGAGACAGAGGCTTAAACAGATTGGATAACTTGTCAGTGTGAGTGGCAGAGCCAGGGATTAAACCAGATCTTACTGGTTGCAAAGTGGATGAGCTGATCACTAGGCCACAGTTATCTCCTCCTTAGGATCAGTTTTACAAATCCCAGTAGGTTCCATTATTCACATACTGAGCCGATATTGACTGAAGGTAGTAGTTTTCTTTTGACACCATGACGGACTACCACAAACTTGGTGACTTAAAATAACCCAAGTTTATTACCTTGCAGTTCTGCTGTTCTGAAATCTAGCATGGGTCTCACTGGGATAAAATCAAGGATTCAGCCCAGTTGCATCCCTTCTGGAGGCTCTGGGGGAGAATTCATTCTTTGATTTTCCCAGCTTCTAGGGTCTGTCTGAATTCCTTGGCTTGTGGCTCCCTTCTTCTGTTTCATATGATTAGTGCATGGGCATCTTCGGGGAGCTATATTCTTCCTAACATAGGTACCTGCCCTGTACCAGGTATTGCTCCAGGCAATATGAGATAGACAAGGAGGAGAAAGACAACAGCAAGTAAACAAATACATATGCCAGACAATCTGTGTGGCAAAAGCAAAAAACAATATAATCATCTCAGTAGCTGCAGGAAAAGCATTTGACCAAATTTAACAGTCATTCCCCCACCACTTCTCCTTTGCTGGGAATGCTCATACTCATCCTTCTGGATCTCACCTTAGATGTCTCCTCTTGAAGAAACAATTTCAGGCATATAAGTAAGTGCTTAACAAACACAAATGTCTGTTTTTATTTTTACGTACTTATATAATAGTATTTTAAAATCACACGGTGCTTTCTCAACTTATGCAACAGATGGATGTTTATTATCACAGGTGAGTCAATTCACATTTCCGAATAACATGGGCATTGTGATTACATTTTAGTAAAAGCAAACAAGTAAGCAAAACCCCTTTATATGTGTGTCAGTTGTTGTAAGGAGCAAGGAGAAAAGTGTAGAAGAATATATATCAGACTGTTAGTGGACAGCAGATGATCAGCTTTGGTTTCTGCATCTTTGTGCTGATAAATACTCATGGAATGGATGAACAAGGACTGCTACTAATGGTTAAATAATGAGTGGGTTCTGTAAGGTAGTGAGCATCCACTGATCCTTGAGGACTGAGTGGGTATCATCTTGCTCAAATCATACACTCTTCTGTTTGTTTTATTTTAGCTACATTTTGACATCTGGTTAACCTAGATGGTTTCCTAAGTGAATTAAAAACCAAGAAAGCATAAATAATCAATTTCTGTACTGTATCCAACTTGCTTAATAGATTCTTATGCCATAATTTCCTCTTCTGCAAATTAGGAATAATAGACTTTCTGTAAGAATAACACAATTAGACTGGTTAAAAGGCACTTATATTCATAAAGTACCAAAGAGTTGTTGAGTATAAGTGAAAACTCTCTAATTTTTCTTTTGTTACATCCATGCCAACTGATTATGCTCCAGAAAAATATATTATAAAGCACTGCTATGATCCACCTTAAAGTTGAATGTATTTGAACAAATGTCACCCTTTTTCCATAACCTTTAAAATTAAATCTTCTTCCTTTCTGGGTCTGGACACTAAGTCGGGATCTGGTGGAGGAAGAGCCAAATCCCAGGCTATTCTTCATACAGAAGCTTTTTCATGAGTTTGCACTGTAGCCAGACTGTATCTTTGGACTCCATATAACCAATGTTTGAGTCATTAAAGCAATTGGAGCAAACATTCAAAAGAAACTTCAGAGTCATCACCCAAGCTTATAGATAACTCTAAGCCTACACAACTTGGACAAGTATCTGAGATGGCCTTTGAGGATGAAGGGGAAGACAAATGCTTTCCAAAACCAGATAGATTCTGTGGGAGATTTTCCACACAGACCATACTTGCATTGCTTCTTATTTCTCCCTAGTAGCAAAGTATAGATGTGGCTTCACCCTATGATATTACAGCAGCCTTCTTTCTCCTCTCTTCGATTTCAACTCTCTTGTATTCGCTGATACTCAGCTTATGTCCATTGGCCGTTTCCTCCATGCAATAAATCAGTGAAGAAAGAAGGAGAGATTGAGGTGCTTTACTTCTCATTTACATCTCTCCATTCTCAACAGTGCCACCCCCAATAGCCAAATTGTGTTTTCTTCATAATAAGCTTTACCTTGATTCAGTTTTTTCATCTATAAAATGAAGGTAATGATGAGATCTGACTTATATGGCTATTTTGAGAATTTAATAAGATAATTAAGGTAAGATACTTAGAACATTGCCTTGAACAGAGATCACTCATTAAATCATAGCTGTAATGAATATTAGCAATATTAATACTCTTCATTTATCATTCCACATTTATTTTGTCTTAATAAGGACAGGGTATGTTTAGAGTTCTGACAGATGTGAAGAAATGCAAAAGCCAGAAAGAATTAATCGACCTTATAGCTGTGTTAAAGAAAATCTCACGAGCAGCCCAAATTTCACTCCCTATTCATAGGCACTAGTCAGATAAAGAATTACTGCAGTAGATGCATCCTTGGCAACCTGAAATGGTGTGCTATCCCTCCTGCCTTGTTATTCTTGTGGGTGGAGCTCTTTAACACCTTCTCTCAGAATGGCAGAAACATCATTTTCTCTCTCTCATCTCTTCTTGTTTCCCCTTCATGTCTACTTATCCTTCGTCACTGAAATTATTCGGCTCTTCCACGCCCAGGCTTACAATACCCGACTGGGCTCCGAAGGTCACAGGCCCAAGATGAAACAATTCAGCTTTCCCCCGCCCCCCTAGAATGTTGGGACCTGAGAGAGATGGCAAAGGGCTAGAACTTGGCTAGATGGAAGCTTTGTATCACATGGGTTGTTTAAATATTCATGCAGCCTCTTCTGGCAGCTAACAAGGCTGCAAACTTTGCCCAGAAAAAGAAAAAGGAAGATAATTACTGAATTTCATAGCATTCTGAAATGGCTGCTGTGAAGGAAAAACTTAAGTGCTGATTTTTGGTTTAATCTCTCAGGCAAATGTATTTTTTTTTATTCAATGCAGGACAATAGGCAAGTGATTAAATGCATTTCTAAGTATTTTTTCTGAGCGTGTCATCAGTGTTAGATACCCACTGACATTAATACCATAAAAACGTATTGGACTGTCAAAGCCACCTCCTTTATAATTACTTTACTAATGACTTGAAATATTAACTGACACATCCCGTTGCAGTCAACAGCTTTGCTTATGTAGTAACACAGGTTGAAATGATCAGCAACTGAGCAATAGAATAAATCAGAGTGGAAAAAAGACCAAATTATTCTTGAGCCTGGTGGCTCACAATGTGAGGACATTTCATTTAGTGAAATCAATTGGCACTATCTGCTCTTCATTAGCATATGTGAAGACACCAAAAATGTAGGTGTCTATTCATTGTTTTGTTTGTTTTAAGGAGACATTTCTCCTGATTGTAATTAAGTTTTTTTGTTGTCCTAATTCTGGCTGAAAAAATTTAATTAAAACAAAGTAATTTCACAATTTCTGAAACAACATAAAAGCAAACCTTGTCACTGCACTGAACCTCAAATTCTTTCTTCAAAGTACTGCCTATTCAGTGAAAATCAACTTTATTTTGTTTTTTATAACTACAGTCACAAGTTCTGACCTATCAATTATGTGTCCTCCCAATATGGCATACAAAAATGTAAGCATTAAAAACACCCCTTCATCAGTTTGCCCCTTCTAACAATAGTGATCTAAGATGTCAATTCAGATAAAACAATAGGTACTTTAATAGTTAAATATTAATAGTTTAATAGGTACATTAAAAGTTAAAAACGTCACTTGGAATGTCAGTGTTCAGTGTTTCTAGATGATTCATATTACATAAGAATTGGCCATTAGTAAATATCAGGTAAGTAAAATTAAATAATCACCATTCTTAAATTCTACTTCTAAGAAAATTCCTTCAAAAAATTCATAACTACGGTAAATTATTTGAACCCTGTAAGCATAGATATGTCTATAAATATGTATGTGTGCATATATACAAATATATCGGATATATATTAAGAAAATACTTTCATGAAAAGTTGTATTTTTCATTTAATGTTTCAGATGTACATTACCAACACAATCAAAGCCAAAGGAACAAGACTTGCTAAGCCCGTTTTATGTTTGGGCTTAATGTGTTTGGCCTTTCTTACTGGACTCAACAGAGTAGCAGAATATCGAAATCATTGGTCAGATGTGATAGCAGGCTTTCTGGTTGGAATATCTATAGCAGTATTTCTGGTAAGTACAAATTTATTTGGATCTCACTGCATTTTTAATTAACTTCTATAACCACCTGCAAGAAAATACAAGTGTGAATCATCAGGTTTCTGTAAATGTGGTGTATCAAATGATAATATGTATATTTTAGGTCATTCATTTCTTCCTCCTTCCTCATTTATTCAGCCTAAAGTCAAATTTGGGGATGAAAAATACATAAATTCTACACTCAAAGGTGAACAAAATATTTTCGCATAAAATGGAACAGGGCTAAAACGCTCAGTCCTCCCTGGATAGTTTTTAAGACTAGGTTGCTTGGATATTTTTAAAATGTCCTCAGGTCACTTTTCATCCCAGAGTATCTAGAGCATCCCAAAGTACCCCAGGGCCTCAGCATAGTATCCTCCATGAACTGCCATGTCACAGCGCTGGCTAACAGGTAAACCTCATTTGAGAGATGAATTGGTTCCCTTCAGTAACTAAAAATCCATGGATGGTTTCCAAGACAATACCACCTCAAGTCAGATTTTGCCAAGAGGTGAAGAGCTTATGTAGTGATTTCTAATGAAGTAAGCATACCATCTCTATTCCTTTTATAAAATCTCCTTGGAGTGTTACTACAGGTTTTGGTTGTTGGAAAATATATTTTAGTCTGGCTTTCGAAATAATCAATCCATTATAAGTTTGAGTCTATAACATTTAACCCAGATGGAAAATGTGTAGACTATAAATCAAAACATACTTTTGCATTGACACATTATAATAGGAAAAAACACTTTATTTCCATTTTGATTACATTTAAATTGCTTCTCACGCTTAACTTCCTTTCTTCAGCTCCTTTCCCTAGTTCATAACCAGTAAGCAAAAACTTGTATGAACCTTTCCAGCTAACAATTTGTGTGCCAGGCATTTTAAATAGGCAACGTTCTGTAGAACCTCCTATGGTAGAGTGATGAGTATGACCTCATCCCTGCCCCACGCGCTGTACTGCTTTTCTTCCTGATGTCACTCCCTCTGATTCCCCAGGTGCCTGGGAGCCTAGGCCCACCCCCATCTCTCTCCCAGAGATATCATATGGCCCCAGGAAAACTGGGGCCCAGGCTTGGGCCAGAGCCTTTTCATTTCTTTCACTCACCACAGGTGAAGCAGATTGAAACATTTAAAACAAAACAAGGCAAACACCTTACATAAACCCTAAGAAAAGAACTACCAAAAGTGAAAATTCCAAAGCCCTAGTGTCAGATGTAACAGTGTTTCAGCTCTGTGGGTGCAGAACCTCTCCACTTGGCATCTATCTCATCAGTCTTCCTACTTATTTTCCTGTGGCCATTGCCAACTTCCCTTCACTTCCAGTAAACATCCTGACCCCCTGCAAGACGGAATCTAGAACGCTAATCTCCTCCCAGTCACTTCCTCATCTGAGAACCTGGTGGTGAATGAGTTGGACTGTGGATCCCCCTTGGGCTCAAGCCCCTCTGATTGCACATATTCAGAACCTTCCACAGTGGTCCTTCAGACATTCCCACACACCTGGAAAATGACCTTATGAAAAGGTCACGTGAAGATAATGCTTTAACTGTAATCACTAAACAAACATTTGTGCATTCATGCACAACCGTTTCTGAGTATGAGCGCCTACAGGTGCCAGGCACTGTGCCAAGCACTGGGGATGCAAGGAGGTTCAGATAACCATGATCTGTCTCCTGTGGGAGTTACAGTCTTGTTCAGGGGTCAGACAATAATAGGTTATTTCCTCAACTATTCCCTTCCTCTCTTCCTTCAAAACAGAAACATTTACTGAGCCCCTGTTAAAATCCAGGCACTGTGCTTGGTGCTGGGGATTAAATACATGAAAAAGATACAGTCTACTTAAAGAGATCACAAGATAGACACCAAGAGTTTTATAGAAAGTTAAAGGTAATGATATTGGTTCATATACTCAGGAGATCTCTGTTGGGATTAGGGACAGTCAGAAAGAGGAGGGGATACATTAACTTGCAAAGTTTGTAAAGCAGGGAGGTCTAAGGAGGGGCATAAGGCATGAGAGCAAAGAGCACAGTGCGCAGAGACAATATAAAATGCTTCATAAAATAGGCATTTATGGAGCCCTTAGTCTATTGTGGGCCTGGACAGAGCATGCACACGAGGGGCAGTGGCATCATGGAATGGCACCAGTCATCCAGCGTGAGTGACAAGAGTGGGAAATAGAAGAACACAGGGGTAGTTATCCTGAATGGCCTTGTAGGTTACAATAATCTGGGCTTTTTCTCTTTGTAATGGAGGTGACTTGAGAGCCACGGTCAGAGTTCAAGTGAGTTAAAGCTGGTTGAATCTCAGCTTCCTTACTTACTCAGTTTGTGCCATTATGCAGTTTTCCTTATTTGTGCCATTACCAATGGATCTTTCCGAGCCTCAGGTTCTTCCTCATTAAATGAGGCCAATAACAGCCTCCTTAAAGCTTATAAAGACTTAAAAGTTTAAATGAAATAGTGTATGTTCAACGAATGGACACATGAATGACTGAAATCAGTTCCATAAATGATAGTTTGCTTCCTTTCAGCCCCTTTTACTCGATGATAAAATCCGTGCTTTGAAAGTAGGTTTGTTGGAAAGTGAAACTCCAGATGAGGATAGAGGAGGCAAGTTGTGCAGAACCAGGGAAATCAGATGGCCCACATCAGGCCTCTGTGAGCACAGAGAGAAGGGAGACTATCTGGGAGGTCTGTGGAGATGGAAGGCTTGGAGCTTGATGGCACGCTGGGGATGACGGAGGCGAAGAGAGAGCAATCCGTGATAGCTCCCGGGCTTCTCATTTGGGCAAGTAGAACATTTATTCTGAGCAGCGACTCCAGCTCTGGCTTGCAATATCCTGGGGTGTCTCCAATTATCTTGCAGTGTGTGCAGAACTCTAAAATGGTTCCAGAATAAAATGAGCACTAACCCACTCCAAGACTCTATGTCTCAGTTGAAGGCATCCACATCCCCCAGTCACCCAGACCCAATGTCTAGCGTCTGTCTTTGACTCATTCTTCTCGTTCATCCCCCACACCCGGTGATTCATCTGGTCCCAGTTTATTTCCACTACAAAATGTCTCCTCCACATTTCATTTCTTGGCCATTGTGACCAAAATGTATACCGTGGGACTGTACTCGATTTTTGAGATTAGTGCTTTTTCCCTTTCTTCTATCTCTGGGTTCCTAACTGCCTCCTCACTTCAGACTCTCCTCCCAATACTTTCCATTCTGCCTCTCTTTTCTTTAGAACATAATCCGTTGCTAATAACAAGACAAAACAAACAAACAAACAAACAAACCTCATTCCTGCTGCATTAAACCCAGATACTTCCACTGGGCTTCTGGGATTGTCCGTAATCTAGCTGCCCTCTTCCCAGCCAAGTTTATTTTCCCTCCTTGCAGGGGAATCCTATACAATGTATCCACTCAGTTTCCTTACCCTCACAGACAGGTTCTGTCCGGCCTTTATGTTTGCCCCAGTGAGAATGCCCATTCCTCTGTATATTTTAGAGAGCAAAACAGGTGTCTAGGAGCCACGTGAACCTAGGTTTGAATCCTGCTTTTGCCACATGCTGCGTGTGTGACCTTGAACAAGTCACTTGTCTCATTTTTTCTAACCTAGTGAGGCCTCCCTGACCTGTATTTAAAACGGCTTTCCGCCCCACAAAGAATCCTTTCCTCATTCCCTATTCACTTTTCTCCGTAGCATGTTTCAACTTTTAATATACCACATACAATATTTTTTTTTGCTGTCAAACCCACTAGGACGTAAGCTGTGCATGGAGAAGGCATTTGTTTTCTTTACCGTGAATTCTCAGTACGCAGTACAGGGTCTGGTAGTTAGGGGGTTCTCAGGAAATACTTGATGGATGAATGAATGAATGGGGAACTGGTTTATTTCTTCCCAGAGCTCTTTCAAGGGTTAAGTGAAATCCCATATGTAGTAAGTACAGGTGAGTGTGTGGTGCAGAGAAGGAGATGCAGATCATGGTCCTCACCTTTGATGACTGTTGAGATCCTTCTTGCACTTGAGATTTTTCTCAGACAAGTCCCAACTTGCCCAAAAGGTGTCCCTGACTACCTCATTCTCTCATTTTTCCTGAGTTTCCACTGCCCTCAAAGTCTGGCCTGTTATATTCTAATGAGGATTAATATCCTGTCCTGTTTATCACTCTCATCCCATGTGCATTTTCTTTTAAAGTTAGAGAACAGGGGCACTTGGGTGGCTCAGTCGGTTAAGTATCTGCCTTCAGCTCAGGTCATGATCCCAGGGTTCTAGGATCAAGTCCCACATGCTCCCTGCTCACTGGAGAGCCTGCTTCTCCCTCTCGCTCTGCCTGCTTGTACTCCGTCTCTCTCTCTCTCTCTCTCTCTCTCTCTCTGTCAAATAAATAGATAAAAATAAATAAAGTTAGAGAACAGAGTCTCCATGCTTAAGAAAATGCAAAACAAATACTAGTTGAACAATAGCTGTAGATTGGTTAATATTGTTTAACAAATATATGCTTAACAAATGTATGCTTCAGAGTGCTTCCAAAAAAGATGCCCAGGTCCAGTCAAGTAGTTCAAGTTTACCGAGGCACAGCAAGAACTTGTCATGTTATCATATGTGATATAATAATAACAATAAGAGTTATTTGTGCAGTCTTTACTACATTAACTCAATTAATCCTCACAACAGCACGGTGAGATGTAGTTATTATTGTTCTCATTTTGCAGGTAAAAAAAGAGCAGGTCTAGTTATATTGAGTTGTTTGCCCAGGCTCACAGTGAGTAAATCAGAGAGCCTGGCATTAAGGCCCAGTCCTTTTGACCCCCAGAGCCTATGCACCTACCCCCAAGCAATACAGATGTT
This sequence comes from Mirounga leonina, assembly GCF_011800145.1. NCBI lineage: Eukaryota > Metazoa > Chordata > Mammalia > Carnivora > Phocidae > Mirounga > Mirounga leonina. The sequence continues at coordinate 11,810,734 of NW_023270447.1, forward strand.
TTACTTGCTACAAATGAAGAGGGAAAATGACCACAAATAGATCAAATTAATTTATTATCACCACTGGCAAAAGAACACAAAAATATATGTGTAATGGTGACTTATTAGTGTCATTTTTGTAGGACAGGGTAGAATTATACACGTGGAAGCCATTAATGTAAAAATAGAATGTTTCAGAGGAATGTCACTTTAAATTATATAGGAACATCAGAAAATTTGAGAATTCTTGGCCTTGGCTCATTCATTAGTCAATTCATTCACTGTGGCACTGGGAATACAATGGTGAGCAAAAAAAAAAAAAAAAAGAGAGAGAGAGAGAGACAGTATCTCTGCTTTTGTAGCGCTTACAAGGAAGCTCTCTAAGGGAGAGATTCACATCAACCGAAGTATTATGTATTATGCTAACAGATGTATAATTTCACTAGAAATCGGTGCTTTGATGAAAGCATGCAGGGATTGACTTGATCAAACAAATAAAAACAGCCTGAGGTCAGAGAAAACCAGTGAAGAAGCGATATTGAGATGAGATACCACAGATGAGTAGGATATGGTGCCCAAAGAATGTGGAGTTGAGTATTCCAAACAAAAGGCAGCGAAAGGGAAGGACAAAGAAGGAAGGCTGCAAAGGTGGGCAAGGTTTACACTATAAGAGAAATGGATAACCCAGTCACATAGTTTGAAAAAGGCTGACATGATCCAATTTGCATTTTGGAAAGATCATTTTTATGTCACTATAGAAATGGATTGGAGGGAGCCAAGATTGGATTTAGGGAGACTTTAGAAAGCTAAGCAGGAATCCAGGCAAGTGGTGGTGATGGCTTAGTCTTTGGAGTTGGTGGTGGAGATTGAAGAAAGCAGATATAAGAAATCAAAATTTTTAGGAAGGAAAATTGAGCATATTGACTGGTTGTGAATAGGAGGTGTAAAGGATGAATCCAAGTTTTCAGCCTTATGCAATTAGGGGAGAGGGCATGTGGGGGTTGTTTTCCTGAGAAGATCCAGAAAAATATCAAGCTTTATAGTGGAGTCAGGAGATAGGCAGATCTTAGGTTTCACTTTGAACATTTGTTGAATTTTTCCTACCTTTGACAACCAAAGGAATGGACTAGCTTGGTAAGATATTGCAACCTCTTCCCTTACAAATTGAGAAAACTCAGACCCAGAGGACTGTCCAAGAACATACAGACTTGGGATCAAAAACCAAGCTTCTTGCTTTTACCTATAAGCATTTTTCTTTCTTAATTTTTTAAGATTTTATTTATTAATTTGACTGAGAGATTGAGAGAGAGAGAGAGAGAGAGAGAGGCAGGAGAGGAACAGAGGGAGAGGGACAAGCAGACTTCCACGCGGGGCTCAATCCCACGACCCTGAGATCATGACCTGAGCTGAAATCAAGAGTTGAATGCTTAACCGACTGAGTCACCCAGCCCCCACCATGAGCATTTTTCTGATAGGAGATCAGTTCCATACTTATGAATGTTAGCAGGCAAGACATGTTAAATATTTGAATATGGTTCTAAAGAAGATTTGGCATTTCCTCCCTTATAATTTAAATAATAACAGTAATGAAGAATAATCATTATGTTAATAGATGCTATTTAATGAATATCTACTATCTGTTAGGTGTTTAAATAGTTCACATATGAATTCTCAGCTGCTTCAGTGGTGTTGTCCTAACCCTCAATTACGGTGAAGAGATAACTGATACAACCTGTCAAAGAGTTTACCAAACCTAAATAATATAAAAGCAATTATACTAATTTCAAAAGCCCATATTAACTCTAGATGAACTGTTCTTCATCTCATGACTTCCGTACATCTATATACATAGTTATTTCATTTCAACAAATTTTACTTCACAAGAATTTGTAGCAATTTTTTTCATCTGCTTAATCTTTCATTAGTTTATTTCTATTAATGAAAAGGGAAGTATATGTTTGTACATTTCATGAAGTGATTGTGGAAGCTTCTTGACTATTATGTTGCTATTGGCTAAAATTTTTGATTATATCCTTTGTACTCCAAGCAGTGGTCAGTTGGCAAACTATAGCCATTAGGTGAAATTTGGCCTGCTATCTATTTTTTTTTTTTTTTTAAGTTACATTGGAACACTGACATGCCCATTCATTTACGAATTGTCTGTGGCTGTTTTCACACCAAAATATCAGAGTTGAATAGCTGCTGCAGAGATTACGTGCTAGCAAAGCCAAAAATATGTACTATTTGCCCCTTACAGCCAAAATTTACTGACCCTTTCTATAGGGCAATCACTATTAGTCTTTTGTAGGGTCATGATTTGATACTAGGCTTATCAAGCACCCATCTCTAAGCTTGTACCATCCCTTACATTAAAGATCTTGATGGCAGGGGTGCCTGGGTGGCTCAGTTGGTTAAGCAACTGCCTTTGGCTCAGGTCATGATCCTGGAGTCCCGGGATCGAGTCCCGCATCGGGCTCCCTGCTCGGCGGGGGGTCTGCTTCTCCCTCTGACCCTCCCCCCTCTCATGCTCTCTCTCTCTCTCATTCTCTCTCTCAAATAAATAAAATCTTTAAAAAAAAAAAAGATCTTGATGGCAATGATAAAGTTAATGAATCAAATTATCAGGCTTTGATCTGTGTTTCTGATCTGTAATTATTCATGGAAATGGAAGGATAATAAGTATTCCACAACTAGGGAAATATTTTCTCTAAGATAAAGTCTCATAGTATGTGTTATTATTTTGTAGATTTATAAATTTTATTTAAAAACTGGAGAATAACCAAGATCTAATTGGCCTTTGAAAATATTCAGTAATGAGCTCTACTAAAGAAAAGGCTTTCCAAAGGACCATTTGTGAAAATCTACAATGTAAATGTGTAATTACATAATAAGCATTTATTCTTTTAAAAAATGAATGTTAGGTTACAACTGCAAGGAAGTTCTGTATTCTGGCTTGATAACAAGCTATAAACCCAGAAAAAGAAGGCTCAAGAATATCTTATCCACTGCTTAATATAAGCAAACAATAGCAAGTAATTTTCCTGTGTTGTTTAATTTACTATTTCTTAAAAGTATGATTCACCTGCATCAGAAGCTTCTGCAATGTATTTCAAAAAAGTGGCAACTCCTAGGCCCCATCCTTCATCTACAAAATCAGAATCTTTAGGAGAGGGCTTAGGAACGTGCATTTTTAACAGTGGTGGGCCTTTATTTTTATGTAACCTGAAGTATGAGAACCTCTGGCTTAGTTCAAATGCTGTCACCTATGGGATATAATCAATTGAAACAAGGGTCAATTTCCTTTATGTAAAATGTCTTCTATTTCACTGGTAGCCATAGTAAGCTATTGTTGAAATGCCAAGTATATATGGGATACAATAATAAACAATGAATTAGGTTAATTAAAGGGATGCTACTAAATTAGAAAGTGCCAATTGTAGAAGGTTTGTTATGAATGTAATGATCTTGAAGCAATGAGAAATAATTAGCATTTAAATTAAGTTGTAGGTGAGCTGCATTAGGGAAAGGTTAGCTTGCTATGAATTTTTATAAGACTATGATGTTATTTATGGATTGATTTGAGCATTGACTATAACCTAATTTAATGAAAATTTTAGAATAATGAAATTGTCATTATTAACTGAGCTACACATTATTTGATACATTTTCTTGAACACATTTACACTGGAATAAAATTTATACTAGATAAACCTGGATCTAAAGTTATATATGTAATACTTAAGTAATTTTAATACTTTATTTCTATGATCAGATTTAGTAAGCTACTTAAAAGGTCATAGTCACAGGGAGTGTGGCTTTGCTTCAACTGCATTTTTTTCCTGAAATTTTAGGTTGTGTGTGTGGTAAATAATTTCAAAGGAAGACAACCAGAAAATGAACATATACACACGGATAATCTGGCACAGATGCCAATGATCAGCATTCCTCGAGTAGAAAGTCCTTTGGAAAAGGTAACATCTGTACACGTGATTCATAATTTAAGTTCTCCAATGTGATTGTTATCTAGAGCAAATGAATAATCATTCCTGAGAGTTCTCCACAGTCATGTTTGATTTACTGAAACAAATTTAGAATCTAATGTGGTGTTTAGCAAGAATTTAGTCACTGATAGCATCATCTTAGAAAAATGCATATCACATTGAAAATAATTCTTTGAATACCTCATGCTAAAAGCTGAGTATTTATGTATGGAATATGTTCTGTACTTTGCCATAACTTTGAGATAAGGAACACTGTGCAGTGATGGGTCTCATGCATGGGTGAAATGATAAGGTAGCCTCATTTGAGAATATATGCATTTTTTTCATAAAATACATTCCACTTTTCCCATCATCTATTTATGTGAGAGAAGGCTTAGGATAATGCCTAGGGCATAATATGGCTCAATAAATTTTGTTGAATCTCATTATGTAAAGATCTGGCAGCAAGAAAACACCAATCATGCTCTCCTAATCAGGGAGGTCCTGAGGGTCAGGTTACGCAGAATGGAGCCGGACCAGGTAGCACTTTGAATGGCAGGTCAAGGCTTCATTGGGCATGACAATGAACCAATAGCCAGGTATTTAACAAAACTTTTCTTGAGACTTTTTCTCTAAACTTATCTGGTGAACTATGGAGGGTAATATTACTTAAATGATGATGCAATTATGTACATTTGTAATTGGTTCAGTGATTACCCAGAGGGTTATTAAAGGCTTCTCATCAGTCCTGTCCATACCCACATTTTGATAGATATGTTAGATGAAGAGATCAATTACATGCTAATCAGGGGCTTAGATGGTATGAATCAGTGAGGGATAATTAATACATTGGTTGAAAAAATAAAAGTTCTTGAGAGATTAGATACAATTAACAACTTGAAATAAAGCAAATGTTTTGGATTTGGGTTTAAAAAGAAGTTCATGTAGGGTAGGGTACATCTAGGGTAACTACACAAACAAAAAAGCCTAAGAGGGTATAGTAGGTTACCATTTGGCATGTGTCAACAGCATGTTACAGCTGCCAAGAGTTATATGATCTTAAGTTCCACTTAGTGAAAATAATATCCTGAATGAGGGGATTGATGGTTTGCTCTGCTCATACTAACTTGGAACACCAAAAACTGCCCTTATTGACATAGTTTTGAGGAGGGCATCAATAAAATAGAGTAGTCGGTACTCAAATATTTGTTAAATGCGTGAATGAATGTGTCCAGGACAGTGAGTGGACTCAAAGTCATGGATTATGAAAGACTGTTGAAGGAATAAAAAATGATAGAGAAGAAAGAAAACTCATGGAAGAAGTAATAACGTTCCATACATATCTGAAGGACTATTGTATGGCAGAGGGATGCAATTTGTTCCGCCAGCGCCTCAGAGGTCACGGTTAGGATGACAGAAATGAAAGTGTTAAGAAGACAAATAATGTCTAGAAAGAAGGAAAAACTTTCTCAAAATGGGATGTCTTCCTTAGGAAAAATGAAATTTCCTTTTTAAAAAAAAATTCCTTTTATTATAAGGATTCAAGAAGAGTTAAACTATCACTTATCCATGATACTGTGGAGGGAATTCAAGCATCACTGTGAGGATAGAGGTACTAGATCATCATCATAATAATAACAATAGTAATAACTACGTTTTAATAATCATTTGGTATGTGTCAAGTACTATGCAGATTGCTTATGTAAATTCCACAAATACACTTCTATGCTCTGAAAGTCTAACTTCATTCCTTACAACAATTTTTAAAGCTGGGTGTCATCTTAGTGGCAAACGCCGCTAATAGTCCACAGTATCCCTTCCCCCATTCTTCCTTTTAGTAACTGAATTCCCCAATCCAATTTTAGCTACATCCGCCACTGCCTAGCCTTAGTCTGTATCTCCCAGCTACCACTGCAGGTAGGCGTGACCAGGCAGCTAAGTTTAGACCAACGGGATGTAAGTAGAAGTGGTCAGTGCAACCTCTGGTTCATCGCTTGAGGACTCTTGTCTCTGTCTCTCCTCACCCTTTTCATCAAGTGGAAATGGTATGACTGGAAGTTATCTTTAACTTTTTAAGATGACCGATCCACTTTGACAGCCTAAGCTCCTGGATGAGCTCAGGGAGCAGTCCACAGACACACTCTAGATGGTTCTGAAAAAGAAAGAAACTTCTTTCCTCTCTGAACCATTGGATTGTTTTCACCTCTTTCCCACAGTGGCTTAGCTGATGCCCGATTACAATAAGTGTCTCCATTGTACAGTTAAGAAAACTAAACTCCCAAGTGTTAAGCAATTTGCAAAAGTTCACATCATCGATAAGCAGCAAAGTTATACAATGTGGTATTTCCAGATACATGTGTTTTGTTTAAAACTGAATAATATATAAAAAATTATATCTTTTTTAACTCAAGAAATGAATATAGAAAGCAACAGAATTTAGGAAGAGATATTAGACATATTTTGAAGACAATGGTCAGGTTAATAATTAGTCTTCATTTTATATACCTCTGAAGTTAACTTGAAAAATAATCAGTCTTCTGTTTTTTAACATATTTATTTGTGTAAAGGTTCTTTAGTAGCCTCCTAGCATTGCCAAGTATCCTTATATATCATTACATCCTTTTATATATAAAATGATCATAAATTCCTGTTGTTGAATTTAAGCAAATTTATTTTTATTTAGTGAGTTTTAAACTATGAAAGCAAAGATATTCTATTAGAATCTGTAGATTTCAAGACATCAGTGTGTATTAACTTCTTTCATTAATTATTTTGTTTATGACAAATTCATGTGCTCTGTTTTTACTTTGGTAGTTAGGGAATAAAGGTGATTTAGTGATTTGAATCGTACTCGGTTCTCCCTTTTGCCCCCCGAAGGGCATTGGCACACACCTTGCTGAGTTCCAACTTTGCTCCCCACTCTTTTTATCCTGTTTCCAGGCAGAACGCTGTCTGCACAATGCAGGATCTGCTCCTGCATCACACAGACCACAGGAGGATCACGAATCAAGCTACTGGGGACGTATCTCAGGCTTCCTTGTGGAGCTCTGTTGCTGAGAGGACATGTATTTGTGCCCATCAGCCAAAAAGGGAGGAACGCCATCACTTAAGGAAAGCCCACAGTGGCTTTCTCTGTCTTTTGTGATACAGGATATTTGGAGTAAATATATTGCTTTTCATCATAGTTCGCGATGGGAAACAAGTGAATACAAAATTGTTCCCAGTATTTGATCTTAATAATTGATAGTTGGAGAGTGGCAACAGGTTCTTGAAACTGGCCCTCAGAGGACAAGAAGGGAGTCCAGCATGAAAGTTTGGTCTGCAGACCCCGCCAGTCGTTTGAGCACTGTGATGTATTATGCCAAGCCGTCATTTTCGGCTTGCCAGTTTTGTATGGAGAAGGCAAAGGGTTTCTTTTAGAAGTTATGTACTTACATAACCTCCTATGTTCAAAGTGCATGTTTGATAAACTGTAAGCTACAGAGTAATTACAACATGCCAGTGTTCTTTATTTTTATGCCAGCAATTTATCCCTTAATTATAGGGAGTTTGTCATATAGCTAATTACCATAGTTTATGAGGAAAAGTCATGATTTTTCTGAAAGCTAAGTAAATCTGAACATTCATTACATTTGGTTTTATGAAAAGAATTAATCATCTGTGGAAACTGGCCCCTCATATTTCATAGTCCACTAAATATTTAAGTTGCCAGTAACATCATTACGGCTGTTTGTAATATCAAATCATAAAAGTCTAACTGTGTATCAGGAGTGAATAAATGATTAAATCAGTGTTACTTTCCTATAATGGAATCCAGTACCTTATAATGCGGTGTTACAGCCACAGGTTCTGGAGGTAGACTGGCTGGGAATTTGGGACAATTTTGACCTTGGGCAGCTTATTCAAATACTCTGTGAATTTTCTCAATCACAGAATGGACGTTGTGAGAGTTCAATAAGCTAAGAGTAAAGCACTCAGAACAGTATCTGGAACCTATAAAGCCTTAATCACTGCCAGTTATTATTACCACTTAACAGTTGAAATGGATGGGGTAAATCAAGATGTGGAAAGTTTTCTGATACATATTGTAAAGGTTTTTTGTTTGTTTGTGTTAATTTTATTTATTTATTTATTTATTTATTTATTTATTTATTTATTTATTTATTTATTTGAGAAAGAGAGGGAGAGTGTCCATGTGCCCCTGAGTCAGGGGATGGGATAGCAGAGGGGAAGGGAGAGGGCCACAAGCTGACTCTGCGCCTGCTAAGCCCTTGAGCTCTTGGATCAAGTTGCGGGGCTGGGTCCCAGGTCCCTGAGATCCTGACCTGAGCCAAAACCAAGAATTACGTGCTTAAAAGCCTGAGCCACGCAGGAGCCCCATGGTTGTTGTTGTTTTTTTTTTTTTTTAAGTTGATATATATATCGTGTGTGTGTGTATAATGAAGCTAGTTATGTAAATTACCACACAAGATAAATTCTTTCTAGTAAGATAGAAAAGAGCATGTAGATGAAAGAGAGGAGAAAAAAGAGAGAGAGAGAGAGAAACTAAATACCAATCTGAAAGCAATGCTTCAACCTAAGGAAGCAACTGAGATAGTGTACTAGATTTCTTTTCTTTCTTTTCCTTCTTTTTGTTCCTTTGTTCTTTCGTTTTTTCATTCTTTCTTTTTTCCTTTCATCCTCCCTTCCTCCCTTTCCTCTTTCTTTTGTTCTTTCTCTTTCTTTTTCTTTCTATAATGAATAATTCATGAATAATTGTGTAACAAAAATAATTACAATTATGCTCTAAGGAGGTTCTGGTTATGCTCCCTCTTATTGACTACCGATATGTTCAGATTTACCGAGGTCCCTTGGAAAGATTCCCTCACAATAATTTAAATCCCCGTGCTCCTTCCTTATGTGTCACAGGGATTTAAAAGGATCCTTTTAAAAATGTTTGGTCTATTTTTCTCTGCTGAACTGAGCATGGAGACCTTGGTTGTGGCTCCCATGCCTTCATGCCTAGGGTCCAGGTTCCCTTGGCACACCTGCAACCATACTCATTCCAGGTCCCATCTGTCCTGAGAACCTGCACACAAGCCTTGTGCAGGTGCCTCCTACTTAAAGGATCCACAAAGTTCCCACTCCACCAAGGCCCCAGGGAACCAGCTTTCTTCATAGGTCCCACCACTTCCTTTCAGACTCATCCTTTTCTGGCTTCTGCCTTCGAGGGCCCATGCATCCCAGACAAAAGCTCCGGCGGTGCCAGCTTCAGGATGCCTCCAAATACATGAAATTTCTATTAATTACTCTGGGAGTCCAGAAACTTCTGGGAAGTGGAGATGGAGACATTTACATATTCATTATCTTTAGCGCCTTATATTAGCAAGAGTAAAGTAAGAATTAATATCTTAATAGACGTGTCATGAAGAGTAAAAACTAGATAGAGTAAAATTTTAGTCATTTCTACTAAATATCATATATATTAATCCGATTTGAAGGATGTCACCAAAGGACGATTAAAGTGTTTCTTTGCCAATAAAGAAGTTCGAAATTGTGGAATTGGATAAAATCCTACAGAATCTCAACAATACACCAAAATTTGAGAGAGTAAAGATAGAGATAGGAGCAATCTCTGGGAGAATGAGGAGTCTATTCTATTTAGAACACATTTCAGCACCTTGAACAAACACCATTTTGAGACTGGGTTAGCAAATAGGCAAATACATGACAAAAGAAAGCCTTCAGGCAAGAGATTTTCCCTCTGATCAAGCTTCTAATTAATATGGGTTCATAGTAAATGAGGGAGTTCTTTTCCTCAACTGAATGGGTGCTATAAAATGGAATGGAGAGTTACCTTCATTCAAAAACAAAAAAAAGGTGGCTCTGCCAGAGACTGCATCTACCTGGAGTAGAGGTTACGCTGAAGAGATTAACAATCTTTCTGATGGTCCAACAACCATTTGGATGAAACTGTATAGGAACAAAGTGATGTTCCTATAGTCTCAGCTTCTTCTCCCACTCCACTCATCAAATCATCAAAATGATGTTTAAAACTACATTCACCATCTTTTCAGCTCAAGGTTTGATGTAAAGATTCCTTGACTCTTCAGGAACAATTTGGGGATCTTTGATGAATCTTCTCCCTCCGTTTTAGCGAGACAAACTGAGCTAAATCTATTATGATTCAAGTATAAATAACTAGGACGATTATTTAAATCCTTTAAAATGATTTCATGACACAGATGAGAGAGACACATTTCAAGAGTTAGAATATGTTTTTGGAAAAAAAGATTAACTACAAGAAATTTAATTAAATTTATTATAGAGAGCATCTTCTTTTCACTGTCAAGGAAATTAAAGAAAATATGTGAAATGAGAGATGAAAGTTAGGTGGCACAATGGCACAATTAGGAAACTAAGAAAACAAGTAATATTATGGCAGGATGGAAACCAGTAGTAGAAACCATAAAGAACAAAATCCACACTGGATAAAGTCATATCAGTTATATTAAGGACAGGTTTCAGCATATGTCATAAAAGAACAAGAAAATAAAATTGATCTGAGAAAAGATAACAGATACAGAAGACATACGACAGTATGTTGTATGAATCATTGTAGATGATGAATCACTGTAGATCCAGAAGAAAAGGATAAATAGAACTAGAGCAATATTCAGAGATATATATGAAGGAGACTTTTCTTTCAAACAAATACCTTTAGTCTAGAAGGGTTAACTAGATACAAGGTAAAATTAAAATATATACTAAAACATAGATGATATTTCTCAGTGAAATTTTTGAGTTTCAATACTGAAGAAAGAGACCTATAAATTCTGTGGGAGATGTTATTATTGTTCCCAATTATTAACTACCACCTTCCTTTGGCAGAGTATCCTTCCTCCAGTTATTTTGGATTTGGTCAATAACATGTGAATGAACCTGATTTATGCCCCATCAATCAGAAACTTGTAGAGACATCAAGAGTTTTTGCCAACTTTATTGCGCCTCGGCTTTTTTTCTGGAAAAGTCCATGTTTCAGATAGGGACTGCTTCTTCAGCCTGTACCCCAGAATGGGAATACACAAGAAACAGAAGAGCATGCAAACACTAGGCTGAAGCAGATCTATAGAACCTGACCATCAACATGTGGTATGAGGGAGAAATACTTATTTGTTGTTGGAAGCCACTGTGCTTTTGAGGTTATAATATGGTATACCTAGTGAAAACTAACACACACACCAAGGCAGAAAAATTAGGTTACCGACCCAAGACTGACAGTATATTGGCCTCAGACCTCTCTCTCCATAACAGTAGATGCCAGTATAGAAAGGAATAATGTCTTCAGAGATTTCAAAGAAAAAGTTTGTGACATAGAATTTTATTCCCACCGAAAAGGTCATTTAAGTATTCAAGATAACCATAAAATACCAGATATGCAAGAATTCAGGAATTATATTACTCATGAAATATTACCAGAAGATGTTTACCAACTAACTGAGCAACACACCAATATCTGGAGCTTTCAAAGATTTTATTTATTTATTTGTCAGAGAGCGAGAGGCAGGAAGAGAGAGAAGCAGGCTTCCCACTGAGTAAGGAGCCCAGTGCAGGATTCAATCCCAGGACCCTGTGATCATGACCTGAGCCAAAGGCAAATGCTTAACTGACTGAGCCATCCAAGTATCCCAACCTGGAGCTTTCAAATTGGCAAAGTCATGATATGAATGAATTGGCAGAAAGAATGGAAACCATTTACATAAAGAATTAATTGGAATTGGCTATGGTAATTACGGAGAAAAGTTAAACAATTAATTTAAAGAGAAGATATATAAAAAAGAAAATAATATAACAATGACAAAACGAGACAGACATCCTAGATAATACCAACAAAAGTAAAATTACGATAATTTCCAGATTTTATAAAGGAGGGACTCAGTATCACTGTTTTGTTCTTGACATTGCTTACTAGAAAATTATAGGTTGAAGCATTTTTAAAAGTTATCAAAAGTAATTAAAAACAATCTATAAAAGTCCAGTAACAAACTATAATATATCAGCAACACATGTGTCAAAAGATTGATGTCTATAATATATGAAACATCCTAACTGAAAAATGAGCAACGTTCATAAATATGCAAATTATTAGAGATCAAATGCAAATGGGAAATAAATATATGGAAAGTATTCTCTGTCACCTTTTTTCCCTTTTCTTTCATTTTTTCTTTCTTTTATGGAGGTATAATTGACATATAACATTATAGTAGATTCAGGTGTACAACACAATGATTTGATATTTGTGTATATCCCAAAATGATCACCACAATGAGTTAACACCCGTCACTGTGTAGTTACAATATTTTTCTTATGATGAACACATTATTTATAGTTATCATACTGTATATTGTGTCCTCATGATTTATTTTACAACTAGAAGTTTGTAACTTTTGACTCCCTTCACCCATTTTGCCCATCCACCACCCCTTGCCTCTGGCAATTACTGATATGTTCTCTGTATATATAAGTTTTGTTTTGGTTTTTCAGACCATGTATAAGTGAGATCATATAGTATTTGTCTTTCTTTCTATAACTTATGTTAACATAGTGCCCTCAAGGCCCATCCATATTGTTGCAAATGGCAAGATTTCTTTCTTATTTATGGTTAAATAATAGTCTGTTGTATATATATTTACTACATCTTCTTTATCCATTCTCCCATCAATGGACACTTAGGTTGTTTCCATATCTTTGTAAATAATGCTGCAGTGAACATGGGAGTGCATATATCTTTTCAAGTTATAGTGTTCTCATTTCCTTCAGATAAATACCTAGAAGGGGAATTGCTGGATCATATGGTAGTTCAATTTTTATTTTATTTTTTTATTTTTATTTTTTTTTATTCTTATGTTAATCCCCATACATTACATCATTAGTTTTAGATGAAGTGTTCCATGATTCATTGTTTGTGCACAACACCCAGTGCTCCATGCAGAATGTGCCCTCCTCAATACCCACCACCAGGCTAACCCATCCTCCCACCCCCCTCCCCTCTAGAACCCTCAGTTTGTTTTTCAGAGTCTATCGTCTCTCATGGTTCGTCCACCCCTCCGATTTCCCCCGCTTCATTCTTCCCCTCCCGCTACCTTCTTCTTCTTTTTTTTTTTCTTAACATATATTGCATTATTTGTTTCAGAGGTACAGATCTTGAGGAACCTTCATACTGTTTTCCATAGTGGCTGCACCAATTTACATCCCCACCAACAGTGCACAAGTGTTTTCTTTTCTCCACATCTTTGTCAACACTTATTATTTCTTGTCTTTTGATAATAGCCATTTTAACAGATGTGAAGGGATAGCTCATTGTGGTTTTGATTAGAATTTCCCAGACACATAGTGATGTTGAGCATCTTTTCATGTACCTGTCAGCCATCTGTATGTCTTCTTTGAAAAAAATGAAATTTAGATTTTCTGCCCATTTTTTTCCATCAGATTGTTGTTTTTGCTGTTGAGTTGCATGATTTCTTTACATATTTTGGATATTAACCTCTTCTCTAATATATGATTTGCAAATATTTTCTCCCATTCACTAGGTTGCCTTTTTATTTTGTTGATGGCTCCTTTTGCTGTGCAGAACCTTTTTAGTTTAATGTCTTTCTACTTATTTATTTTTACTTTTGTTGGTTTTGTTCTTGGAGTCAGATCCAAAAAAATCATCACCAAGATCTGTGTCAAGGAGCTAAACTGCCTATGTTTTCTTCTAGGAGTTTTATGGTTTCAGATCTTACATTCAACTCTTACATCCATTTTGAGTTAATTTTTATGTATGGTGTAAGATATTGATCCAGTTTCATTCTTTTACATGTGGCTGTCCAGTTTTTACAACACTATTTACTGAAGAGACTGTCCTTTCCTTATTGTATATTCTTGCCTCCTTTGTCATAAATGAATTGACCATATGTTCACGAGTTTATTTCTGGGCTCTCTGTACTGTTCTATTGCTATATGTATCCATTTTTATACCAAATACCATACTGTTTTGATTACTACAGTTTTTTAATATAGCTTGAAATCAGAGAGTGTGATACCTCCAGCTTTGTTCTTCTTTCTCAAGATTGCTTTGGCTATTCAGAATCTTGTGTTTCTATACAAATTTTGGGATTATTTGTTCTGTTTCTGTGAAAAATGTCATTGGAATTTTGATAAGGGGGCACCTGGGTGTCTCAGTTGGTTAAGAGTCTGCCTTCAGCTCAGGTCATAATCTCAGGGTCCTGGGATTGAGCCCCATGTCAGGCTCCCTGCTCAGCAGGGAATCTGCTTCTCCCTCTCCTGCTGCCCCTCTTCTTCTACTTGTGCTTTCTCTCTCTCTCAAATAAATAAATAAAATCTTTTTAAAAAAGGAATTTTGATAAGGACTGCATTGAATCTGGAAATCACTTTGGGTAGAATGGGCATTTTAACAGTATTGATCTTCCAATCCATGAACATGGAATATCCTTCCATTTATTTATTTATTTATTTATTTATTTATTCAATTTCTTTCATCAGTGTCTTACAGTTTTCAGTGTACAGGTCTTTCCCTCCTTGATTAATTTTAATCCCAGGTATTGTATTCTTTTTGATACAATTTTAAGTGTGATTGTTTCTTAATCTTTCTTTCTTTTTTTTATTATGTTATGTTAATCACCATACATTACATCCTTAGTTTTTGATGTAGTGTTCCATGATTCATTGTTTGCGTATAACACCCAGTGCTCCATTCAGTACATGCCCTCTTTAATACCCATCACCAGGCTAACCCATCCTCCCACCCCCTCCCTGCTAGAACCTTCAGTTTGTTTCTCAGAGTCCATAGTCTCTCATGGTTCATCTCCCCCTCCGATTTCCCCCCCTTCATTTTTCCCTTCCTGCTATCTTCTTCCTTTTTTTTTTTTTAAACATATAATGTATTATTTGTTTCAGAGGTACAGGTCTGTGATTCAACATTAATCTTTCTTTCTACTAGTTTGTTATTAGTATATAGAAATGCAATGGATTTTTGTATCTTGCAATCTTACTGAACTTGTTTATTAGTCCTAAGAGGTTTTTCTGGAGGAGTCTTTAGGTTTTTCTATATATAACATTATGTCATCTGCAAATAGTGAAAGTTTTACTTATTCCTTTCCAATTTGAATGCCTTTTACTTTTTTTTTTTCCTAATTGCTCTAGATAGAACTTCCAATACTGTGTTGAATGAAAGTGGTCACAGTGGCATCCTTGTCTTGTTCCTGATCTTAGATGAAAAGCTTTCAGCTTTTCTCCATTGAGTATGTTAGCTGTGGGTTTGTCATACATGGCCTTTATTATATTGAGATACATTTGCTCTATACCCACTTTGTTGAGAATTTTTATCATAAGTTGATGTTGAATTTTGCCAAATGCTTTTTACTTATCTATTGAGATGATGATATGATTTTTATCCTTCATTTTGTTAATGTGGTATATCATACTAATTGACTTGTGGATGTTGAAAAATCCTGCATCCCTGGAATAAATCTTACTTGATTGTGCTGAATTATCCTTGTAATGTGTTGTTAAATTTGGTTTGCTAAGATTTTGTTGAGGATTTTTGTGTCTATGTTCATCAGGGATATTGACCTATAATTTTCTTTTCCTGTGGTATCCTTTTTGGTGTTGGTATCAGAGTGTAATACTGGCCTTGTAAAATATATTTGGAAGTATTCTTCCCTCTTGTATTTTTTTTGGAGTTTGAGAAGAATTGGTATTAATTCTTTTTAAAATGTTGGTAGAATTCACCCTTGAAGCTTTCTCGCCCTTGACTTTTGTTTTGGGGGAGGTAAGAAGATTACTGATTTAATCTCCTTACTAGTAAGATTTTCTATTTCTTCATCATTCAGTCTTGGAAGGCTGTATGTTTCTAGGAATTTATCCATTTGTTCTAGGTTGTTCAATTTATTGGTGTATAATTGTTCATAGGAGTCACTTATGATCCATTGTATTTTTGTAGTATCAGTTATAACATCTCTTTTACTTCTGATTTTATTTATTTGAGCCCTCTCCTTTTTTCTTGATGAGTCTAGCTAAAGGTTTGTCTATATTGTTTATCTTTTCAAAGTTTCTGTCACTTTTTTTTAAAGATTTTATTCATTTATTTGACAGAGACACAGCGAGAGAGGGAACACAAGCAGGGGGAGTGGGAGAGGGAGAATCAGGCTTCCCGCAGAGTAGGGAACACGATGTGGAGCTCGATCCCAGGACCCTGAGATCATGACCTGAGCTAAAGGCAGACACTTAACAACTGAGCCACCCAGGCACCCTGAGTTTCTGTCACTTTTGATGAAAATTCATGAAGAGTCTTTTATGGGATGCTTACAAAGTTGGTTCTCACCCTGCAAGCAATGGGGAGCTGTTAAGGAGTTTAAGAAAGCAGAATGAATTAAAGGAGAATAGCAGTGGAGCAAAACAAAAGCCAATCTGGGAGGTTATTGTAAAAATCCAGATAAATGATAAAGATGACATAGACTAGATCTCAATACAGCCATGTCATGTCATTTTGACTGACCAGGCATCCTTTGGCAAAGTCTGATTTAGTCAGATGTTGATTCTGATCAAAGGAGTTGCCTTAGTTTGTTCAGGCTGCTATAACAAAGTGCCGTAGACTGGGGGGCTAATCAACAATAGAAATTTATTTCTCAAAGATCTAGCAGCTGGGAAGTTCAAGATCAAGATGTCAGCAAACTTAGTGCTTGGTGAGGGCCTGTTTCCAGTGTCCTCAAATGGCAGAAGGAGTAAGGGAGCTCTCTGGGGTCTTTTTTATAAGCATACTAATCCCATTCATGAGGGCCCCACCCTCATGACCTAATCACCTCCCCCTCCAAAGACCCTACTTCCAAACACTATCACATTGGGGATTAGGTTTCAACATTGAATTTGGGGAGGACACAAACATTCAGTCTATAAGCAAGGGTTATCTAACTATCCCAATGATTTACAGTGGAAAAAGGCTAAACTGCTAGCCAGGCTGTCACAAACAGAACTGTCCCCCAAACCCCACCCCCAGAAACATGCTGACCTTTCATCTGTGTCATTTGCCTGTTATCTCCTAAGAGATTTCTTTTGTCTATAACTAATGAGTAAGGAGTACATTGACATCCATTCCAGGGATCCTCCTGGGCCAAGTTGCATTCATCACAGCAGCAAAGCACTGAACACTTTTGTCCTTTTCCTCTCTCTTTCCCTCTGCTTATTCTCACTCTAAGGCAAAACGCTGGCATTCAGATTTGCATAGGTAAGCATATGCAAATAATGTGTGCATATGCGTTATTGATTTTAACTGACGCTATACAGAAAATCTAAGGAAAGGAATACTTTAGCAAAAGAACAAAAAAAATCTTAAATAAATATGAAGATAGATGGGATTTGATAGAAAAGGGTATATTTCTAATAGATCTAAGAATTCATATCTACATAGTTTTATTAAGGCAGTTAAGCCACTATAATCACTTATAGCTAATTTTGGATAATTATGAGAGTTAACTTAGTGAATGTAACCAGGTATAAAAGATGCTTTTTGAGAAAATAATTTTGTTTCCATCTAAACATAGGCATTATTTTTTCTTAGGTTTACATGATCTAATCAAGTGAATCGAAGGGAATTCCCTTCTGCAGGGGAACAGAAAAGGGAAGATAATGATAGGGATAATTTATAAGATTATAGTTTGTATTTTAGGTAAGGGACTTTTCACCAACTTGTACCACCCAAGAAGCTCATAGTGTAAAAAGCACACCCTGATTAACAGAAGTATCACCTAATGAAAGTGGTAAGCAGTGATGACAGTTCCAAAAATCTAGAATTGTCATAATAAGTGTCTTATTACAGATGGAAATTACCATGCTTTTTGAGATTTAATTTAATTCCCATGGCTATTGCAAAGGAAAATAATATGAATAGGAAAATTCTAAGGGAATTCACAGTGACCCAGAGAAGCATATGCATTGACCTTTACATTTACTGTTTTGCAGATTATAAAATCACAAAGGTCATAGAGAAGCCTGAGCTGAAATTAAGGTAGAGCGGGGCTGGGCACAGATGGAGAGTCAGGCTTCTGCAGTTGGAAATCCTGAGTTTGAAGCCTTTTTTGGTGACATAATAAGTAGGTGGGATTAAACAAATTACCCCTCCTTACCTGAAAAACTGGTACAATAATGATTCCCTTGTTGGGTAACTGTTGGAATTAACAGATCACAAATAAACTTCTTGGCACACTATAGGTGGTTAACACAAGTTAGTTCCCTCCTGCAATAATATGATTCCCTTAATAGGATTTTCATCTTATCTCAGACTAGGAAACCCCAATAGATATATGTCATGGACTTAAAAGTTTATACAGATTGTCTATGTCATACATGGCACATGTGGCAGAAAATATAGTATAAAATGTTGCATACATCAGCGTCATAGCAATAGCAAAACAATCCTGTGGTTTCTTGCCAAGACAAATATGGTTATACATTACTGTGCTCTCTGTGATAAATTCCTTTGAGGTTTCAGAAAGCTGTGCATGAATAACTACGGCAATCTATTTAAGATTTAGTTGCTTTTCTATGATGCAAATCTTTGTTTTACGGAACTGCTGAACTGTAATATAAATGTTATATAGGGCCTTGTCAAAACAAATTAATTAGTGATCAGATATTGGAATGGTTAGTGGAACTAAATATATTCATAATTTAGGCATTTTTTCCTCATCTAAGCTTTGAGCACTTATGAAAAGTATTTGAAGTAAATGAGTGTTTACATGTTGTACTCTGTTCTCATTTGTTAAATTTAATTTTGCTTAAAAAAAGTCAATTGAGAATGGAAGCTTAAAAATCTCAACAGGCATCAACATTTTAAGTTAGAAAAACTAGCACATTCTGTTATTGCTTTGCCATATGTCATTTTTCCTATTTATGCTCCCATATATTTAGTATTTATTTTTCCGCACTATTTATAAATCATAATATACTACAGAGAGAATAAAAGCCAGAATTTTTTTTCAGTTATCTAAGTGGACTTTTATAAAAGCATCTTTTCAGTAAATTACTTTTGAATATAAACATGCTTCCTCATCTCATTTGTGTGAATAAATACAGGGTTGATGACTGCATCTTTAAATTATGTGATTCTTGCAGTCATCAGTTAAGGAGAGAATAAAACAATGATGGATAAAAAATCATTCCTGATGCACACACAATTAGTTATACATGGGAAACTTCTCCCACCCATTCATTCCCCTCTTGTCTCAGATTTGTTCCTGAATGGTGGGCTGTCCTAGAGACACTTACAGAGGCCTTCAAAGTCAATCAGGAGCACCAGGGCACTATGAACATTTTTTGTAGAGAAAATGTAAAATTTTATTTTACTAAAACTAAGAAAATTAACAATGAGCCCATTCACAGTCTAATGAAACAACCATAATTTTTCATTGTTTCTATTTAAAAAGCAAGTAATTTGTGTATATTGTTTATAATGTGAAAGTCTGGCAAGCAAAACAGAAATAGATGGATAGTATCCATATCCCACCACAGTAATCACTGGACAATTTTCTTTTTCTTCTTTTTTTAAAAAGATTTATTTATTTGAGAGAGAGGGGGCATGCTCATGCGCGGGCACAGGGTGTAAAATCTCAAGCAGACTCCTCGCTGTGCACAGAGCCCATTGCCCCAGCCCTATGCCAATTCTCCATCTTAGGAGAGATTATGACCTGACCCGAAATCAAGAGTCGGACACTCAACTGACGGAGCCACCCAGGTGCCCCTGGAAACACTTTCTTAAGTGGCCTTGAAGACCCCATGAGTGTATGTGTGGATTTGTGTATAGTACAGGATCTCCCTGGATGTTCTTTCTGTAGCCTGCTTTTGTTCAGACAACAGTGTATCAAAGATATGGTTATAGATCAATAAATATAATACTCCTATCAAGCATAAGAGTAAAAGCTAATCTTTAGGAGGGCTTAACATTTCCCAGAATGTTGTATAAAGACTCATACAGTATGTAACCTTCCGAGTCTGACTTTTTCACCTGGTATAATGCATTTGAGATTCATTCATGTTATAACCTACATCAGTAGGGTTTTTTTTTTTCCTTTTTATTGCTGAGTAGTATTCTGTCATATGTATGTACCACAATGTTTTAATCCATTCACCAATTGAAGGACATTGGAGTTTTTTACAATTATGAAAAAAAGCTGATATAAAAATTCAGGTACAGGTTTTTGTGTACATAATATTTTCCTAAATCTTGGATAAATACCAAGGAATAGGGATAGTGGTTTTGTGGTAAAGGTATATTTACCCTTACAGAAATTTTCCAAAGTATCTGTGTCATGGCTCATGGTACTTACGGTTTTGAGTGGTTCTGAAATGAATCTTGATGTAGCTCATCTAGATTTTTACCTTCTGGTGAAAATAGGCAAGTTTTATTTATTTATTTGTTTATTTATTTATTTATTTTAAATTTTTATCTTTTTTTCAAATTTTCATTTAAATTCTAGTTAACATATAGTGTAATGTTGGTTTCAGGAGTAGAATTTAGTGATTCATCACTTACATGTAACACCCAGTGCTCAACACAACATGTGCCCTCGAAAAAGGGAAGTTTTATAAATGAGGAGTTTTAATCAGCTCCTGGTTATACAAGCATTTGTCATGCACTTGATCCATTACCCACATCCTCTGATTCTTCTGTCAAGTAGCATTGGGGTGCTTAGTTAGCAAATCTAAAGCATTTAAAAAAGTTAAAGAGAAATGAAATAAATAGGAATCCAATTAGCTAGTAGATTCAAATACCAGTATAAAACAAGTCCTGGGTACAATTTATGGAAGAGTTCCCTTTCTTATCATTTGTTATATATAGTTAAATATTATTTGTAATTAGATTTGTAATATATGAGATATGTAACCAATACCAAATAAAAAGCACTATGGTACATTTCCCAGGGTTCATGAGCTTACAGTCTAGTGGGGAGATCGATAATCTTATATAGGCCAATATAGAACGGGGTGGTGATGGCTATGCTGGAGGAGGGCATAAAGGGAGACCTACTCAAACTTAGCAATGCTTGCAGCAGCCTCTAAGGAGACATCCAAAGGACTGTTAGCCAAGTGAGGAGGAGAGAGAAGAATGTTTTAGACGGAGGAAGCAGCTTGCATGAAGATTTTGTTTGGCAGGTAGATAAGAACACGGAGGCAAGAGACATGGGGGTGCCATTAAAGAGTGTTCAGGTGGGGTCCACAATGAAGGTAAAAGAAATAGAATCAAGAAGGGGCAAGATGGGCTGGAACAGGGCGCCTGGGTGGCTCAGTTGGTTAAGTGACTGCCTTTGGCTCAGGTCATGATCCTGGAGTCCCTGGATCGAGTCCCGCATCGGGCCCTGCTCGGCAGGGAGTCTGCTTCTCCCTCTGACCCTCCTGACCCTCCCCCCTCTCATGCTCTCTCTCTCTCAGTCTCTCTCAAATAAATAAATAAAATCTTTAAAAAAAAAAAAAGATGGGCTGGAGCAGATGAACAGATTAGTGGTTGGGAAATTTCAAAAATGGCCAAAGAAACTTTGTAGTACGAAGGAGGTAGGACAGGAGGTAAATTGGGGCTTTACGTTTCTGATGTGGTTGACAGTTGGGACTATAGTTGTGAATGTGTACTACAAGTGTGGCGGCCAGGTCCTTAGAGTTAGTGAGGTTAAGGAACTTCAGATAGAGAACATGGATACCCACATCCACCAAGTATGTAAGCCCATTAATATTAACAGACTCACATGGAGCTTCATGTCATTGTGCTGGGAAACTTTGAGTTACAGTAAAACCGAGTCTTTGCTACAGATCTCAACACCATTATGCACAGTGATGTTCTAAGCAATGAATATAATGTGCAGTTATTCCCAGAAATTTTTGAACACAATGATTTTACTTTGGAGAGAGTCATTCAGGATTACAGCTTTTTAAGGCGGTGCTCTTTTTACCAGAGGAATGATAGCATTTTTAAAAAGAATTTATTTTATATGCCTGACAGTGTTTACATTGCTAACCAATTGCTTTACTACACCTTTAGGCAGTGGTTCTCAGATTGGTGTAAAAGGGAATCCTTCACTTATAGCTTTTGTGCAAAGGGCACATTTCTGGGATACACGCCCAGAGATTCTGATGCAGTGGGCCTGGGCAGCCTTGGGCCTGGGGATCTGTGGTATCAGCCACCTCAGGTGATGTGGATATGGAGCCAGCAATTGGCCTAGATCCAGTTGGGCCTGCAGACCTTCTGAAACAGTAGTTTTCAATATTGACTACGCATTAGAGTCATTCATCTGGAGAGCCTTTAAAACTACCATTGACCAGGACATGCCTCAGACCAATTAAATCCAAGTCTCTGGTGTGTCAGTATTTTTTTTAAAGCCCCCAGGTGATTCCGGCATGCGGCCAAGATTGAGAACTTGTGGTCCTAAACATCCATTGTGGAAAGCCTTAAATCCTTGGCTCCTCGGGACTCAGAGATACTTCATAAGATCTATAGCTGATGCTCCCTTAAAAGTCCGGCCTGCCTCTGGTTTAATTAGCTTATCAGTGAAAGCCACCTAGAGTTCTCCTTTCTCTGGAGACCAACGATTCTCTCAGAACGTAACTTTGAGCCCCTGTCTCCAAATAGTACAAAAAAGAAATTTCGTGAATAGAAACAAAACTCTGAGCTAATGTAAAATTCTGAACTGAACAGAAAACCACGTTAAAGGAAGAAATGGTTCAAAACATTCTTCTTTCCCAAGAGAACTTTGGTTTTATCACATTTCAGCTTTTATGTCTTCATCTCCCCAGCTTCTTAAAACATGAAATTGTCGGACATGAATTTTTCAATCTGTTTCACAGCCTAAATTTGAAGTTCTCTAGGAATTTCTTCTCAGGTGGACCTAACATTGTTTTTCTTTCATTGAAAATACCAGCTTCACCATTTACCAGGAGGAAAACTGAATGTGACAACATAGGGTCCTAGAGCACACACTCCAAGCATGACTCTTTTTAATCCTTCTCTCTTTTGTCCACTTTGTCTTCCTCAAGGGACACAGTGAACGAACAAAGGAAGCAAATAGCAAAATATAAAGGGCCAATATTTAGGAGTATGGCCTTCATCTAGCCTCCCTGATAAAATGTAGGCTGCATCTCCACAGCATCAGAATTGTTGATCATTATAGGACCCTGATTCCTTCTCCTACACTGTGGTGCTAGATTTTTTCAGGCTTCAAAATATTTTATATTTTAGGGGAAAATACTGTGTATTCTGTTACACAAGCAGGGTCTTGGGCAGCACTTTGTAATCAAAGATGGATATTTCTACAGCAAGGCACAGAGTATAAATAACCTCAGAGCAATTCAGGGTCGGTTTCACCACCAAATGAGTGTACCAATCTTACAAGAAACATTTGGTTTTAAAGTTTGTGCGGATATTAGAATATTAATACATATATTGATTTCTTTCTCTTCGTACTTTTTCCTTCTCTTTTTTCTTTTACTTTTTATCTTGTTGCCCTACCTTTATAGACAATTACAGATGTTTGGCTAGAGATAAGGAATTTGGTGCATATAATCTCACTTAATCTTAACAAGAATCCATTCAAAGATATATTATCATTTCCATTTCACAGATGAGAAAGCCGGGTCTCTGAAAGATTAGATTGCTTGTGAACATTTCAATTGTTATGAAACCCACCTTCCACATTCCATATGAATGTTAAATTCATACTACTTGGCAGCAATGTCTCCTCTACCACACAGCTTCCTCACCAATAGAGACGAAGACAGAAATCACTGAATTAAAGTCATTTTATGCATAGATCTCTTTTTATGTTTAGTTTAAAAACCTAAGCTGATTGCTGGCAACCTCCTATTAAAACCCAAAAGTTGTTTATAGTCATGTTGAAAGAAAGAAACTGGAGCAGTATTTAACCTCAGCATTTGGTCTAATAATATAGCAACATAGAACTTGAAGTAAACTAGTTCTTTGTCCAAGTAAATAAGTCCGTATTAAATAAGCATTTAAATAATGAATAAAACACATTTTGTAGGTGTCCCGAATTCAACCTATTGAGAACAGTCAAGAAGAAAATTCACAGGGAAGGTCCTTTAAAGACTGTCTTGCAAGGCTCTTCAGCTGGATACTGGGAATAAGCCACTGCGAACATCTTCAATTAAGGCAATAAACGTATGTGCCCTAGAGCACACTGGTGTTGGAGTTGGGTTGCAAAGCTGAGGCAAATGCAGAAAATGTCCTTCTGTGCAGGTTTCCATCCCATCCAAATCTATAAGTACTTGGCTGGTGTTGTTATTGTTATTATTTTACCTTTCAAATGTTTTTATTTTTTTATTGATTTTTCACTTAATGGGAATTTGGCAATCCTCAACCAAATAGCCCTTAATAATAATGGCTTTTTTGTTTTCCTAGCTGAAGTGCTCTTTTTGCATTTCCCACGTATTTTTTTAAAGGGAAATGGTGAGCGGACTGTCTTGTCAGGTGACAGGTCATCACTGCATTGTCATAAGTTGAGGTAGTTTTGTTTTAAATAACATTTTTTAAAATAACAGTATGATTTCTACAAAGGGAAGAATGGAATAAATAGTAAAAGAGAGACTTTTATGTAGAATTTAGAGCTTTACAAATTGACATACGATATAGACTTTAGAATTTACCAAATTTAAGAATCCAAACTTTTCAGAAACAAGTGCTCGTTTTTCCATGGGACCTCTGCACTCAAGGACTGGATTCAGTATTTTGCACACTGATTTGCTGTGGACTTGAATGAACACTTTCTAATGGACGTAACACATTTTAATCTTCAACTCTTTGGGCTCGAACTCTGCCATCTCTACTATAAGCCTCTGTATGTGTAGTTGCAAAAAGCAGTAATTGCACTGATCAATTATCTGACCCCTTTCTTTGTGTGACTCTGAATTAAACTTTTATGCATGAGTTTTTAGTTTGCCTACTACCTGTTTGCAGTATTATCTATTAATAGGATTTGTATTGGCAGATTAAGAATTCAGCCAGATTAAAAGGAGAAACCCCTTATTACCTGGTTTGCCTCATAAGAAGTCCATTTCTCAAGATGGCTGACCTGAAAATAATAAATGCAACTCTGGCTTTTTATATTACTGAGAAAAATGCTGACGGGAAGTGAGGACTGCCATAACTTCCTGCATAGGAATGATGCCATTTGTATATTTCAAATTATGCATTTACATACTTTGCTAATCTAATTTTTATAACATAGAATCAGAGTGTTTTAGGAATGGTAAGGACCTTAAATAATTACCCTTGTTCTTTCTTTAGATTCCTTCAGGGAAAATCACCCTTATGCTAAAAGAGAATTAATCTTAGTTTTTAAATCTTCCTGAGATAAGTAGTCCATCTCCTTCATTCTATGGTGTGGGTTCATTTGCTCTTAGACAGTGAAATTAATGAACAGATGGCCCCCATGCTCTCTGTATACTCCTTTCATGTACTTAAAACCTATTATTAAATTTCCCCTTAACTTTCTCTTCCCTATGTACAGTCACTTTAATGTTGTATTTTCATCTGTTTAATCTCTCTGCTAACGCCAACCTTAAATGATAAGCCCTTAGCAGAATCCTTCTAATTTCAATCAAACAAACAAACAAAAAATCATCTCAGAAGTTAAAACTTAAGTGTGATGTGAAACTAAAATTTTGCTAATTGGAAAAATGGGGGAGACTTGGGGGAGATCTAAAATGGAGTCAGTCTGGACACTGACTATTTTGCTAACTGGAAAAATGGGGGAGATCTAAAAATGGAGTCAGTCTGGAAACTGTAGTTTAACTTGGTAATGACTTAGTGTAATGAAAGGGGTGATATTGTTTGGACTCAACCGGCAATGAAAGGAAAATCTAGTGGCCATCGAAACATGACTTTAAACGCCCAGACTGGCCCCAGTGTTTCCTAGTTCTCCATAGCACACTTTGAGTTCCACACCAGATGCCTTATTTCTAAATTGTCCTTATGCCCCTAATTGGGAAAGTCCCAATTTCAGTCTGTTGTCCCCAGTGTATCATTAGCAACCCTTTTTCCAGGGTTTAGATGATAACTTACAGCTCGCCCTCCAGTCACTGCACTTTCTTAGTCACTCTCTTCAGCTTGCACTTGTCCCTTGGCTTTTCCTCTGCTTCTGTCCTGCTTTGCATCGATTATTAGTGATTTGTTTTTGATACTTTCCCTGTTCTAGTAAGGTCTTTTAATATTTCAATTCTACCTTCCAACGTAATGGTTGTCTCTTTCACTTAGGCTCATCTTCAGCAAATTTAATGAGCCATGTGGACACTTGATTATCTAAGTCAAGGGAACACTGACACTTAGGTCAGTGGCCTTCAGAACACCACCTATTTTCTCTCTTTTGTCTCCTTTCCTGTATGTCTGTTGTCACTTTCTCCCTCCTTCCCTATCCCTGCCGTCACTGACTGGTTAATCGTCAGTTGATTGATATCTTAACATCTTTCCAGCAATCACTATGTGCTAGGTCCTGTCCAGAGGTATGACATTCCTGCCAGGTTTGTACTGAAACACTGTGTATCAGATTGTATTCTCTCAGTCCACAGGTTTCAAGTCCCCATGGGGCCACTGGAAATAAAATTATGATGTATTGTTTCCACAGTTCTGATGGCTTTTATTCCATCAAAGTGCATTATAAAACTCTGACAGTCTTTTTGTCCTAAAATCACGCTTGTGCTTTTGTAAGAGAAAATCAGGAAAACTCGGAGATGAGTTGCCGAGTTCCCTAACATTTTCATCATGCATTTTTAAAGTGAGAAATTACACTTTCTAAGGTGTTCTTAGTAGTTAGTGGAAAAGGTGGCGTGTTCTGCTCACTACTGATTCCTTCTGATACTGTTTTTCTCTAGGTTTAAGTGGGTCAGACCTGGAAAATAATGCCATAAGCACTAGTCAATGATATTCTCCTACTTCTGGTTTAATATGCCTAAATTCAGTGAAAATGAGTTTTAATTTCTTCACACACATTTTGTAAATGTTTTAACTAGTTAAAACACTTTAACTTGAAAAGACCTACATATATATGGAAGAAAGCTCATGGCATGCGCTCATTACATGAAATTCTGTTCATGATGTCTTTGACTTATGAAGAGTCAATACAGAAACTACTATGAAAAACACTTAGGGCAGGTAATATGATGGTAAAATCCTTTTGTAATGCTGCAGTTATCAGTTGGGGCTGTCAAGTATGTTACATCTTGACATAACCCTATACGTAGCATGATTAATTATGTCATATCAATTTTCCACAGCAATATTTCAGCAGCCATGATTTGGTCTGCTGCATGTCTAAATCCATTTAAATATTAGCCCTTCCAGAGGGTTTTTTTGTACATAGCTCTGTTGCTTTAAAGGAGGTGGAGGAGGAGGAGGTGGAGGAGGAGGAGGGGAAAGTCCTATAAGGAATCCTCTGATTGAAGTAAACAACAGAGATTGCAGTCTGTAGTCTGGATTCATGAATTCAAACCTGAAGTGTTTGTGGAGTGATGTCACCATGATGACATTCTGACTTTGCTCCCCTCCACAAGAACAACTAAGAACTGTTTAAGAACAAGACGCCACTGAGAATTCCGGAACACAGGAGTGAGGCTGAAGCACCCCCCACCCCCCCCCCCCCCCCATGCCATTAGAGACTGAGACAGACTGCATTACAAGTATAAGAGAAGCAGCTACATGTTGGCCCATTGCCCCTTTTGAACAGCTGCACAGCACCACCTGGAGAGGTCCCCCCTGAGCCTTCAGTTCCCCCAGTGAACAAAGAGAACCCAAAAGGGGGACCAGCTCCCCCTAGCATTGTGGGTTGTTTGTAGGGGTCTCTATTCTGATCTCACACCATGGAAATTGCAGGGAAATCTGCAGGTTCAACAACTGGGAATCTGTGTGTGATGGAGAAGCAGGGAGGGGCTCACAACAACGAGCACACGGATCTTGGCAGACCAAATTTATACCTGCGATGCGCTGTCATCCCAACCAGCAGTTTTACAAATCTACAGGACCAAACTGAGGGTGCCCTCTGACTAGGGAACTCAACAGGGTGAGGATCTGCCTAATTCAGATCCTCAAATGAAGAGTTTTGCCAGCCCTGGAGCCTGATTTCCCCACACCCAGGTGAGGAGCTAAGTCACAGCCTTACCTAGAGAGTGTCTCCCAGCCCCTTCAGTCTAGAAGGGCTGGTGACAACTCCTGTAAGCAGTGTGGCCCAGCAGTGCTTGAGAGGTGGGCAGGCAGAGCAGATAGAAAGCCAATACTGGGCATGGAGAGTTCCTATGCTCTGCACAGGCAGGGGGATTAATTTATAGTTAAGACTGAGGGTAGCTCTGTCCCTCCCAACCAGAGAGCATGTTTGGGAAATTGAGAGTAGCCTGCAGTGCCCCTCCCCATCCTGCCCAGGCAAGGAAGCAGCAACATAACTTCACCTGCTGTGGAGAGTGTCTTTTGACCCCATCTAACCAGAAGGACTAGAGACAACTGGAAGCTATGCAGCGCAGTAGCCTTAGAGAGATAAAAGGCAGGCGGGCAGAGCTAAGAGTCTGCAGAACAAAGCCATTGGCATGTTAGGTCAGGGAACTTGGGGTACAGGTCAGCTTAAGTTAAGACAACAAATAGAGCTTTACCAACTTTAGAGCTACTTCTGCTGTGTCCAGGCAGGGAACCTAATTCATACCCCACTCATCACTGAATACAGGCTTCAGCCTGTCCAACCAGGGAATAATAGCAGGCTCCACCTGCCCAAGGACTTTATTAGCAGACACAACCAGAAACCTAAACTGAGCTGACTGGTGAAGAACTGTCTCTGCCAAAGCAAACTTGTAAAGTCTGGAAGACGAGCCCAATTATTCAAATGCACAGATACCAACATAAGGAATCAAGGATCACAAAAAATCAGATAAATATGGCACCACCAAAGGAAACTAATAAAGTTCCAATAAATATCTCTAAACAAATAGAGATCTAGTTGCTGTCAAAGAATTCAGAATAATCCTCTTAAGGATGTTTAGTGAACTACACATTATAATTAAATATAGTCATAGTTAGATTCTGCAATATGGTAATAGTGGTATATAATTCACTTAAAACTCTAGTTTAAAAGTTAAAAAAAGAACATAGTAAAAATAACCATAGCTACAATAATCTGTTATTACACAACATAAAACATATAACTTGTAATAGTGGTAACCTAAAATGTGAAGGAGAGGAAAAATAAAAATGTAAAGCTTATAAATTCTATTCAAGTTAAGTTGTTACCAGTTTAAAATAAGTTTTAAGTTTAAACTATTTTTTGTGTGCCTCAAGGTAACCACAAGGGAAAATTCTGTAGAAATTACACAAAGGAACACAATAAAGAAGTTAAAGCATACTGGTATCAAAAGGCATCAAAACACAAAAATGACAGCAAGAAAAAAACAAGGAACAATGGATCTATTAAAACAACAACAACAACAACAAAATGACAATAGTAAGTTTTTACCTATCAACAATTACTTTAAAAATAAATGGATTAAGTTCTACAATTAAAAGACAGAATGGCTGAGTGGATTTTTAAAAAATAGATCCAAATAGATGCTGTCTATAAGAGTTTCACTTTAACCTTAAAGACATTCATAGATTGAGAGTGAAAGGATGGGAAAAGACATTTCAAGCAAATGGTAAAAAGAGCAGAGGTAGCTCTGCTTATATCAGACAAAATAGAGTTTATGCTAAAAATGGTAAAAAGAGACAAAAAAGGTCATTATATAACAATAAAGGGGTCAATACATCAATAAACTACAACAATTATAAGTATTTATACTTGGAGCACCTAAATATATAAAGCAAAAACTAACAGAGCTAAAAATAGAAATAAAGAGCAATACAATAATATTTGGGGACTTTAATACTCCACTCTCAACAATGCATAGGTCTTCCAGACAGAGAATCAATAAAGAAATAGCAGATTGTAATACTATAGACCAAAAGGACCTCACAGATATATACAGAGCATTTTATCTTACAACAGCAAAATGCATATTCTTGTCAAGCACACATGGAACATTTTCTAGGGCAGACTATATACATGACCACAAAACAAGTCTTAGCAAATTCAAGAAGATTGAAATCATACCAAGTGTCTTCTTTGACCACAATGGCATGTAACCAGAAATCAATAACAAGAAGAAAACTGGAATTCACAAACACATGGAAATTAAATAACACTTCTCAGAACAACCAATGGATCAAAGAAGGAGTTAAAAAAGTAAAAAATTTCTTGAGACAAAAGAAAATGGAAATGCAACATACCAGAACTTGTGGGATGCAGCAAAAGCAGTTCTTAGAGGGAAGTTCACAGCAACAAATGCCTACATTAAGAGACAAGAAAAATCCCAAATAAACAACCTAACTCTCACTTTAAAGGAGAAAAAGAAGAATGAACTGAGCCCAAAGTTACAGAAGATTGGAAATAATAAAGATTAGAGCAGAAATAAATGAAATAAAGAACGGAAAAAAAATAGAAAATACAAGCCAGATTAAGAGTTGGTTCTTTGAAAAGATAAACAAAATTGACAACCCTTAGCTAAACTAACTGAGGAAAAAAGAGAAAGGACTCAAATCAACAAAATTATAAATGAAGACATTACAATAGATACCACAGAAACTTAAAGAATCATAAGAGCTACTGTGAATAACTATATGAACTTACTAAGACTGAATCAGGGAAAAATAGAGAATCTGAACAGACCAGTTATTTGAAAGGAGATTGACTCAGTAATCAAAAATCTCCCAATGGTGAAAAGCCCAGGACCAGATGGTTTCACGGGTGAATTTTACCAAACATTTAAAGAATTAACACCAATCCTCAAATTCTTCCAGAACATCAAAGAGAAGGAAACAGTCTCAAACTCGTTTTATAAGATGAACATTACCCTGATACTAAAATAAAAAAAAAAAGATTTGCTAGAAAAGAAAAACAAAGGCCAATATTCCTGATGTCTATATGTGCTAAAATTCTCTATAAAACACAGGCTTACCTCATTTTATTGTGCTTCTCTTTATTGCAGTTCACAGATACTGTGATTTTTACAAATTAAAGGTTTGTGGCAACCCTGCATCAAGCAAGTCTATCAGAGTTGTTTTTCCAACAGCATTTGCTAACTTCATGTCTCTGTCTCACATTTTAATAATTCTCACACTATTCCAAACTTTTTCATTATGATTATATTTGTTATGGTGATCTGTAGTCATGATTATGACTCACTGAAAGCTCAGATGATGGCTAGCATTTTTTGACAATAAAGTATTTCTTAATTAAGTTATGTGCATTGTTTTTTTTAGACATAATGCTATTGCACACTTAATAGACTACAGTATAGTATAAATATAACTTTTATATGTACTGGGAAACCAAAAGCATCATTTAACTTGCTTTATTGTGGTATTTGTTTTGTTGTGGTTGTCTGGAACCAAACCTTCAGTAGCTCTAGGTATGCTTGTCCTAGTAAACGAAATTCAGCAGTGCATTAAACCGTTCAGCAGTTCACATGAACAAGTGGGATTTATCCCTGGGATGCAAGGATGGTTCAACATATGCGAATCAATCAGTATGATACATCATATTAATAGAATGAAAAAAATCATATGATTATTTTAATAGACACAGAAAAACATTTGACAAAATTCAACATTCATTCATGATAAAACTCTTAACACATTAGGCATAGAAGGAACATATCTCAACATAAAAAAGGCCATATATGCCAAGCCCACAGCTAACATCATACTCAATGGTGAAAGGTTGAACACTTTCTCTAAGATCAGGAGCAAGACGAGGATGCCTACTCTCACCACTCCCGTTCAACATAGTCCTTGGGAGTCCTAGCTAGAGCAATTAGGCAAGAAAAAGAAATAAAAGATATCAGTATTAGAAAGGAAGAAGTAATAAAATTGACTATACTTGCAGATGACATGATTTTATATAGAGAAAACCCTAAAGATGCAACCAAAAACTGTTAGATCAAAACAATGAGTTCAGTAAAGTTGCAGAATACAAAATTAACATACAAAAATCAGTAGCATTTC
This sequence comes from Mirounga leonina, assembly GCF_011800145.1. NCBI lineage: Eukaryota > Metazoa > Chordata > Mammalia > Carnivora > Phocidae > Mirounga > Mirounga leonina. The sequence goes on from NW_023270447.1 coordinate 11,842,801, forward strand.
TATACACTAACAATGAATTTTCTAAAAAAGAAATTAAGAAATCAATCCTATTTATAATAGCATCAAAAACAATAAAATACTTAAAGAATAAATTTAACTAAGGAGGTGAAAGATCTCTACTCTGAAAACTATGAGACACTGATGAAAGAAATCGAAGAAGACACAAATAAATGGGTAAGAATCTCATGTTCATGGATTGGAAGAATTAATATTACTAAAATGTGAATACTACCTACCAGAAGCCATCTATAGATTCAATGCAACCCCTTTCAAGATTCCAAAGGCATTTTTTACAGAACTAAAAAAAATAAATAAAAACACTCGTAAAATTTATATGGAATCACAAAGACCCTGAGTAGCCAAAGAAATCCTGAGAAAGAAGAAGAAAACATGAGGCATCATACATCCTGATGCTATACTATAAAGCAATAGTTATCAAAACTGTATGGTACTGGCATAAAAACAGACAAATAGACGGAAAGAACAGAATCAAGAGCTGAGAAATAAACCCAAGCATATTCAGTCAACTAATATTTGACAAGGGAGCCAAGAATACTCAATGGAGAAAAGATAGTTTTTTGTTTTTGTTTTTTTAATAAATGATGTTGCTGTAATTGGATATTTGCATGTAAAAGAATGAAACTGGACCTATATTTATACCACATACAAAAATTAACTCAAAATGGATTAAATACTTAAATGTAAGGCCTGAAGCCATGAAAATCCTAGAAGAAAACATAGGAATAAAGTTCCTTGAGGGGTCTTGGTAATGATTTTTTTAATATGACACCTAAAGTATAAGCAACAAAATAAAAAATAAGTAAGTGGGACTACATCAAACTAAAAAGCTTCTGCACAGCAAAAGGAGCCATCAACAAGGTGAAACCCAACCTATGGAATTGGAAAAAAATATTTTCAAACCATATATCTGATAAGAGGTTATATAAAGAACTCATACAACTTAATAGCAAAGCACAAATAACCTAATTTAGAAATGGGCAAAGGACATGAATAGACATTTCTCCAAAGAAGATATATGAAAGGCCAATAGGTATATGAAAAGATGCTCAACATCGCTAGTCATTAGGGTGATGCAAATTAAAACCACAATGAGATATCACCTCATGCCTGTTAGAATGGCCAACATAAAAAAGACAAGACATAACAGATGCTGGTGTGCATGTGGAGAAAAGGGACCCCTTGTGCACCACTGGTAGGATTGTAAATTGTTGCAGCCTTTATGGAAAACAGTATGGAGAATCCTCAAAAAATTAAAAATAGAACTATCACATGATCCACCAATTCACTTTTGAGAATATATCCAAAGGAAACAAAAACACTAATTCAAAAAGGTCTCTGTACCTTATGTTGATAGCAACATTATTTACAATAGCCAAGACATGGAAACAACCTAAGTGTCCACTGATGGATGGATGTATAAAGAAGCTGTTGGATATATATATATATACACACACACACACACACAATGGAATATTATTCAGCCATAAAAATGAAGAAATCCTACCATTTGTGACAACATGGAAGGACCTTGAAGGCATTATGCTAAATGAAATAAGTCAGATAGGGAAAGAGAAATATCATATGATCTCAATTATATGTAGACTCTTTTTTTTTTTTAAGATTTTATTTATTTATTTGACACAGAGAGAGACAGCGAGAGAGGGAATACAAGCAGGGGGAGTGGGAGAGGGAGAAGTAGGCTCGGAGCAGGGAGCCCGATGAGGGGCTCGATCCCAGGACCCTGGGACCATGACCTGAGCCGAAGGCAGACGCTTAATGACTGAGCCACCCAGGAGCCCTTAATTATATGTAGATTCTAAAAACAAAAACAAAAACCCTAAACTCATGCACAGAAAAAAAAAAAAAAAGATTAGATTTGGGTTATCTGATGTGAAGAGTGTGGGGAGTGGGGATTGGAAGAAGGTGGTAAAGAGATATAAACTTCCAGCTCTAAAGTAACTAAGTCCTAGGACTGTAATGAACAACATGATGAAGATAGCTATAGGGAAGTTCTTTAGAGAGTAAACCTGAAGAGTTCTCAGCACAAGGGAAAATTTTTTTCCCTTTTTTTCTTTCTTTTAGTTGTGTCTATACCAGAAGATAGATGTTAACTAAACCTATTGTGGTCATCATCTCATAACATGTAAATCAAACCACCGTGCTGTATGCCTTAAACTTATACAGTGATGTATGTCAATTATTTCTCAATAAAACTGGAAACAAATGAAGTGTTTTAGGAGATCTTTGTTAACCAGCAAATGCGTTTCAGTCTGAGCATTTCACCAAGTTGTTTTATGCCATCTGTCTCACAGGGAACAATTCATCTGAGCCTCTAACATGCAGCATTAAAATTCCATTAACAACAGTGAGCAGAATATTAACGTGTGTGGGATTGCCATTTTCATCTCTCCAAATTTCAGTGTTAATTGTGAATATTACACCTTAATCTATTTGGTGAATTAAGAATATTGAATAAAATATATAATTAGCAGTTAAATGTATATAATAATACATAGAACTTAAGTGTATTTTCTGCAACTTAAACACAGATGGGCTACAGATTTCTATTAAGCTAATGATCATTTGTAAAAGCACTAAATATCTCCCAAAGCCAATTTTCCCAGGACTCTGATGTTTTCATTCCTTTCTCTTTTTCAGAACCATATCACTGCCTTTGCAGAAGTCACATGATATTGAAGCAGATGGTTTGTCACTGCATTGGACATCGTCCCTTTTCACCACCCGCTCATAACCCCCAAAGTTTGTTTGATTACAACAGAAGTTTATAAAGTTGTCTAATAATTTTTATAATTTTAAAATCAGTGTCAACTTATCTGTTTCCCCCACTAGACTGTGAGCTCCTCAAGGGCAGGACTGTGTCTTTCTTCTCTGTATCCCCAGCACCTACAACAAAACCTCGCACAAAGTAGGTGTTAAATAAAATGTAACGACCCAATGAAAAGATTAATTCATAAATAAAACATTCAAGTTAGTTTCTCACAGAATCACCGATACTATGTGAAAAGGAACCTTTACACAAGTCATCTTGTATAAGAAATCCCTCCATCTGGGGCTAGTGTGAAAAGGAACCTTTACACAAGTCATCTTGTATAAGAAATCCCTCCATCTGGGGCTAGTTAAGCTTTTTAGTTTTTCATAGATCTATTCAGCAGTATATCACATTTCATTTGAAGTGGACTTTGAAAGTCATGGGGGTTTTATGTTATTATTCAGCATGACATTATTTCCATTCTAACAGATTTCAGTGTGTGAAATTACTTTTAGAAAGTATGTTCTATACTAAAATAATGTTTGCACATAATATTATGCTATATTTCACTTAAAATACCATTCATACTCTACATTCTAAGACTGGTGCTTCTGCTTTTGAAGGGGGAAAATGCCAATTTTTACTGTAATAAGTAATGTATCATAATTAAAAATTATTTATTTGGACTTTTGTTCCTGACAATTGTGGTTTAATTGTTGACTTGTAGCTTTTGAATGCAGCTAGTGCTTAGGACATTTTAAGACAAAATCTAGCAATGGTGCCTATGTGTTGAGCAATTTTCCACTGATAAAAGTCTCTCAAGAGGGGGGAAAGCCTCCGTTCTTAGGCTTTTTACTAGTCAAGATTCCACATAATTTAAACAGGAAAGAACTACACTCTGACACATAAGTTAAAAATCTATAAATGCCAGAAATGTGGTTAACGCATTTTACTTTGCATTTGTATAATTTTATAGTTTACAAGGTACATTTTCATTTATAATTTTACTTAATCCCTACAGTAACCCTGTGCAATCATTGAAAATGGCTTTAGTATATAAATGAGAAAAGTAAAGCCAAGGCAAGGTAAATAATGTGCCCAATTCCATACAACTAGTAGGAGGCAGTTAAAATTTAAATTCAGGTTTTTTGACCCTGAACCAGTATTCTTTTCTAATACACCAGAGCTATGGTATAATTTTGGACACACAAACCTTTTGGAGGTCAGGAGAGTCCTGGACAACTACCTATGGTTTTAAAAAATATGAAGAAATACCAAAATAGAATTATAAGAGCTATGTTGTATTTTAAATACTTATGTTTTAAGAAGGAACACTTTTCAAATATGCAACTATATGGTAACCTATTTTTAATTTTCTTCAAAAATAATGTCAAGAGTCTAGATGTGAGGTCTTTTGTAAAGTGGAAACCTAAATCAGGTATCTGTCCTGCAGCCCTCACCCCAATGCTCTAAACCCCACCCCTCAGGAGAGGCCCCAAAGGACGTACCTCACACTGAGCATATGAAACTAAGGATGAAACCATGTCAATATAAGGAAGATGAACTGGGCTATGATTACACCATTAAATGTACTCTTCTACCATAATGTCACAATTTTTAAAGCCACCCTGGGTAGCTTTGTCTTATATGAGCAGTAGTTAATTGACTGAAATGAATCTTCCTCACCTTGACAGTAATAAAAAAAAAAAGAAACTTTAAATTTTCTCTGTAATTTCAACAGAAATCAGCAAATGAGTATAACCAAAGACTTGTTCATTATTCCCCAAATAGATTTTACTTGCTCTTTTCCATCACTATGGGAGTTAAAACACTTTTTGTAGGGCCAAAAGCAGAAAATCCATATTTCTACCAAATTCAGACTTCTATAGCAATTCAACTCTGTTGGAAATTTAAAACACGAGAAAGGTTAGAATGCTTTGATCCTCTTTAATGATCTTTTTAGGCAATAACAGTAATAGGGAGTTCACTTACAAGGAATGGAAGTGAAAAGGATGATTATAATGTCTTTGGAGTCAGGATTACCAGTAAGACTTCTGAAGTTAAATCAGCTTAAAGGTTCTAGAATCAGTTTTCCAAGGAACCAATTTGGAATGTTTTTCCTGTTGGAAGCCTTAGCTATATATTCATGTGTAAATATTGTGTCTTTGCACCGTGTTAAACCAGGTCCAAATGCAGGAGTTATATACATTCCTCAGAAATCCAGATTTTATCCAGGATTGGAGTAAGGTCATCTCTAATATTAAATGTCATGGGCCCAAGATTGTGTACTGAATGACCCTGTCATGATAGAAATTTAGAAAAATAAAAAGATACACATGCATAAGGCAAAAAGCCAGCAAAGAGCCCTGAACCATGATGCTATAACTATGAATAATGAAAAAAACGTTTAAGAAAATATGAATCTGTAAATATGTACATATATAGTCTAGTAAAAGCAGGCAAACACCTACTTTTCTGATAAAGACATCTTTTTATTCTACTTACTCGGGGCCCAGGTCAGTCTAAATTGGTCAGCGTGAAAATTCTAGTAGTCTCTGTTTGCATGGCAGAAATTCTGCACATGTTTTATCTGATTCCTAAGATTATTTAAAAGGCTCTTTTATGTTAAAAGAGAGGTGAATCTTCTTTGACAGACTTGGTCTTTTCCACTTCTAACTGGGCCTCTCTTTTCTCAGGATCTATCCTAGCCAAATATCACAGTTACATTTACCATACAGTTTCCTTTGTGAAAGAGCAGTAGGGGAGGACATAATTCTCTGCTGTGTATTGTATTTTTCAAATAAAATCTTAAAAATTTAAAATATTAAGTTTGATTTTTTTTTTTTATAAATCTTTTCTTGGGGTAGACGAATAAAGAACACTTGTGTGACGCAAGTCGCATTGTCAGAGTGACTGGAGAATGTTTGCAAAGGGATCACAATGGTTGACATTAGACCAGTTCTCTGGGCAGCTCTATCCCATGGGCCATCCTGGGATCTTAGCAACCTCTTTATTTGCAATTCAGAAGCCCCTGAAACTATCTGGGACGCTGAGCAGGTGTATGATCTACTACATAATCTGTCTCCTCTGGGTAAGGAAGGTACTAAAGAATGGATGTAAATGATCTTGTTCTTGCCTCTAGGGCACCATTTATTAAATTTTGATTGCATGTTTAAAAAAGTTTCCCTGGACATATACCAAATGGTTCTATTTATGCCTTAGAAACACAAATCTTTTCACTATTTGCCAGACATGGACTTTGAAATGAAGTTTGTGACCTTGGATTCTTTTAAAATTTCAATTAAGGACATTTCTTCCAGATTTTAAGTGAGTGATTTTCTTATAAAAAGAAAAAAATAAGAGTATTTATATTCTGCTTCACTATCCCCTTTACTTTAGATTATAGGTGGTTCTTAGGCTGATAAACCTTGGGACATGGTCGAGGTTTAATAAGAAAAAATATGTCTCCCCCCCTGCCCACCCACCAGGCTTTGTGAGCCATGGATTACAGGATCTAAATTCTAGACTGATATTTTCAAATCTGTGGCCTTGCTCACAAGGAGCTCCAAATAAGAAAATATACAGGAGTGGACATACAACCACCTTTAGCATTCAGCTGAAAACACAAAGTTCACATCTCGAAGATGCCATCCTCAACAAGGGTGATCCTGACAAACACTATCCTGTGTCCTGTTTATCTTCATATTATTAATAGCATTTATACATGTGAGTCCATTCTTCACTTTGCCCTGAAACACTATCACTTGTACAAAAGAGGAAAATTGTTCTCTTCTCAAGAGGAAAAAAAGGTATATTTTTAAATCAATATTAGAAAAAGAAAGAAAAATCTTTCCAAACTAGTGACACACATTGAGTATTAATCAGGCTTCTCTGGAGGTATTGCTCCTACTCAAGAAGGCCCTTCAGCCTTCTTTCATTCAGCAAATATTTACTGACTGGTTTTGCATACCAGACACTTGGCAATGTGCCAACTAAACAGTGGCTAGAAAGACAGACACAGTCCCTGCCCTTTCAGATTGGACAGTTCAGCTGCCCCGACACTGATGGTTCCCTAAGAGGTCTATTTAAGTTAGGGTGGGAGAATTGTCTTGGGGCTAGCCAGGTATCTACTCTTGAGACAAAACAAAGGACACTTTTGTAGATTACAGCAACAGCTACGGTTAACAAAAAAACATTGCCTCCATAAACAACATAGTATAATTTGGCTATTGCTGAATTTAAAAAGCCCTAACGTGCTATAATAATCCTCACAAATCTGTGGGTCAGTGGAGCCCCTTCTGTAGTCTCAGCTGGGCTCAGTCATGCACTTGTAATCAGGCTGGTAGCTCTGCTGATTTGGTTAGACGTTCTCACATACATGGGGGTCATCTGGCTGTAGGCTGATCTAAGGTGGCTTCACTTGGGACAACTGAACTTTTCTCTATATGGTCTCTCAACATCCCCGGGGCTAGCCAAGGTCCTTCCTGTGTGGGGGACGAAGACAGAGCAGAATCAGGCAGGCACTGGCACACTGTCATTTCTATCTCATTTAATTGGCAAAGGCCAAGTCTCAAGGCCAGCCCAGACACAGTATTGTAGGAGCAGCTGGAAAGTCATTGGCAAAGAGGTGGACACAAAGATGGGTGGAGAATAAGGGCTACTTTGCATTCAATGTACCATAAACTTTTACTGCACCTAAACCTTAAAAATGTTTAAGGAGTGCCCCCCTGAATTGAGTTCCTCAACTTATTGAGTACAGATTTTTTCTGATAAGCACAAGATACCCATGAATGACAATAGAAAGCAAGCTCATTGTATCTGAACAAAAATGGCCACCCCACCAATCATCAACTATATCCCAAAAATGTCTTTGTGATAACTGGCTGGAGAACAGCCCAGCCAGCTCTTAACTGAAAGCAATGGGGAGCTTGCTGAAGCTTTTCTAGGTTTTCCCAGAAAGTCTTCCTAGGTCTTCTCCTATAGTAATAAAGGAAGCAGTCATATTTTATAAGAAAATGAAGAGACAGAGAATGAGAAAAGCATCTGAACAGAAAGAATAGGAAAAAAGTTGAAGCAAAAAAAAAAATAATAAGTAAAACCTGAAGAAGGCAAAGGAATAACTGAAATAGAAAACCAGGTTATGATTCATTGATTGATCGTGTGCGTGTATGTGTGTTGTGTATGTGCCTACTTTGTGAAATTTTTATTTTCACGAATTTCAGTTACCATAGTGCTAGGAACTGAATATTTGTGTCCCCCAAAATTCATATGTTGAAGCTTGAATCCCCAAAGTGATGGTATGTTGAGATGGGGGAATTTGGATCATGAGGTCATAGGTCATGAGGGCGGGTCCTCTTGATGTCAATGCCCTTATAATAAGAGACACAAGAAGACTGTCTTCCTCTCTCTCTCTGCTCTCTGCCATGTGATATATGAGAAGACAGCTGCCTGCACACCAGAAAGATGGCTTTCCTCAAGCACCAGACCTCCAGCACCTTGATCTTGGACTTCACAGCTTCTAGAACAATAAATGATTGTTGTTTAAGTCACCCAGCCCAAACTGACTAAGACATGGTTTAGTTAAATAACACCACTCCCCCAGCAACATTGTTCACATTTGAGTTACCATGGTATAATAACTATGAGTTATTGCATGAAGTACAAACATTGCTGCTAATTCATCTGTTCTCAAGTCACTATGTAAATAACACATGTGGGTTATGACCAGCGACCTATTTTGTCACAGTTTTAGAGTCTGTCAATGGTCACTGCACATTTGTTGTTTGGTTCATGCACAGACAGCAAAGCGTGCAATTGTGTTAACTCTGTGTCTCCCCGTGATAACGCCATGTGACTTTTTTCTAAATGCATCATGAAAAGAGGGAACTAGCCAACAAAGATGGAAGTGCAGCAAAGAAGAAAAGGTGATAATGCTGAAAATGAAATTCAAATCGAACATACATGTGGTTGTAGAAGACTTAGCTGACCGTGAGAATGTTGGTAGTGAATGAAACCTCTACCATCAACAGACACCATGTCCCTACCATTTCAGAAGCCTTGAAATTCAATCTGAATACTTGGTTTCAATCTCGAAATGCTAAAGACACACAGACATACCAGCCGGGCCACCATCAACTGAGACCAAACACTGTTCACTTGAACAGCTAGAGAAGTTGAGGGAAAGTGGGTTTATTAATGAAAAGGAAAAGAATTTGTGATGAAAAAGATGAAGATGTCTCAAAGGAAGTGATGTGGACCAAAAAACCCAACTCCATGCTAAAGGCACTCTTAGAGGTATTTCACAACATTGAGAGGCATGGAGGATAAAATGTTGGTAGCTGATCCAAACAAAGAAAGGAATATGACATGGGGCACCTGGGTGGCTCAGTCGTTAAGTGTCTGCCTTTGGCTCAGGTCATGATCCCAGGGTCCTGGGATCGAGCCCCGCATCGGGCTCCCTGCTTGGCGGGAAGCTTGCTTTCCCTCTCTCACTCCCCCTGCTTGTGTTGCCTCTCTCGCTGTGTCTCTCTGTCAAATAAATAAATAAAATCTTAAAAAAAAAAAAAAAAAAAGAAAGGAATATGACAACCAAGGCACAGAAAATAATACTTCGGGTCAGAAGTTAATATGATAGGAAGAAGGCAAGCACTGTTCAAACTGCTCTGAATAAACATTTTTTATAAAGAAATCAAGCATTTATTTTCAATGTTTCTAATGTTTTAAATTACAGTGTATTAACCAATATTAGTTTTGCCACTTTTATTTCTTATACATTTAAAATTTTGGCAGTAAGAAAGTTTTTAATGTTTTGACAAAAAAATTTAAAGGTAAAAGATAAATTATAACTTTCCCCATTGCTTATTATGATCTCTTTGCACAGATTTAGTTTGCATGGTTATTATGTATGGTACACCATACAAAGTCTACTGTACAAAGTAAGACTGCTTGTCTACATGTATATGTATGCATATGTGTATATGTATATATACTGTTTATTAAATATAGAAGCATATAAAGATATTTAGAGGGATATATATGTTTTTTATATATATATAAATTATATAAATATATATATATAAAATCCCTAATATATATAATATATAAAAGCTTTCTTTTTAAAAGAAATGTTCCATGCTTTAGTTAATGCACAATATACTTGTAGTCTCATATTTGTTCATTATTATATAGATCTCTTTTTATTGCAATTATTTGGTCACATATTTTCTATGGCCAAATTAAGAGATATTGGTCCTGTGAATGTATAGAAATGTCTTTGTATCAGAGTGCCATCTCCGCTATGGAAACTATTCATTAGAAGGAGAGTAGAAAGGAGATCAGGAAAAGTGATTTTTTTTTTTTCCCAAATAACTCAAACTTAATACTGTATGTAATCTTTCTAAATTATCTTGCACATATTCTGGCTTAGTACATAAATATGCATAATTTAACCCACTCTGCCTTTTGAGCATGAATCATTTTTTGGTGCTCTAATAAGTAAAGCTCTCGGGAGTTATAATGAGTTATGAAGTTATACAGCGGGTTTGTTTCCTTGATCTAAGGATTATTTATTTGATTTTTTTTTTTTCCTGTTTACCTTCTTAGAGCTTTCTCTGCCCTCTGCTGTTAATTCTCATTGTTTCTTGTCTTGAAATCTCTTTTAGCAAACTTCTGACCTGCTTCCAGTATGTTACTGTATTTGTCAGCCCAGGCTGCCACAACACAGTACCACAGGCTGGGTGGCTTAAACCACAGATATTTATTTTCTCACAGTTCTGAGGCCTGAAAGCCTAAGATCAAGGTGGTGTTTGGTGAGGATTCTCTCTGCGGGTTGGAGACTGCTGCCTTCTCTCTGTGTCTTCACATGGCCTTTCCTTTGTGTACCTGCAGAAAAAAACAGCTCTGGTGTCTCTTCCTCTTGTCACAAAGACACCAGTTATCTCAGAATAAAGCCCCCTCTTATGACCTCATTGAACCTTAGTTATCTCCCAAAAGGCTCTGCCGCAAAATAGTCACACTCAGGGTCAAGCCTTCAATATATGAATCTGGGAGGGGGATGCAATTCGGTCCAAAACAGCTATGCACTCATTTCCTTAAAATGTTATCTTCTTAAAAAATAAATACATAAATAAAAATAAAATAAAATAAAATTTCATCTTCTATAGTGACCCAGTAACTGAAGGATGCCAGTGGAACACAGGTGACGTGGGTGTTATTATACATAAAACTCAGTCAATTAGGATAAGGGGGGGCTCTACTCTCTCATGAAATAAAATGTATGGGCTTTGTGATAGATGTTTTCACTGCTGCTACTCTGACTTATTCGCTGGGCTACTGATTTCAGGTGGCCTTTAATGGTTCAAATTAAAGCTATCTGATCATCAAAAGTGGAGCCATGATTATCTTTGTTGTGGGTAAGTATATTGAAGGTAGGGTCTTTTTTTTTTTTTTTTCCTGAAAATAAGAAAGTGTAACATGAGATTTCCAGGTGTTATCTTAAGGCATGATCTGCAAGAACTCAAATAGATGTCAAATAATTATGTTTGCTCTCTAAGAAAATGCTTTTCACCTATGGTGCAATGTTAGTACAATTTTATTATAAATGAAGTGTAAACTTTTGAGATCCTAAATTGCAATGACCGAATGTAAAACTTCAGTGCTATGAAAGTTTTAGCTATTTTAGCTAGACTGTTTTCATTGTGATTTGGTGCTTTGTGTTAAGGAAGATCAACGTGTATATTAGACTAGATAAGCCAAATAATATAGACCTGGTATTTTTTAAGTGAGAATGGTGACAGCATCTGGGATCATAGCCATACCATTTTAGATGCTTTTATATTTATTCTGAATACTTGGTCTTAATCTCAAAATACTAAAGACATATGAACATACCAGCTGGGCCACCATCAATTGAAACTCTAACATTGTTCACTTTAACAATATATATTTTATTTTTTTTTAATTTTTATTTTTTTTTAAGATTTTTTATTTATTTATCTGAGAGAGAGAATGGGAGACAGAGAGCATGAGAGGGGGAGGATCAGAGGGAGAAGCAGACTCCCTACCGAGCGGGGAGTCCGATGCGGGACTCGATCCCGGGACTCCAGGATCATGACCTGAGCCGAAGGCAGTTGCTTAACCAACTGAGCCACCCAGGCGCCCCACAATATATATTTTAAAAAGATAGCATTGCTATTTTTCAACTCCATATTCCCCTCCCCTATTGCTGCCTCTTTCTAATTCAACAGATTTCCAGGAACACTGTAAGGATATCAGAAGCAATAGTAAGCTAAATTCTCTTCTATCCAGGTTAATCTAGATGTAGGTACAAAAATGTTACACACTGTTTATACCCTGATATATAAATGGGTGATGGGTATTAAGGAGGGCACTTGTTGTGATGAGCACGGGGTGTTGTATGTGTGATGAATCACTAAATTCTACACTTGAAACTAATATTATACTGTATGCTAACTAACTGGAATTTAAATAAAAATTTGGAGAAAGAAAAAAATAAAATGTATGCATTCCTAAATAAATAAACAAATAAATAAACTCCTGGTATATTTATAATGGCATATATTATATATATCATATATTACATATATAGTTTATATACATATAAATTATAGAGATATATAAAATATTAACTTTAATAATATTAAGTATTATATAACATATTATAAATTTATATTACATACAAATTATATAAATATATAAAACATTAACTTTAATAATATTAACTATTAAAATAAATACTAATGTTTGCATGTAAATATATAAAAATTATATATATATAATATATATATATCATTTCATTTTGGGTAATAGACCAAGCAAGCACTTCTTTTCCTATTGTTGTGGATTGAATTGTGTCCGTCTAAATTTATTATGCTGAAGTCCTAACCCCAAGTAGCTCAGAAGGGAACCTTATTTGGAAGTAGAGTAGTTGCAGATACAAGTAATGAAGATGAGGTCATCCTGGCGTAGAATGTGCCTCCACTCCGACATGATGGGTGTCTGCGAGAAAGGGGAAATTTGGACACAAACACACACATGTGAAGACGAAGGCAGAAACTGGGTCATGCTTCTACATGCCTGGGAACTCCAAACTTGCCACCCAACTGGCAGAAGCTGGGCGGGAGGCATGGAAAAGACTCTCCCTCACCACCTTTAGAAAGAACCAAGACTGTTGACATCTTGGTTTGGATTTCTAGCCGCTAGAATGGCGAGATAATAAATTGCTCTGAATTACACCACCCAGTTTGTAGCACACAACCCTAACAAGCTCATAGAACTATTTACTGCCTGTGGTACTCTGCAATAGAGGGCAAGGCAAAGACAGAAAGGCTTGAATTTTCGCTTTTCCATTGCCAGTTCCGTGATTTAGACCATGATATTTAAACCTACTCATCTCTGTATCGTCAGGTTACACTAAATTTTACTACAGAAACAGTCAACCCCCCAATCTCAGCCCAAAGTAATTATTGTTTACTTCTGCTTCACACATGCCCACCCAGGGTCACTTGGAGGCTCTGATCTATTTAATAACCACCCTAAAATGAGACCCAGGCTGGTAGAGGAGACGCTGTTTGGAACATAGGCATTAATTCTGACAGAGGGGAAAGAGACCAGTGGTAAGTGTGCCTGGCTTTTAAATAGTCTACCCCCAAAAGACGCACATCACTTCTACTCACTTTTCATTGGCCAAAGCAAATCAGCTATTGCTTGAATGCAAGAGAGTGGAGCAGAACTTAGAAAGGAGAAACAGCACCAAAAATCTGTAAACAGTCCCAATGGCCATCTGTGAGCATTGATATGATCATAAATTGAGATTAACTAATTTAATCATTCATATTTTCATTCACCAATATTTATCCAGGCCCTACTCTGTGCTAGCTACTATCCCAGAGAGCTACTCTCAAGACAAATCCCCACCCTCAACAAGTTTTTATTTTATTGGAGGAGTTTATCGTAAAAATAAAGAAGAATGTAAATGTATAATACAATTTCAGATACTTATAAGTGTTATGAAGAAAAGTGAAGCAGGGCAAGGTTACTGAGAGACACTGGAGTGAGAAGGTGTAAGGTCGATATTTTAGCAACAAGTACAAATTCCCTAGCATGGTCCATAGCAAGTGTAGGCACCCAAGAAATGTTTTTTTTTTTTTTTCCCTTTCCCCCAACACCCTAGATCATTGGCATCAACAACAGAAGACTCAAAGTGATTTTTGTGACTATTAAATTATAAAACATAGAAAAAGGATTAAAATGCCCAATTCTGGCAAGGATGTAATGTAACTGAGACAGGCATATATTTCTGCTGGCAGTGAAAATCCTTTTAGAAAGCAATTTGGCAATACATTTCATGATCCACTAAAATGCTCATAACCCTGACTCAGTAATTTCATTCCTGTGAATCTGTCTCCGAAAGTAATATAATTTAATAATCACAAAGATGAGTATTGCAGTGTTATTTGTGATATCAAAAACAAAATGAATATGCAGCAATAGGGAAATGGTTAAATGGATTATGGCTTACCAACTATATAGAATATTATGTAGTAATTAAAATGATAATTATGCACATTATGTAGCAACAGGAAAAATGTTTATGATATAATTTTAATTTTAAAAAGAATGCAAATTATACCTATAATTATGTGATGTAAAAATCATAAATGTAAATGCATAAAATTAAAAGAGAACATGGAAAAGTGAAATCTAGAATGTACAAATTTGTAGTAATTAAAAATATATTTTATTCATTTTGTTACCTTTATCAAATGTTTAACAAGTACTCCCTCACTATTGTTTATATAATGGATTCAAAATTATAGTTAAAAGAGCCATGGAGAACAATGATTTCCTACTCAATGGATTTGATCTTGACCGAAATCTTACTATGTGCTCTAATCTGACCGAACCTTATCCTATCTTAAATTTATAATCCTCAAGTTACCACTTTTGTGATTTCTATATTAAATTGATATTGTAAGTGATGTATTATATCTTAAATAAATAAATCCAGAAATTTAGTAAATGATGTAATCAGCCAGAACTTACTTCTGAGACATTGCAATAGAATGTGGATTTTAAATTTTCAGACCTTTGGTATCTTACTTGCTGGAATTTTGAGTGGGAAGTAGTATCTGTGCCTTCATTGTTACAAAGCAGATTATGGACTAAGTCCAGTAGTTTTTTAACAGGGCTTAATTTTGTCCCCCAGGGGACATGTAGCAATAATTAGAAACCTTGTCACAACTTGGGGGAAGGAATTGTGCTGCTGACATCGGGTGGGTAGAGGCCAGGGATGTGGCTAAACATCTTACAACATACATGACAGCTACAGGACAGCTCCCACAACAAAGAATGATCTGGCCCAAAATGCTATTAGTACCCAGGTTGAGAAATCCTAGAATAGGCAGTGGGAAGAATACAAGCTTGACAGTAAAGAAAACCAACTTTTAATTTTATTTTCACTGCTAAAATGTTGGCCTTGAGCTAGCCACTTAAATTCTATCCTTCAATTTATTTATTAGCAAAATGAAGGTAAATAATATTTATCCTACCTCAGGGGACGGTTCTGAGAGTAAAATAGAGACAATGCACTAGTGCTTTAAGAAGTTAAAGTAAATACCATACAAATATTATCATTATATATATACTTCAAAAATCTCTTTAAGTTGATTACCAAAAAATAATGAAGGTAGAAACAACTATTCAATAGCATATGAGTAACTGCTTCTGAAAGTTTTAATTTGCTGTGTTTCCCTGGAGAATATTAATGAAAACCATAACAAAATAATACCACTTTATTATATTTTCCAAATAAAATAATCTAGTTTTCTTAATCAATTGTCTGCCCCCATCCTGTGTCTTGAATTTCTCCATGGTCACTGGGTTCTTGCCTTTAGCTACAAATATGCTCAGGATCCTTTGGGGGACCACCCAGTTCCACTTCAGGCTATACCACTTCCATTCTACCATTTATTACTTGTTACTACCAATTTCTCACCTCCGTTTCACTCCAATGCCAACTGGTATATAACCCAAACATTTCTTCATTGCAACTGCTCAGATTAACCTCAACCAAGCTAAAGAGAATGCCTAGAAGCAATGACATCCCAGTAACAGAAGGACACTCAATGCCTACATCTTGGTTTTAATACTATTCTCCAATAAGAGGAACCAGGACTCCTCAGAGAAACAGCTGATTCGAGAACTGGGACAAGAAATATGCGAGATGGGCTGGGACATCTTGTAGTCCCAGGAAAAAAGGAAGTGATAAAAGACACACACACACACACACACTCGGTGATGGGGTACGTTGAAGGAACATAAGGACCAACTAAAAGAGCTCCCAATGGCCAAAGCCAGAACAATTCAAGTAATAAAATGAATAAAGTGCCATTGGATTATAATCCAAAGTATAAAATGAATATGCCAATGATCCCATACTGATATAAATAAATGATTGAATAAATAAATGGAGGAGAATAGACAATTCTGTGCAGCATAAGTGTAAATAATTTAGATAGATACTTCACCTCAGGGATAGAGCATGACACCTCACCCCTTAAGTGGGGACTGAGTTGGGTGACTTTCATCCAAAGAGGACAGTATGGAGAGAGGAAAAAGAGTGACTTTCCTGGGAAGAAATTTGACAAATACTACCTCAGGCACATGAGCAAAATTAGTATCAACAGTCATAAATCATGTTTATGGTATGTACCTTTGATTTGATGTGATGAAAGTGGCACTTTACCTCTGTGGGCTTCCCAAAACCCATTAACCCAATCTAACCAATCAACAGATTTCCATTGAGGGACATTCAACAAAATACCTAATCGGTACTCCTCAAAGCTGTCAAGATCATCAAAACAAAATAAGTCTGGAAAACAGTCATAGCCAAGAGTAGTCTAAGGAGGTATGACAATTCAATGCAATATGGTATTCTGGATGGGATCTGGAACAGAACAAGGACATTAGGTGAGACCTAAGAAAATCAGAATAAAGTATGGACTTTGGTTAACAATGCATTACTATTGGTTCATTAACTGCAAAAATGTGTCATACTAATGAAAGATATTAATAATAGGGGAAACTGGGTGTGGGTATATGGGAACAGTTCTTGTACCATCTTCACAGCTCTTCTGTAAGTCTAAATATCCTGAAATACAGTTTAAGCTTAAAAATAATGGTGTTTTTTTTGGGGGGGGGGGCGCCTGGGTGGCTCAGTCGTTAAGCGTCTGCCTTCGGCTTAGGTCATGATCCCAGGGTCCTGGGATCGAGCCCCGCATCAGGCTCCCTGCTCTGCGGGGAGCCTGCTTCTCCCTCTCCCACTGCCCCCACTTTCTTCCCTCTCTTGCTGTCTCTCTCTCTGTCAAATAAGTAAATAAAAATCTTTAAAAAAAAAAATAATGGTTTTTTTAAATTGCTCTCAGAGATTAGTCAGTGCCTCATGCTCCCGTAAAGGAACAGAACTTATTGGGTGGGCTGCAATGAGGTAGATCTGACTGTGGTATGGAGGCTGGGAGAGCAGGCATGATGGCCGCTGCTTGTCTAAGACAGAAGGTCATTCTGGTAAGAACCCAATGTGGAGCAACATGGTTTGAAGAGGTATAGAACAGGATCCAAGAGTAGTTGCTATTGCAGATATGAACAGTCAGTTGCCATTGAATGAATCAGGGCAATGGTTCAGAAACCACTGAACGAGGTGGGGTATTGGGGCTGTGCCTCTGATTACCTTCTCCTTCCCCCTGCCCTGCGTCCAAAGAAAAACGTAAGGCAAACCTTAGTCCTGAAACGTGTTTAGTAGGCTTGTTATCATACAGGCTTGAAAACATGAGTATCAAGATAAGACTTTGATTATCAGTGGAAATACAAGATTAGGATCAGACACGGGGAATGAAGCAGAAACTCAGGTTTATTGAACAAACACTTAAAGTGTTCTATACCTCTTCAAACCATGTTGCTCCACATTGGGTTCTTCTGAGACAGACCAACATACTAGATTACCTTTTGTACACAAATTATTCTTTAGTCAAAAAAGATTTTTTTTTTGTCCTCAAGTAATACATTCACCTGAAAAGGGGGAACATTTTAAAAGCAAAATACTAAGAGGAGCTCAAAATGTCAGATAGTATGAAGTCTCCTTTAGCCCAGAACCAAAAGCATCCTCATTTTTAGGAACTTTATTCAGAGCATTCCATCTTTAAGAGTCTCCAGATGCCTTAATGGGAACCGAATCATGAAGCTCAGGAGATAGTCTGTGCTCTGACTTCTTGTAACCTTGTTCTTGAACTTCAGCTCTTCTTCAATCTCTGTTTCAGTCCCACAGCCAGGTCATTAGCCTCACTCTTTTGAACTTGGTGTGAAAATTGTGCTATCTCAGAATCTGGTCTCAGACCAGATATGTCAAACGAGTTTCCAATCAAATCCAGCCTGATATATTAGTAATCGTTGCCTGCGTTGTTAGATGAAGAGTGTGAAGCAATATCCAGGCGCAGGGGGACAGAATCCAGTGATCGATGAGCAACGTCGGCCAGGGGGACACTAAGGGGACAGCTGGGGAACTGTGTGCTGTATTTGGCCTCTGTGTCTCCTTGGGGTTTCTATTTCTAGCACAGCCTAGATAGGACTTATTTGTGTGCTTCTCATCCACCTACACTGAAAACAATGGATGAGTTAACCAACGCTCTGGCAGCCCTAAAAACTTGCTCTTCTGTAGAGACTGGGAGTTCTAGTCACAGCTGTTGGGTGAGTGGGTGGAGCCCCGACCCCTCTGCCCCCACCCCCCCCAAGGTCTGCCAACTCAGTCCCATTTGCTTTCCTGCATGACCTAAGTCTACTCCAAGATCTACCAAGTGTCTTAGGACGTTGGCCTGCAAACTCGCCTGGCTCTTGCTATTCTTGCCCAAAACGTACAGGTCAGTTAAAGATAACTTTAAAGGTAGCATTATGATAAATCACTTGTGGTCCATTTTGCCAAACTTTATCTCCCACTGTCCGTTGCCCCTCCCCCAACAGCCACTTTTTCACGGCAGACACTGTTAATCCATCACTGAATACATTTTCACTGAGCTTGGATGCAGCTTTAGAATCAGGCTTAACCTGGCAACCCGGAGTGCATTGGGAGGGCGCCGTCTATTCAGGGCTAGGAATCCGGTGCATCTGTGCTCCTCACCACCACAGGAGCAAGAATCTGTGAGAAGTGGGATCTGCTCTGCTGGATGGCATCCGCTGTGGGAGGGGAAAGTTTAATTCCAGAGACGAACGAATCAAAGCCAGTATATCCCAAGCCATAGTCAGGACTGAACTCAGACAAAATTACCAAGGAGACTAAAATTCAAGTTTATTCTCACATGTCTCCCTTTCAGTTTCTTCACAACCAGGCTGCCTAGAGTCCCTCACCAGTTCCTCCCTGGTAATTTTTTTTTTTCTTCGAACGACTTCCTCCACCTCAAAACTTAGTAATTCATTGTCTCATTCCTTCAAAACTAAGCTCTTAGCCTGAGTACATTTTAGGTATTTACGAAATACTGGCTGGCTGGCTGCCTGGCGGGGAGACGGAGGGGGTCAAGAAAAAATACCCATTAGATAAAAGGGGTTCTTCCCAATAGGTAATGAATTATAGTGAATCTCGTGAAGTTTTGTAGAGCAACACAGGGCAGATGGTGACTGCTTGGAGCAATCTTACATGCAAAATGGGAATGAAATAGTTAAATAGCAAATCCCAGCTAGGTGGCACTGTGTTTTAAGTAAATAATGTTTAACCCAACTGCAATAAGCCTGCTGGGGAGTTTGCTACACAGATAATGGCTTCCAAATAGTGAGGGGCAATTATTCAAGCTGTAGTACCTCATAAAAACAAATAGAGCTTTATGGGCATAAGGTTGCCAGATTTAGCAAACGAAAATACAGATGTCCAGCTAGCTTGGAATGTCAGACAGAGGATGAATACATTTTAGTGTAAGTATGCCCTATGTCGTATTTGGGGCATATTTACAGAAAAAAAAATATTTATTGTTTATCTGAAATTCAAAGCAAATTATGCTTCTCGTATTTTATCTGGCATCTCTATAGGGACATCTCGCAAATTATGCTTCTCATATTTTATCTGGCATCTCTATAGGGACATCTCTTGTATATCTGGCATAGCGTGAGGCATTACACACACATTTTCCTGTCTCTCGTGCCCTTATTCAGATCCCCAGCCCTTTACTCTCCAACTCCCAAGCTTCTCTGGAAATCTCCAGCATTCATTTCCTGTGTGCTAACAGTTAGTTACTCTATCACACTGTCTTCTCTCTCTCTTTCTCTCCCTCTCTCTTTCTCTCATTGCTTTTCTCTTTTGCCAGAATAGTCTGGCCACAACATCAAGGCAGTAATACTAATACTCCACTCCTGTCTGGTGCCACCACATCTCCTGGGTCCCACCCTGGTCCTTAAGTGGCTCTGGCATCAACAGGTACCCGCTGAGCCACATCCACCAGGAACCATCTCATCCACCTGACTTTGCTCCTTCTCTGGGGTGTGCCATCTCCTGCCGGGTGTGTTGCCACTTAAGTCAAAGCATCGAAGCTGGCCGTGTTCTCTGCAGAAATACATGGAAAGACTCTCCAGACCTGTTAGATCTCTATTTTCTCACAGGGGAACCCCCCCCCCCAAAAAAACTGTTGCTTGTGTTCTAATATCTTAAAGAGCTGTGAGTGGAAGTAAAGAGCACTTTAAACTTGTTGCTTCCAGTTCACCCTGTTCTATTGCCCACCACCACCATCATTCCTTGTGCTTCACAGTAATCAGATATGAGTTCGATACTGGACTGAACTTGACTTACTCCCACTCTGCGCTCAGACATCTCTCCCCTCTCCTATGCAGGAGGTATTTGTTCCTGGGGGAAGCATGTGTACTTCTTCCTTCCCCCGTAATGAATTTTCTCCCAGGAAGTTCCACAATCGCGCAGAAATGTGGACTATTTCTAGAGGTGAATATTTCGTCCTTGATTATATTTAATCCTCATACAACCCAGCGAGAGAGCTGGTATGTCCTTCATTTTACAATAGGAAATCTGAGATCAGAAGGAACTTACAGATGTGAGAAATGCACCTCAGTCATAATCACCTGCCGCTCTCCCCCGCTTTCATTAGGCTTTTAGAACATATCAAGGTCCTTCTTGCTTTTTTATTTGCTGTTTGCATTGTCCGGAAAATGACAAGCCCCAGGCTGACTCCTCAACATTCAGTTTTGGTCCAATGTCACCCTCCCAGGAGGTCTTCCATGACCTGCCTTTCTACAGTGACTTTTCAGCCATTACTCACCCTCCTCTCCCCATCACCCTTGGATGCTTCATAGCTCTTATCAATATGCAATATCATCTATTTTGCTTATTTTTGTTATTTATCTTTTATTTGTCTTCTCCACTAGAATTTAAGCTCCAGGAAAGAAAGAACCTCAAACCTGTTTTATCTCCAGGAGCTAAATAAATATGTGGTGAACAAATAAATTAATCTAAACCCCAAGCCTTAGATGGTACCCCATAATTAAAACCCATAATAATTATAAAATCCCATTCTTCTTAGCTACTGAGAAGATATTTTATAAATATAAATATGTAAATACACACATATGCAAATTTTACAGAAGGCATTATAAAGACCCAGCGATCTGGTGATATAGTCCAATGTTGAAGAGAAAGAATTTTCTCCATTTTATTTTGGCCCCAAATAAAATGTAGGTCACTTGATAATTTTGCCTTAATATAGGTCCTCAATCAGAAAATCTACTTAATCTAATGTAATTGAGAGCCTCTTTTCTACATGAAAGCCTTCATGCTGAAGACATTTCTAGAAATATTTCATTGTACTTTTCAAAATAAATAATCCCAACTCCTTTAGCTTTCCCTTAGGGGTCCCATTGCTTTTCCTTTATTAGATCCAGATATGAAATACTCTGGCACTTGTGACTTTACTTGAAACTTAAATCAAGTACTGCAAACTCAAATGCCTACAAGGCCAGGAAGATAATAAAAATAAATGATCCTTTGGTCTTTATGTCCCCATGTTTACATTGTATAAATGAGGGGTGCATGCCTAGATAAAGGGTTGGTGGCTGCAATGTGCAGCTCCTGTCAGTTATTGCCATTGACCTTGAGTCACTGGATCTTCCAATATTTCAAGAGAAGCCAGAAATCTGGATTTTTATAAGGCAACTTTTAATTTGGGGTTTATAAACCACTTTAGGCTATATATGTGTGTCTGGTATCCAACATTAGGAGTTGGTCTGTGACTCTAAGGTGATGATTCTCTAGTTGTTTTTCTCCAGACACATGCAG
Organism: Mirounga leonina; assembly: GCF_011800145.1. Taxonomy (NCBI): domain Eukaryota; kingdom Metazoa; phylum Chordata; class Mammalia; order Carnivora; family Phocidae; genus Mirounga; species Mirounga leonina. The sequence goes on from NW_023270447.1 coordinate 11,864,925, forward strand.
CCTTTGGCTCTCTAAGACCTTTGGCTATCTATGTTAGGACACATTATTCTACCAGACTGTGGGGGGAAGCTACATGTCGTATGGCACCCTTGATTAATAAGGATTATGGGCTTTTCTCCGAGCTCATGTAAATGCCTAGGGCAGTCCTGGCTATTGACAGTACTGAATAATATTAGAATAACCTTGCCTTTTTCTGGGTTATACATTCACTTGTTTTTATATTGGGGTTTTTTTGGTGTGTGTTTATTCTTTATTACAGATCTCCCTGCTTGCTTTTTAGCTTATTGAGCCACCAATATAGCTTAGTTTGAGCCACCAATATAGCTCAGTCATATCATCAAATAATGATTCTCAATAACCTAATGTATGGAGTGTATTTTTCTTCCTTCAGGGTTCTGCCTTTACTGATAATCTAGTGTATTATGTTTACTTTGGCTCATTCAGTGTACTTGAACAGCATGCTATATATTCAATACCTGAACTATGGATTAGATGTTAAAATTATCTCATAAATCTGGCTCTTCCCTTTCACCAAATCAATTCTTGTTAGTTTAATTCCTCTTCTTCCATTACAGTAGGCTTTCAATTATTTCCTGACTTCAAGTTTCATGCCCATTTTGCCAATCATTCACACTGCTGTGCAAATAAATATTCTAAGACTGGGGTTTTACCATAATCAGATAAATATTCATACCTAATTATCTATCTTTTGGTATTCTCTCAAACAATCTCATATTTAGTCTCAATTCTGCAAAGACCACTTGCTTTCAAACCTCTCTAGCTTCGCCAGACCCCTTGCACCTTTCAGACTCGGATCAAACATCTACTGATTTCATGCAAAAAAACTGAATATAATATATTATGAGGGTCAGAATGATATCTGTGGTCAGGCAACCAAGGAAAAGAAACTAGCCTCTAGAGGAACTAAGGGTAGCTCTATCTTATAACCTACTTAGCTACTCAGCCCTCTGGCCATATACTCTGCTGGAGACCAATCCACATAGCAAGCTTGTGAAAAATGCCCTTAGCCACGTACCCAGGTGAGGAAGAGAGAGAAAGGAAAAGGAAGAGAGAAAATAAAATTCACTACTCTATAGAAAAAAGATGGAAAAAAACACAAGTTTACCATTTTATGGTAAACCATAAATGCTCAAGGAGAGCATAAAATAGCAGATACGAATCTGATGTTGCTTCAGTCAGCATCCGTCTCCCCATACAGTGTGAGCACTAAGTAGGATCCAGTGTTTAAAGATGTAAGTTTTCTTACAACAGCTTACTTCCTCATCTGGTGCTCAAAGAGGTTGTCTATCTGTTGGGTTTTCTGAAAGATGGTATGTACATCTCCATTCTAAGGAGTCTTCAATGATAATTTGGAAGATAGGTGGTGATGTCTTATGTGCCAACTTTTTTTTTTTAAAGATTTTATTTATTTATTTGATAGAGAGAGCAAGAGAGCACAAGCAGAGGGAGCGGCAGAAGGAGAGGGAGAAGCAAGCTCCCTGCTGAGCAGGGAGCCAGAAGTGGGGCTCCATCCCAGGACCCTGGGATCATGACCTGAGCCGAAGGCAGACGCTTAACCGACTGAGCCACCCAGGCGCCCCATTACATGCCAACTTTAGAACTTACCTTCTACACACACACGCACACACCAACACTACCACCACCATCAACACTTAAAATGTGATTCACTGTATTAATTACTCATAATTTCTGCAGCACATTTTTTTTTTGAAGATTTTATTTATTTATTTGGGAGAGAGAAATAGAGAGAGAGAGCATGAGCAGGGAGGAGAGGGAGAAGCAGGCTCCCTGCTGAGCGCTGAGTGAGGCGCTGGATGTGGGATTCCATCCAAGGACCCTGGGATCATGACCTGAGCAGAAGGCAGAAGCTTAACAGACGGAGCTACCCAGGTGCCCCCTGCAGCACATTTTTTGGAGACTGAAAAAAAGTATGCCATTTAAAAACTTTTTCCTTAGGGAAAAAAATTAAAACTCTATTGAAAATGTTTAAAAATAACAATATCATGATTCAGTTCATGATCAAGGGGCTAGTATTAGATTTACACTCATGTAATAGAAAACTATGAAACTGGAGAAAACAATTTTTAAAAACTGATTTCGGACACTGAAACATGGACAGTACAAAGCTGTGATCCTTGAAAGAAGGAAAGCTCATGAGGCCAATTTTCCACTCATGCTGGCTTTCTGTCTGGGAGAGATTTCCAAGTCATTTCTCAGAAAACTGAAGAAGGAAAGAAGAGTTATATGACTAGATGGAGGAAAAAGTTAAGTGGGTAAAAGAAATGGATATTTGGCTTTGGGGATTCAAAGGCATGTGTAATTGTTAGGGCAGGGCCCTGGAGAGAGGAAAGCACTGAGAGGATGCCTGAGAAATTAGGATAGAGCTTCCCCTCGAGCCGTTGGCCAGCTTCTAAGTTGTGCCTGTGCAGGGCAAGAGTCTGTGAGGATAAGCAAAGAACAGCTGCTGGGGGACTGAGAGGTGAACAGAGATTTCAGAGCCTCAGAGTGTGGGGGAAACATTGGCATGCCCATCCAGCCAGATGGAGAGATGCTGATGAACTACTTGAGCATTCGGTTGAGAACTAAGAAAACCTACGCCTTAGAATTTAGGACCGTAGCCTAAGATCCTTCCACTTAAAACGTGCTAGGACTAACAGCAAATGAGAACAAAGTAACCTGATATGAATTTAACTGTTTGTTTGTCAGGACAAAACCCCCTCTTTACAGGAAAATGACATCATCCAGAAACTCTACGAGATACCATTTATTATGTTCAGTGTACAATTAAAGTACCAGATATGCAAAAAGCAAGATGATGCATGACACCCATGTCCACAGAAAATTGGCCAATAAAAGATTTCCTAAATGATTCAAATGTTGAAATAAGCAGTGAAGGACTTAGAAGAACTATTGTAAATATGTTAAAGAATTTAGTAGAAAATATGAGCAAAAGGTATGAACAGATAGAGAATTTCAGCAAAAAGTTGAAACTCCAGAAGAGGACTGGGTGGAAATTTTAGAAATGAAACGAAAGTCTCTCCAAGACAAAGAATTTATTGGAATATTTAATGGAGCTGAGAAGCTGCAAGGAGTTTTAGTAATCCCAAAGTCAGTGATCTCAGTCTATCTATCTAATCTGACCTCCAGAGAGGAAATATAAAACTGAAAACTGCAGGCCACAGTTTCCATACATGTGGGCTAATGTCGAATAGTTTAACAAAAATAAATGCAACTAGAGTCCAGATGGAGTTAGAGACAGAAAATGGAGCAGAATAGAAAATACGTGAAAAGATAGGGGCCAAAAATTTTCCAAATTTGATTAAAAATATTGATCCACAGATGCAAGAAATACAGCAAATTCCAAGAGAATGAAAAAATGTAAAGACCACACCAGGGCACATCAAAGTGAAACTGAAGATGCAGGGAGGGCCTGGGTTGCGTAGGTTAGGCGGTTGACTCTTGACTTTGGCTCAGGTCATGATCTCAGGGTGGTGGGATCAGCCCCACATCGGGCTCCATGCTGGGCAAGGAGCCTCCTTAAGATTCTTTCTCTCCCTCTCCCTCCGCTCCTCCCACCCTGCTCTCTTTCTCTCTCTCTCTCTAAAACAAACAAAAAACAAAAAACAAACCACCACCACCACAGCAAAAAACCAAAGTGAAAATGAAGCACACCAAAGATGAAAAGAAAAATCTTAAAACCAGCAAGAGGCAAAAAACACATTAAATTCATCAGAACAACAATAAAAATGATACTGTCTTCTCATCAGAAAGAAATGGAAATGAAAAGAGAATGTAAAAACATCTTTACTGACATATCCAAGGACCTAGAATTATATATCCAGCAAAAATAGGTATCCAAAAACAGAAGCAAAATAAATACCTTTCAGATAAACAAGTGCTTAATGCGTTCGACGCCAGCAAACCCATGCCAAACAAACACAAAGGAAGTTCTAAAGTTAAAAAGAAATGTTCCTAGATGAAGATCTGGACCTATAGGACTTAATGAAGATCACTGAAAATGGTAAATATGAGGGCAAATATAAAAGGTTATTTATTTATTTTTTTTAAGATTTAATTTATTTGACAGAGAGACACAGCGAGAGAGGGAACACAAGTGGGGGAGCGGGAGAGGGAGAAGCAGGCTTCCCGCTGAGCAGGGAGCCCCATGCGGGGCTCGATCCCAGGACCCTGGGGCCATGACCTGAGCCGAAGGCAGATGCTTAACAACTGAGCCACCCAGGTGCCCTATAAAAGGTTATTTAAAATTTTTTTTTCGAAAGAACACCTAACAGATGGGATGTATATAAAAAGCAAAGAGCAAAATACTAAGCTTGAACCCAACTATATCAGTAATCATAATAAATCTAAGTAGATTCAACCACTCTATTTAAAAGGCTTGCCAGTTTGGAAAGAAAGACTCAACTAAATAATGTTTATAAGGAATCTATTTTGGGTATAAGGACACAGATGTGCTTAAAGAAAACATGCTGTATGATTCAAAGTCAATGAGTATTAACTTAGGGAGAATTCCTAATGATAAAAGTGTCAATTCATTAGGAAGATACAGTGATCTTAAATATATTTAACTGAATAACAGTTTCAACGTACCTGAAAAAAATGAGGAAAAAGGGAAAAGAAAAAAAATAGGTAAGTCCACAATCCTACTCAGAGATTTTCACATTTTTCTCCCAGGAACTAATACATGAAGCAGACAAGAAATTCAGGAAGGATATAGAAGACTGGAAGAACACGACTAACTAACTTGACCTAATTGACATTTACAGTTCACTATGCCCAACAGCTACAGAAAATATATTACTTTCAAGTGTATATGGCCCCGTTCATCCAAATAGATCATAAGCTGGGCTATAAAAATGAGTCTTAATAAATTTAAAAGATTGAGATCACACAGAGTATGTTCCTTAAAAAACAATGGGATTTAAACTAGAAATAGATTTGGGAAAGTAGAAAATCTCCTGATGTATGAAAACTGAATAACACACTTCCAAATAACCTATGGATCAAAGAATTAATTGTATTGGAAATTGTATTGGAAAATCATAAAATATTTTGAATTCATCTGACTACTGTGTAAGAAGAGACAAGGGGGAGAAGGCAAAACCAGAAACAAGGAGAGCAGTTAGGTGGTTATTACATGTATCCATGTGAAGAGACGATGACATGATGTGGGTGGTAAGAGAGTGTGAGAATTGGTCAGGTTCTGAATACGGTTGAAGATATAAAACAATAGAATTTGTGGATTGATAAATAAATATAAAGCATGTATGTATTCATATTCATTTAGGATTAATGTATTAGTGTTTTTAGTATTATTAGTGTTTATTTAGTATTAAGTAAATAGAGGTAGCTATGGAGAGAAAGATAGAGGTCGAGGGTTAATGTGAGATTTTAGCCTGAGGAGGCAAAAAGATGGAGCTGCCATTAACTGAAATGAGGAAGATTGAAAGAGAAATGAGTTTTGAGAGGAAATGGCATGAGCTAAGTTTTGATCACAGATACTAGTTTTAGATGCCTATTATCAATTTTGAGATGTCCAGTAGACAGTTGGGTACCTGAGTCTGTTATTCAAGGGAAAGGTTGGAACTAGAATATACATTTTAGAAACATATAACATAATTTATATCTGAAATACATTCGATACTGTATGCTTGCATACTAAGATCACTAGTAGCGTTAAGACTTATCCCTGAGGCACCCCAACATTAAGTGTCCAGAGAGATGAGAAAGAAAGAATCATCAAAGGAAACCAAGGGGTGGCCAATGAGGTGGCAGGAAAACCAAGAGCGTGATGTTCTGGAAGCCAAGGGAAAGTGTTTCAAGGAGAGAATGATCAAATTTGTTAACTTGTAGGTCAAGTAAGATGAGAACTGTGAATTGATCTTTCATTTAGAATGTGCAAGTCAGCTGGTGACCTGGAAAAGACTAGCTGAGGGGGGTTGGTGTGGGTGAAAGCCTGACTGATGAATTCAAGAGGAAATGGACACAGAATAAAATATGGACATAGAGTAATACAGAGTATGCAGAAATGGCAAGAACTGGGAGATTCTCTTTTGACTGCTTCATCAGGAAGATGAGGAAGGTTTTGGCGATCAGAAGTGGGAGGAGAGAAGAGGAGATATGAATTAGTTATTTGGGAGAATGGGAAAATAAATGGAGCAGGAAATGTGGTATTATTGTTGAGCGCATTAACAGCCAGTTAAAGTAATTGATTATGAACTTAAGTGAAATCAGTCAACATAGCGTGTGTTTTTCTCCAGACATTTTCACCTGAACAGGTACAGGGATAAGGTAGACCGAGATTTAGTTTTAATGAGGATTGGGATTTTGCCAAGTAAATACAAGATATGTAAAGGTGTATTCAAGGAAATGATTATAATGATTGACAATGGAATCCAAAAAGGGGAGGTAGGACATGAGAATAAGTAAAAAGCCCATAGAATCAAAGAATTTTAACTATGAAGGGACTGAAAGAGTATCAGAACAGTAGTATGAGTGAGCAGAAAGGCTAAGAGATGTTGTTCATAGACCTCAGTGCTTGGCTTTAAGATTATGGAGGGATTTGACGATTGGTGCTGTCAGTGGGAATGAATGTCTGCGGTGGTTTAGAGGAAAAAAAGTCATTGAATGACAGCAGCTAAAGAAACTGAAATTTTAGGGGTTTGGGAGAATAAACCAAGTGCATATTGAAATCACCCACTGTTATGACAAGGGTAGTGCTGGAGAGCATGACAGCAAGCCAGGAGCTAACATCTTCAAGGAATAAGGGGATGTTGGTTGGCAGATGGGTTGGTAGTCGGGCTGCATATGGGCACAATCTGTTGGCTTAGAAAGGAAAGAGAACAGTCTAGAAGGTACAATAGGAGCAAGAAGGATTCCTGCTCACCCCTAGTGCCTGAGGTACTATAAGTACAGGAGGGAAGACAGATACCCTAAAAGATATCCACCCCCAAAAATATTGTCCTCAGTGGAGAATCTGGTTTCAAATTTGTTCTTAAAGACAGAACAATCCTGGTTTCTAGAAATAGCCCAGGAGAAAGTGGCTGTCACTAAAACTGCTTTTCGGGCTGCTGGAGTGTCTGCTCCATCTTGACACTTCTTTTGGTGCCATAAAGAAGTGTTACTGCTGTATCCCTGGCAGTTTAACCACCCTCAAACCACTCACAACTTTGAAGATCTCACACCTTTTGACAAAACTAGTTTCCATGTGATGAGACAGAGGTTCTCTCTCTCTCTCTGTCTCTCTCTCTCTGTCTCTCTCTCTGTCTGTCTCTCTCTCATCTTTTGCAGGGGGAGCATAAGCGAAGAGATAATGGGATAGTTGGGATAGTTTAAAGCACATTTGGCAACTGTTAGAAGCAGAAGGTAGGAAAACTATACCGTCAGAAAACACTAAATATAAAACTGAAGTATGCAATTTGTCAATACTCCGTAACACACTAAGTGGGATGTGATGGATCCTGAAAACAACCAGCGAGAGTTCTGAAAGGTGAACCTTCACAAGCTGGGAAAATATCAGACAGAAAGCTGTATTAAAGAAGAAAAACAATCAATGGCCAGATGCTCATCTCTCTCATAATGCTGCATACATTTCTTCTTTTTTAAGTTGCTTTCTCAGCAGAGGGAAACTGTTCTTATGGGTTAACTTACTACATAATTAGACTACGGTCAGGAATCAATTCCTAACATCTGATGAATCACAAGAGTGCTTATGAGGGGGAGGAGAGTCAAACGAGCCGTGGGAGATATGACCACGGAGGCTGAGATTGGAGTGCTGACAAGAAAAGACTCAAGGAATGAAGGCAGACTCTAGAAGCTGGGAAAAAAAAAAAAAAAAAAAAAGGCAAGGAAATTGATTCCCCAGTGAAGCCTCCAGAAGCAAAGCTGTCTGGTGACCCCTTGCTTTCATTCTGACCTCCAGTTCTGTATGAGGATACATTTGTGTTGTAACAACTTTGTGGCAACTTGTTCCAGCAGCAGTAGGAATCTGAAACTGTAAACTGATACTATGCCGCAAGGAAAGAAAAACAAAAAGGACTCAAAACAGTGGTTGATTTCAGGACTTTATCTTACAAAAAGCCTCCCTGAGCCTAGTGGAAAATAAAGAGATTCAAATGATTTTCATCACTTAATTAGGAAATGCATTTGACAATGCCAAACCTTCTGCACTTTCACCCAAAAAGCAAATGAAAGAACTGCTGTCTCTAGCATGAATTCCATAAATATTTGTTGGCCATGATATAGAGCAAAATTTACAAAGAGTGGTTTTGGCAATAAAGTACATTTGGGGATCTTTGGGTACTTGTTCTTTCCATAAGTGAGGTTTATGCAATCTGACTAATGACACTGATTTCTTTCTTTCTTCATTTTTTTTTTTTTTTTTTTTTGGAGTACTTATATGGCCTTTCACAAAATGTTTTGCATACGTCTCAGGTGATCATCACCACGTTCCTAGGAATTGATTGAGACTTTTATTGTTTTTTTTTTAAATCTTATGCATGAAGAGCTGAAGTTTCAAGCAAGGTTGACTTCTCAAATGTCATCGAACTATAAATGACAGAGCAACAACAGAAAATCCCTCATTTAATTATAAACACTGTATATCCACATGCCTCTTCATTTCATACTGTGCTTTTCTAGTGTAAATTTTTAAAAAAATGAAATGTTCTTAGCAAAATAATTGGATAAAATGTTTATCGTTCTTTCTCTTTTGACAAATATATATGGCCAGGCCCCAGGTCTACCACTGTGAAAAAGATGAAATCCCCGTCTTCAAGTTCATTGTGTAGTAGAAGAGATACATTGGTAGATTGGTATTTGCCCTTAAGGCTCGGTGGGGGCCATGATAGGGGTATGTACTGTGTCAAAGGAACAGAGAGCAAGGGACACTAATATGGGATTGGGGACATCAGGGAAGATTTCTCAAAAGCATAAAATCAAATTTGTCAAGCTGAGAAAATTAGCCCAGCAAATGGGAGATGGGAGTGTGGGAAGATGTTCCAGGAAGAATAAATAAAGCAGGACTGAGAATAGGCTTCCAAGAATGTTTCAATACAGCAGAACTTCCTTCTCCCCCAACACTGGGTGACACACTTACAGTTCAACAAATTTCATTACCCAGAGGCCGGGGACACAGTGCTGGGTCCTGCTGGTCCATCCAGGAGGCCACCTGAATACAAAGATTTTTTTTTTCTTCCCTTATTTTTCTTTTCTCGAGAAATTAGTAGAACTGTCTGATATCAAAATGTTAATTTGTGCAGTGCATATCTAAAATGGCTGTTTCCTGATTTCTTCTAGGAGAACTGCTAACACACACTTATCTTTTCAGACTGTACATCAATTCTTAGCTCCTTCTTGTCCATGAGGATATCCTTCCCTGAATCCTGCCAGTTTGCCTTTCCTGGAAAGAACAGATGTGGTAAGACCATCTTAACTTGTCATTACTACACCACTTTGCAAACTGCTTAGCTCCAGAAGTATCAGGCCTAGGGTGTATAAGGCATTTTAACAGCTTAGAAATGCAAAATTAATGCAAAGCAATGTTATGTTACCTAACAGTTAATTGGCTTACCATATTGTACGTTATATCATTCAACAAACAGCCCAGATTAATCCACTAAGGTTCATGCTGAGGACCTAAGAAAAGAAAAACTCAATAGGTTTTCTAACAGCCCAAATTTACCCCTAGGTGGTATACATTCATTTGTTAAATATCCCCAAAGAATTTATTTATTGTACAGGGTTTGGAAAATGGGAGACATGTATACTCTGTTAGCTGTTTAAAATATGGGATTAAAATGTTAAAATAATTTATCAAGAAAATTCATAAGGGGGGCGCCTGGGTGGCTCAGTCGTTAAGCGTCTGCCTTCGGCTAGGGTCTTGGGATCGAGCCCCACATCGCGCTCCCTGCTCAGCGGGAAGCCTGCTTCTCCCTCTCCCCCTCCCCCTGCTTGTGTTCCCTCTCTGGCTGTCTCGCTCTCTGTCAAATAAATAAGTAAAATCTTTAAAAAAAAAAAAGAAAATTCATAAGGAGTCCAGTGGGGTGCAGCACACGGCACTTTGGAGGAGGTAGGTACAGGTGAGAAGCGTGCCATTCGAGCAGGACCTTATTGCTCCATTCATTGCTTACTCCCCCGCCACCTACAGCAGTGCCTGGCACCCAGTAGATGCGTAGTATTTACATATTCATTAAGTGAACACATGAATACCTGTTATAGTTTGAATTATGTGTCCTCCCATCCAAATCCATGTGTTGAAGTCCTAACTCCAAGTACCTCAGAGTGTGACCTTATTTGATGACAGGCTCTTTAGACAAGTAATCAAGTTATAATAAGGTCATTAGGGTAGGCTCTAATCCAATATGACAGGAATCTTGATTTTTTTTTTTTAAAGGTAAATTAGGAGGAAAGATAAACACACAAGGAGAACACCATGTGTTGATGAAGGTGGAGATCAAGGTGATGTTTCTACCAGCCGAGGAAGAGCAAAAATTGCCAGCCAGCCACCAGAAGCTGGGCAAGAGGCACGGAACAGATTTTCTCTCCAAGCCCTCAGAGGAAAGCAACCCTGCTGACATCTTAATCTCAGATTCATAGCTTCCAGAACTGTGAGACAATAGATTTCTGTTGTTTAAGCCACCCTGTTGTCTAAGCCCCAACAAACAAATATAATATCTTTCTAGTTAAGTCTTGCATATCCAAGTTACAGGCTATCTTGATTTTAATCTTCCACCCTGACTTGTGTGAGTTCTTCAGTTGTACTGATGTCAACATTTGATCAACTAACTACTCTGTAAAATAGTCAATAAACCTATGAGTTTTGTATTTCACATATCATAAAACTGCTCACAGTGCAAGTGCTAAAAAAAAAAAAATGCTTAAGCTATAAAACTCTTGTCTCTTCTGTTAAGTGGCTTCCTCATAGGCTTGAAGATTAAATGAGATGATTTTTGCAACATACATAGATGGCCCAGAGAAAGTCCTCAGTAGATGAAATTTGCAAAGATAACAGATTAATTTAGTGTTAAAGAAATATGTGTTAAACTTAGATATTACGGATTTGAACCTTTACTAACTGTGTGACCTTGAGCTAGCTATCCAATCTGTTTGTGTTCTTGGAGAGGTTACATTTCTTTGTGCTCTCTTGTAATGATTTTGCGATAGGATGTAAAGATGATTGTGTTAATATATGAAAATCTCTTAGCATAGTGATGACCACATAGCAAGAACTCAGTAAGAGATAGTTTTATTGCTACCCATTGAATATAAAAACACTGTGCTAGAAACTGAGTAGGAGTTGGGAATATAAGAAGTTTCAAAAGTGAACAAGTCAGTTTTACTTCTTAGTAAATTCAAAAGAGCATATGAAACAATTATAGTTAGAAAATACCAGCTGCTGTAACAAGTGAACCACCAAATTCCCATGGCTCACCCCCATAGAAGTTTCTGTCCTACTCATGCAAAAGTCCAAGGTGGCTCTTCCTGTTTGGCAGGTGTGTCTTTCCTTTAGGCAGTGATTCAGGGAACTAGACTCCGTCGGCCTGGGGCTCTGGATTCACTTAGGACCTCAATGTCATCTGTCTCCAGCCACCCGAAAGGAAAAGGGAAAGAGTATGAGAGATTAGAGAAGAGTAACTACTCTTCAAAAACCCAGGTCCAAAAAGGACCATCCCGCTTCAGCTCATGTCTCATTGATGAAAATCATTTGGCTTGGATGCAAAAAGTCTGGAAAATATAGTTTCTGGCCCAGAAGAACTCCCAGCAATAATTCATACTATGAAAGTGGGAAATGTAGCTTTGCTTTTTCTGGCACAGAGATATATCTATCTGTCTATATACATATATATAGAGTGACAAAATGGAGTGAGCCCAGGATGAGGAGGAAGTATAGAGTATAGTCTGGGTGTGAAACCAGCCTTTCTCAAGGCTCCAAATTAGAACTCTGGAGTTCTGAGAACTTTTATTTATTTATTTATTTAAAAAAAATTTTATTTTATTATGTTATGTTAATCACCATACATCATTAGTTTTTTTTATTATGTTATGTTAATCACCATACATTACATCATTACTTTTTGATGTAGTGTTCCATGACTCATTGCGTATAACACCCAGTGCTCCATTCAATACATGCCCTCTTTAATACCCATCACCAAGCTAACCTACCCCCTACCCCCTTCCCCTCTAGAACCCTCAGTTTGTTTCTCAGAGTCCATAGTCTTTCATGGTTCATCTCCCCCTCCGATTCCCCCCCTTCACTTTTCCCTTCCTACTATCTTCTTTTTTATTTTATTTATTTTATTATTTTTTTTTTTTATTTTTTAAAGATTTTATTTATTTATTTGACAGAGAGACACAGTGAGAGAGGGAACACAAGCAGAGGGAGTGGGAGAGGGAGAAGCAGGCTTCCCGCCAAGCAGGGAGCCCGATGCGGGGCTCGATCCCAGGACCCTGGGATCATGACCTGAGCCGAAGGCAGACGCTTAATGACTGAGCCACCCAGGTGCCCCTTTTTTATTTTTTTTAACATATAATGTATTATTTGTTTCAGAGCACAGGTCTGTGATTCATCAGTCTTACACAATTCACAGTGCTCACCATAGCACATACCCTCCCCAATGTCCATCACCCAGCCACCCCATCCCTCCCACCCCCCACCACTCCAACAACCCTCAGTTTGTTTCTTGAGATTAAGAATTCCTCATATCAGTGAGGTCATATGATACATGTGGAGTTCTGAGCACTTTTAAACCCACTGTCTGCCATATATTAAACAGTAGAAACTCCTCCTTGGTGGTAGAGGCAGGAACAAAATAAGAGTGAGGGGAAATCCTATTAAACCCTATTTCAGGAACCTGATTAATATTCTAGGATCCCAGAGTTATATCTTAATGCAAGAATTTAAGTTTATGGTTGAAGAATTTGGACATAGTTTTATTTCCACTCATCCCTGTCTGAGGCTATAAATGAGATAGATTATAATTACTCGGTGCAACCATTCTTCAGTAATACATATGAATCCCTAGAGTGCATTGGGTCTGACCTTAGGAGGTATGATTGAAATTTCTGATTTTTTGTTATTTTGCTTACTTGAAGTTCAGTAAAACAAAGGTAGCATTCAGTAGCAGCACTAAGCTTTTCAGAAGGTCTTTCCCCAAACTAGTTAGGTCAGTAGCACTGCTGTACAATTTGCTACTGCACAATCAGAGTTTCCAAATTCCAATGCTGGGAATGCCATACATTGAGATGCAATGCATAGCGTACAGGTATGTAAGAAACCTTCCAAGTTGTGAAAGCATTTTCAAAGAGCTAAGAAACCTAACCAAATGGCTGATGGGGGGAAAAAAAAAAGGGCTCAGGCTGGGGGGGGAAAAAAAAAAGAAAAACTATCCAGAGGGAAATGTGCACCGACTAGCATTAATTTATTTGTGAGCCAACTGTTTCATATTAAAAGCAATCAAGAGAAAATGCTTTTCTAGAGGACTTAAACAGATTTGGACTCAATTTGAAAATAATTCATTGTGTTAATTTCTTATTAAAATTATGTCCTCCTAACAGAAGGGCAGAGTTTACTCTTATTTCACTAGTAAATTTTTAAAAATTGTGTAATTTAACAATGTAAAGTTGTTTCTTTTTAAATATCCTTAGTTAGTGATGAAATCACAGTGTGACATATACTAGCTGTGGCTGAAGAGTTTCCTCACTTGTATTCTTTAAAATGTTATCTTCTATGAATAATGATTTAAAAAAAAAAGACGTCTGTAATTTTATCCGCAAATACTAGGGCTGTGGGTCAAATGATGCTGAAGGAACACATGAAATTTCTATGTGCTGCTTTTACTTTACAGAATATTTTCATATTTAATGGTAGGCTCTCCTTAAAATATTCAGTATTGATTGAAGTTCTAAAGCTATCTAAATATTCCATTAAAGTTCATCAAAGAAAAATATGAGCACTAGAATTTAGTACAAAAAGTAGCTACTAATACATGAAAATTGGCATATCAAAAATAATGACAGTGATGCAGTTGCTTATAGGAGATAATGTTTTAGAAGTTGCATCAAATGGCTAGCTGTTCTATTTGCTAGGTCAAATGAGACAAGTCCAATTTATCTAATGCTGTTTGTCTCTTACAGCTAAAGGTTTATGTATTAAGGAATGTACAGGTTTGGGCAATGAAGTACCCACACGGGCTCAGAAAGTTAGTGAAAGGCTACCATTTCCGTGCCAGGAAAAAGAAGACTTCTTACCAATAGGGAAAATCTACACGATAGTTCGTAAATTACAAGGAAGAAAATTTAAGGTCTGAGAACGAATCCTCTGTCCAGCAGTAAAAGGCAAAACAAAACAAATGAAAGAGATTATCACAGTCAGGAGAGCTTTAACCAGTAATTTAACCAGTAATTTATCCCAAGAGCTCCAAATATTCGAAATATTTAGTTCCTAGGGACTAGAAACTAAAAGGAATAGGAAGAGGGGTATAATAGTTTCATGGTCCTCACACTTTTCAGTGCTGACTTTTCAAATTGCTTTAATTTTTTATTACAGAGGAGCTCAATGGCGGGGGTGGGGGGCATTGGTTGCTGAGTCTGGAGACATGTAAGGTGTGACTTTGGAAAAATCATTTATGCAACCTTGGCCTCTATTGCCTGAGAGGTGAAACAGAGGGTTCTAATGTTCAATGACTCAAATCTTTCTTCTGCTCCAGTATTCTGAGCCTCTTTCTCATTCTAGTACTGTGGCTCCCAGTTCAATGACATGAAGGGGGAAGAGGCACCTCTTTCAAGCTAGGGTTGGTGCAGCAGTCTGAGGTTCCCCAGAGACTCCACATTTACGGTCCAGAAATGGAGAAAAGACACAGCAGCTGGTGGCAAAGTAATCACTGAAGCAGGAACTTTTAAAAGCATAGAGTACCCCAAACTCAACTTTGAAGGCAGGCAGAGACACAAGGTGACATTATTGTAAGTGATTCCTCGTTCCATATATCATTCTATAGTTTAGATTCAAGGAAGACTCTTTAGATCCCAGCAAGAAAAATTAACCAAATGCTGAGAGAAACTATTCATTACTGAGAACAGATGATGCTTTAAAGAGCTGATTGATTGGCTTACCTGACATCTCATTTACTTTTGTACACAATCATAAAGTAAGAGTTTTCTAACACATTGCTGGTGTGTAAGCCATTAGTTTCCAACTAAACCAGGAGACCTGTTTGAAAAATGAGTCTGAGAAGAACCATTTCAGATTATATCATTTTTTTTCTTGCACTGTACAGTAATATGGCTTCATATTTACCAAACGCATTATCATGTCAGAGCCAAGAAAACTAACAAATAAATTGCTATTCTACCATAAATTCATCTTGAATGAAGGAATCCAGGTGGTCATAAATAAGCATTTTCCCAAGCTTTATTCCTAAATCAAGAGTGAAGTTTGAGATACCCTATAGGGTAGAGATACCCTACCACCTACCTCAATTCAACATGTTTCAAGAGGCTGATGTAAATAAATTGTATGAAAACTACATATCTGTGGCACTCATCGCTTCCCCAGGCAGTAAGGCCATGTCCTGTTATGAGATGAGAGAGGTTTTGCAGAGTTGAAAGAAAATTTGCAAATGTGTCAGGGAGCTCAGGTTTTCCTCTCAAGCATGACTGGATGGCACTAAATTATTGGGTCCTTTGTCCCAACACAAGCATCCTTCATGACCTCCATTCAGGCCTCAGAGCTAGTTTCCTTCCTGCAAAATGGTCTTGATATCCCTTTCCAGGAATCTCTCACAACAAGGAGTTGAAATCATAGAATTAGAGTCTGGCCATTCCAGGTTAGGCAACTTCCTCTTGTTCCCTAGAGAAAGGAATGAAAGGTTACTGATAAATGCATCAATTCATCATGAGTGTATATATGAATGGATAAACAGCAATCTTCCTGTGCTCCCTTCAGCAGCACATATATTAAAATGGCAACAATACAAAGATTTGCACGGCCTGTACAAGAATGACCCACAAATTCATGAAGCATTCCATATTTTGGGGGTGGTACAGGCTTCCTTTATGGAATGAATAAGTCATGGGAATAAAAAGCACAGCAGAGGGAATACAGTCAATGATGTTGTAATAGTGTTGTATGGTGAGAGATGGGAGCTACATTTGTGGGGAGGATAGCATAACATATAGAGAAGTTGAATCATTATATTGTACACCTGAAACTAATGTAATGTTGTGTGTCAACTATACTCAAAAAGTTAAAAGAAAAAGAATCTCCTTAAATCCTCTGAATTTAGAATCCTCAATAGCTCCATGTTCTTACCTAACCCTGTTCCTGTGTAAATGAACTAACAAGTAATTTAGAGCTCCATCCCTGAGAAGCTGCTGAATCAAAAAGGACGCATTTAAACTTAATTGCTCCAAATCCTTACCACCACCCCCCCCAACTACTCCACTAACAGGGATACTGACTAGGTGAAACTATTAAGAGAGATTATATGAATATAATAACATTGATCTCAACGTCTAGATGAAATCTTAATCTCTCAGAAATATTTTTCACTCAGGCTAGAATATGCTGGATCTCAATGGATGTCAACTCTTCAAGACAAAACAAAAACAAAACAAAAATGTTTCATTCATTTATTGTTTTTTAGTCTGTGGCAGTTTCAAAAAAAAAAAGATTGGAAATTCTCTGATACTGCTCCTATGGAGGAATCTGCTCTGTGCCCTCCTCTTCCCCTTGAATAAGGGTAAACCAGTGACTCACTTGTAACTCATAGAATGCAGAAGTGACTCTGCCTGACATCCAAGGCTGGATCAGAAAAGATAACACAGCTTCTGTCTTGTTTACTGGTACCCTCGTACGTGGGGCCTTGAACTGCCATCTAAGTAGTCCTATTACCCTCAGAGTGTTATGCTGGAGAGCCCACGTGTAGTCACTTTAGCCAAGAGCCTAGGGAGGGCTCAGCAAACAGCCAGCAACTCACATTCACTTGAGTGCAACATATTTGACATTATGCCCAGTTGGTCCTTCAGATGACTGGAGTCCCAGCAACAGCTGACTGCGACCACGTGAGACTCCCCAAGAATTGCCAACATGAGTCCGTCTTAAATTCCTGATTTGCGAAAAAATTCTGAACAAAAAGAAAATGGTTATTTTAATATGGAAAGTTTTGAGGTACTTTGCCACATGGCATTTGTAACCAAAAGACAATTTTCCTGAAAAGATTTAACGCAATTTACAAAGGTAGAAAAACAATAGGGTGGCATATATTAATATTTATTTTCATCATGCCATGCTTTTCATTTTTGGATTTAATGATCATATAACTTTTAGAATGCAAATGGAAATATTTTGCTTGTCACTGGATATCAATAAAGTAACATATAGTATATAATGTATAACTTACCAAGATGTACTTATTGCCTAATTTGTTTGCATATTTATTGGATGACAAATATAAGGATATATTCTTTCAAATTAAACTATAATCTTCATATGAATCTTTTATTTTAACTGGGGTAAAATTTACATACAGTGATTTTATATAGAAAACTTGATGAGATATGACAAGTGGGACAGCCCCATAATTAATAGACCAACAAAGATATGAAATATTTAAACCACTCCAGAAAGTTCTCTATGCCCCCTTTGCGGTCAAACCCTACCCACCACAGGTAACCAATGTTTTGTCTATTATCATAGAGATTAATTTTGTCTGTTCTAGAATTACTATAAGTAGACTCATACTGTCCATATTTGTATAGCTCATTAATATGTGTTCTCAGTAGAGGTATCATCCCCAAAGAAGTGAAAATTGGTTCTTGGTAATGGGTGAAAAAATCTTGGGTATTACAATGGTGAATGACACCCTACATTTCAACCTTACCTGACAAAATCTTTATTCAAGATGTAATTTCTCTCATTATGGAGAATTTTAATTTAACTTTCTTCTGGCAGAGGGGAACAATAATAAAAAAATGTCAAAAAATGCTGATCTATAGTTAACTGAAGTCATATAGCAAGAGTCTGCCAAATTTGTTCTTTTGCAAGATTCTTTTGGCTATGCTAAGTCCTATTCTTTTTCATATAGAATTTAGAATCTCCTCAAATTCTATAAAAAATAATTTTGAGATTTTGGCATTATAGTGACTCTGTGAATCAATTGGGAGATTGATATTGAAATGATACTGAGTCTTCTATTCCATGAACACAATCTTTCCATCTAAGTCTACTGTAATTTCTCACAGCAATGTTTTGAAGTTTTCAACATATAAGACTTTCATT
The DNA here is from genome assembly GCF_011800145.1 of Mirounga leonina. Lineage (NCBI taxonomy): Eukaryota > Metazoa > Chordata > Mammalia > Carnivora > Phocidae > Mirounga > Mirounga leonina. The sequence continues at coordinate 11,883,241 of NW_023270447.1, forward strand.
TCTTTTTTTTTAAGATTTTATATATTTTTTTAATTTTTTAAATTAACATATAATGTATTATTTGTCTCAGGGGTACAGGTCTGTGATTCATCAGTTTTACACAATTCACAGCACTCACCATAGTACTTGCCCTCCCCAGTGTCCATCACCCAGCCACCCCATCCCTCCCATGCCCCTCCACTCCAGCAACCCTAGATTTGTTTCCTGAGATTAAGGGTCTCTTATGGTTTGTCTCCCTCTCTGGTTTTGTCTTGTTTCATTTTTCCCTCCCTTCCCCTATGATCTTCTGTCTTGTTTCTCAAATTCCTCATATCAGTGAGATCATATGATACTTGTCTTTCTCTGACTGACTTATTTTGCTTAGCATAATAACCATCTAGCTCCAACCACATCATTGCAAATGGCAAGATTTCATTTTTTGATGGCTACATAATATTCCATTGTATATATATACCACATCTTCTTTATCCATTCATCTGTTGATGGACATCTAGGCTCTTTCCACAGTTTGGCTATTGTGGACATTGCTGCTATAAACACTGGGGTGCATGTGCCCCTTTGGATCACTACATATGTATCTTTGGGGTAAATACCCAGTAGTGCAATTGCTGGGTTGTAGGGTAGCTTTATTTTCAACTTTTTGAGTAACCTCCATACTGTTTTCCAGAGTGGCTGCACCAGCTTGCATTCCCACCAACAATGTAGGACGATTCCCCTTTCTCCCCATCCTTGCCAACATCTGTCATTTCCTGACTTGTTAATTTTAGCCATTCTGACTAGCGTGAGGTGGTATCTCATTGAAGTTTTGATTTGGATTTCCCTGATGCCAAGTGATGTTGAACACTTCTTCATGTGTCTGTTGGCCATTTGGATGCCTTCTTTGCAGAAATGTCTGTTCATGTCTTCTGCCCATTTCTTTATTGGATCATTTGTTCTTTGGGTGTTGAGTTTAAGAAGTTCTTTATAGATTTTGGATACTAGCCCTTTATCTGACAGATCATTCTGTAGGTTGTCTTTTGGTTTTGTTGACTGTTTCCTTTGCTGTGCAAAAGCTTTCTATCTTGATGAAGTCCCAATAGTTCATTTTTGCCCTTGTTTCCCTTGCCTTCAGCGATGTTTCTAGGAAGAAGTTGCTGTGGCTGAGGTCGAAGAGGTTGCTACCTGTGTTCTTCTCCAGGATTTTGATGGATTCCTGTCTCACATTTAGGTCTTTCATCCATTTTGAGTCTATTTTTGTGTGTGGTGTAAGGAAATGGTCCAGTTTCATTCTTCTGCATGTGGCTGTCCAATTTTCCCAACACCATTTGTTGAAGAGACTGTCTTTTTTTCCATTGGACATTCTTTCCTGCTTTGTTGAAGATTAGTTGACCATAGAGGTGAGGGTCCATTTCTGAGCTCTCTATTCTGTTCCATTGATCTGTGTATCTGTTTTTGTGCCAGTACCATACTGTCTTGATGATTACAGATTTGTAATAGAGCTTGAAGTCCGGAATTGTGATGCCACCAGCTTTGCTTTTCTTTTTCAACATTCTTCTGGCTATTCGGGGTCTTTTCTGGTTCCATACAAATTTTAGGATTATTTGTTCTATTTCTTTTAAAAAAGTTGATGGTATTTTGATAGGTATTGCATTAAATGTGTAGATTGCTCTCGGTAGCATAGACATTTTCACAATATTTGTTGTTCTAATCCATAAGCATGGAATGTTTTTCCATTTCTTTGTGTCTTCCTCAATTTCTATCATGAGCATTCTATAGTTTTCTGAGTACAGATCCTTTGCTTCTTTGGTTAGATTTATTCCTAGGTATCTTAGGGTTGCAACTGTAAATGGGATTGATGCCTTAATTTCTTTTTCTTCTGTCTTGTTGTTAGTGTATAGAAATGCAACTGATTTCTGTGCATTGATTTTATATCCTGTGATTTTACTGAATTCCTATATGAGTTCTAGCAGTTTTGGGGTGGAGTCTTTTGGGTTTTCAACATCAAGGATCATATCATCTGCAAAAAATGAGAGTTTGACTTCCTCTTTGCCGATTTGGATGCCTTTTATTTCTTTTTGTTGTCTGCTGAGGCTAGGACTTATAGTTGAACAGCTGTGGTGATAGTGGACATCCCTGCCACATTCCTGACCTCAGGGGAAAGCTCTCAGTTTTTCCCCATTGAGTATGACATTAGCTGTGGGTTTTTCATAGATGGTTTTTATGATATTGAGGTACGTACCCTCTATCCCTACACTCTGAAGAGTTTTGATCAAGAAAGGATGCTGTACTTTGTCAAGTGCTTTTTCTGCATCTATTGAGAGGATCATATGGTTCTTGTTCTTTCTTTTATTAATGTATTGTATTACATTGATTGATTTGCAGATGTTGAACCAACATTGCAGACCAGGAATAAATCCCACTTGGTCGTGGTGAATAATCCTTTTAATGTACTGTTGGATCCTATTGGCTAGTATTTTGGTGAGAATTTTTGCATCCATGTTCATCAGAGATATTGGTCTTTTTGATGGGTCTCTGACTGGTTTTGGGATCAAGGTAATCCTGGCCTTGTAAAATGAGTTTGGACATTTTCCTTCCATTTTTATTCTTTGAAGCAGCTTCAGAAGAATAGGTATTAATTCTTCTTTAAATGTTTGGTAGAATTCCCCTAGGAAGCCATCTGGCCCCGGGCTCTTGTTTGTTGGGAGATTTTTTATTACTGCTTCAATTTCCTTAGTGGTTATGGGTCTGTTCAGGTTTTCTATGTCTTCCTGGTTCAGTTTTGGTAGTTTATATGTCTCTAGGAATGCATCCATTTCTTCCAGATTATCTAATTTGCTGGCATATAGTTGCTCATAACATGTTCTTATAATTGTTTGTATTTCTTTGGTGTTGGTTGTGATCTCTCCTCTTTCATTCATGATTTTATTTATTTGGGTTCTTTCTCTTTTCTTTTTGATAATTCTAGCCAGGGGTTTATCAATCTTATTTATTCTTTCAAAGAACCAGCTCCTAGTTTCGTTGATCTGTTCTACTGTTCTTCTGGTTTCTATTTCATTGATTTCTGCTCTGATCTTTATTATTTCTCTTCTCCTGCGGGGTTTAGGCTTGATTTGCTATTCTTTCTCCAGCTCCTTTAGGTGTAGGTTAGGTTGTGTATTTAAGACCTTTCTTGTTTCTTGAGAAAGGCTTGTATTGCTATATACTTTCCTCTCAGGACTGCCTTTGCTGTATCCCAAAGATTTTGAACAGTTGTGTATTCTTGGCTTCATATTTTTCTCATTTAGATATTCATGCTCTGAATATAACATGCCAGTCCTTTCTGGCCTGCCAGGTCTCTGTGGATAGGTCTGCTGCCAATCTAATGTTTCTACCATTGTAGGTTCCAGACCTCTTGTCCTGAGCAGCTTTCAGGATTTTCTCTTTGTCTCTGAGACTTGTGAGTTTTATTATTAGATGTCAGGGTGTTGACCTATTTTTATTGATTTTGAGGGGGGTTCTCTGTGCCTCCTGGATTTTGATGCCTGTTTCCTTCCCCAAATTAGGGAAATTCTCTGCTATAATTTGCTCCAATATAGCTTCTGCCCTTCTCTCTCTTTCTTCTTCTGGGATCCCAATTATTCTAATATTGTTTTGCTTTATGGTATCACTTATCTCTTGAATTCTCCCCTCTTGATCCAGTAGTTGTTTCTCTCTCTTTTTCTCAGCTTCTTTATTCTCCATCATTTGGTCTTCTATATCATGAATTCTCTCTTCTGCCTCATTTATCCTAGCAGTTAGAGCCTCCATTTTTAATTGCACCTCATTAATGGCCTTTCTGATTTCAACTTGGTTAGATTTTAGTTCTTTTATTTCTCCAGAAAGGGATTCTCTAGTATCTTCTATGCTTTTTTCAAGCCCAGCTAGTATCTTTATAATCATCATTCTGAACTCTGGTTCTGACATCTTACTAATGTCTGTATTGATTAGGTCCCTGGCAGTTGGTATTCCTTCTTCTTTTTTTTTTTTTTTTTTGAGGTGAGTTTTTCCATCTTGTCATTTTGTCCGGAGGAGAATAGATGAATGAGAGGACCAAATGTTTAAAAAATGCTAAAGGGTTAACAACAACCCCAGAAAAATATACACTAAACATACCAGAAGAGACCTAAAACCTGGAGGAAAAGAAAGGGAAAAAAAAAATATGATCAGGCTGGTGAAAATAACAGAGCCACACACTAGATTTTGGGTGTATTTTGGTCTGTTAGAAGAAATTGCCTCCCAAAATTTTAAAGAAAGAAAAACTTATATATATACAAAAATAAGGGTAAATACGATGAAGGGATGGAATATGACTGTAAAGATGAAAATTTAAAAGGATTTTAAAATAGGAATTGAGGGGCGCCTGGGTGGCTCAGTCAGTTAAGCATCTGCCTTTGGCTCAGGTCATGATCCCAGAGTTCTGGGATCAAGCCCCATGTTGGGCGCCCTGCTTGGCAGGGAACCTGACTCTCCCTTTCCCTCTGACTGCTGCTCTGCCTACTTGTGCTCTGTTTCTATCTCTCAGTCAAATAAATGAATAAAATCTTTAAAAAATTTAAAAATAAATAAATAAATAAATAAATAAATAAATAAATAAATAAATAAATAAAGGAGTTGATAAGATAAGGAGTTGGTTGAAAAAAGAATGAAAAAAAATTTTAAAAAGAGAGAGAATGTGATCAGGCGGGAGACTAGGACAATGTCATACACTAGATTTAGGGTATATTTTGGTCTCTTAGAAGAAACTGTATCCCACAATTTTAAAGAAAAACTTATATATATAGATACAAAAAGTAAGGTTAAATACAATGAAGAGGTAGAATATGACAGTAAAATGAAAAATTAAAAAATATTTTAAAAAAGGAATTGATAAGATGTTGGTTGAAAAAGGAAAGAAGAAAAATTCGACTAAAAAAATAGGAAAAGAAAAAAAATTTTAAAAACTAACTTTGAAAGACTAAAGCATCATGGGAAAAAAGCCATGAATTCTATGTGCTATATTCCCCTGGTGCTGGAATTCTGCCATTCTCATTGATCGGTAAACTTGGTCTTGGCTGGCTGTTCTTGCTGATCTTCTGGGGGAGGAGCCTGTTGCCGTGGTTCCAAATGTCTTTGCTGGAGGTGGAATTGCCCCACCCTTGCCAGTCCAGGCTAAGTAATCTGCTCGGGTTTGCTCTCGGGAGATTTTGTTCCCTGAAAGTTTTCCGTACAGCTTTGGAGGCTGAGAGTGAAAATGGCGGCCTCCCAATCTCTGTCCTGGAGGAGCCGAGAACTTGGGGCCCCACTCCTCAGTGAGCCCCCAGAGAAAAGCAATCACTCGTGTCTCCCCGGTCTCTGGCCACACCCCGTGCTCACCCGGCCTATGACCGAGTGTTTCTATCTCTGGCACCCGACCCCTTGTGGAGTCTCCAAACCCAGCAGATCCCTGCAGTGTGCTCCTGTGCTGCTCCTCCCGGGGGAGGAAGGGGAGTCTCCCCAGATCTGCCACTTGTTGGGTCCCTGATGGAAGAGCAGTGACTCGACTGTGCCACAGATCACAGTTTATGTCAACCCCGAGCTGAGAGCCCATGCCTCGGCTCCGTCTTTGCAGCCGGCTTTCCCGCTCCGATACCTGGGAGCTCTGCCACACTCAGGCACCCCCAGTCTTTCTGTGACCCCGAGGGTCCTGAGACCACACTGTCCCAGCAAGGGTTCCACCCCCCGCTTAGCCACTGGAGCGACATCCCTCAGCAGAGCAGACTTCTAAAAGTTCGATTTTGTGCTCCACTGCTCTATCATTTGCCAGTAGCTGGCTGATGGGGGCTCCCTCCCCCTCCAGTCTAACTTCCCAAATATTGCCTCAGATTCACGTCTCCGCACGTCCTACCTTCCAGAAAGTGGTCGCTTTTCTGTTCATAGAATTGCTGCTTTTCTTTTCTTCACTCTCCTGTTGAGTTTGTAGGTGTTCAGAATGGTTTGATAACTAGCTGAATTCCTGGGACCGACGAACTTTAGGTCTCCTACTCCTCCATCTTGTTCCTCCCCCAAGACTTGCATTTCTTTTGTTAAAGTTATCCCTATGTATTCTACATTGTTAGATAGTATTGAAAACAGTGTTCTTACAGTTCATTTTCTCATTGATTACTGCTAGCATACAGGAATAAAATGTATTTTTGTAAACTGACCACATTTATTGGTCCGTGTATGTGTGAAATGCAGTTTAAGATTGTTTATATATAACCAATCATATTGCCTGTGAATAAAGACAGCATTACTTATTTTTTTCCAATCTTTACAGTTGTATTTCTTTTTGGTGCCATATTGCATTGGCTAGGAACCTCCAGTACAATGTTGAATGAAAGTGCATTTTTCCCAATTTTAGGGGGAAAGCATTTTATAAGTTCTTCATTAAATACAGTGTTAATTATAGAGTGTTCGTGGATGACCTTTATCAGATTGAGAAAATTCCCTTCTATTCCTGGCTTGCTGAGAACTTTTGAAATGATCATAAGATTTTTCTCATTTATTCTGTTAATATAAAAATTACACTGATTGGCTTTTGAATGTAATCTAACCTTATATTCCTGGAATAAACTTCACTTTTTCATGATATATCACCTCTTATAAACTTTGATGAATTTAATTTGCTAATTAAGAATTTTTGTATATATTTCAATAGGGAATCTTAAAATAGTTAACTCATAAATTATTTAGAAATTAGTGTTTCAATTTCTAAATATTTAGCGGATTTCTAGATGTCTTACCATTATTGATTTTAATTTAATTCTATTGAAGTCAGAAAACACATCTAGTAATAATTAAATCATTTGAACTTTATTTAGACTTATTTTATACTCCAGCAGATTATCTATCCTGGTACACATTCCATGTGCATTAGACAAGTTGGTTTTCTGCAGTTTGCTGTAATGTTCTACAAATATTAATTGGTCAAGTTGCTAAAGTCTTCTATGTCCTTACTGATTTTTTGGTCTACTTGATCTATTAGTTATTGTTAGAAGAGTGTTAAGTCTCCATTTGTAATTGTGGATTCAATTTGATCGGCTTTGTTTCATGTATTTTGAGGTTTTATTATTGGGTGCTCTGAAATCCTAGTCCCTCAGACCCAAAATTGGAGGTTGTCCTGGGCTAATATCACTACCACATGCCACACATCTACCAACCCAAATAAAGAGGTAAACTGAGGCTAGCTCAAAAAGATGAACTTTTTTGGGATAACAGAGAAATTGCAATTTGGGACATGCAAAGTGTAGCAAGGTACAGGGAGTCTGCTAAAGTTTGGGGCAAGGCTGTATTTATGGGCAGGGAATGTAAGGAGGGGAGAGATCAGTAAGGTCTGCTAAAATCAAAGGAAATGAGACCAGCTTTAAGAATTTCCCAAGCAGACAAAACCAGTCCAGTCATAGGAACAAAAGTTCAGTTCAGCTGGTTTTGTGAGACCCACCCAACCTGGGTTGCTTCTTGCTCTTGCCTCTATAAACCATAACCCAAACTTTCCAAGGCTGATATGAGGCAACCCCTGACAAGTTCTCTATCATTTAAGAAACTTCCAAATATTATCAGTTTTCTATAAATCAGGCATTTATGGGACATCAGTTTTTCAGTCCTTAAGTCTTGCTTTTCTGAGAGCACCTCAGAGTGAAATTTTCCATTTTCCATCCTCTGATTCCATTTTAAATTGGAATTCTTTATACATCCAAAAATGATCAATTCTGTTATTCTAACCTTAAAATATATTCAGAATCCAATTGTTTCTCACCCCCTTCACTGTGGTTTAAATCATGGTATCCCTCACTTGGATCATTGCAGAGCCTCCTATTGGGCCCTCATTTCTGTCCTGGCCACCTTACCATTTTTTTCTAAACACAGTGATCTTCTTAAAATGAAAACCAGCCCTTGTTACTCCCCTGCTCAAAATACTCCATTGGCTTTCCATCTTTTTTATATAAAATCCAAATTTCTTACAACGACCCACAAAGTCCTACATGAGCTGTTCCCTATTCCTACTTCATCTTTTTATACTTTTCCCTTCACTAAATCGGTTCCTACTGACAACTCCTTGCTGTTCCTAGAGTACACCAGGCATGATCCAGCCTCAAAGCTTTTGTATTTGATTTTTTTCTGTCCAGAAGTCTCTATTCAAAAATATGAGCATGATGTACTCCCTCTCCGTCTCCCTCCCATCTCCTTCAGGTCTTTGTTCTAATGCTACCCTATTTAAAATGGCAATATTTATCTCCTTTTCTATTCCCCTCCCTTGATTTTGTTTTGTTTTTCCAGTTTCACTTATCACCAAATTCATTATTATATTTGTTTTATTATTTGTCTCTCCCACCAGCATGTAAATACAATGAGGACAGAGATTTTTGTGATATTTACTGTGGCATGTTTAGCACTTAGAACAATTCTTGACACATATTAACCATATAATAAAGAGTTGTTGAATGAACAAACATAATTTTTTCTTATAGTACAGTGGTTCTCAATCTGGTTCCACATAGAATCCTCTAGAGACCTTTCTAAAAATATTGATTTTCAAACTAAATCTGACTCTGTGGTTAAGGTATGGATAAGCTTTAAACCTACTCAGGTGATTCTGATATGTAGCAGGGAGTGAGACTACTTCTGTAATGCCATGCCTGGTCCATGTTAATTGCTCAGTAGACAAATTAAATATGGACCTGAGCCTATGCACTGAATCTCCCAGTAAATTTGTTTATAAAGAATCTGAGCTTCACTTTCTCTGTAAAATAAAAACAATACCTCCTTCCTACCTCAAAGGATTACATAATAAAATAAAAAATATCTTGTAACTCTAAGGCATCCCAAAAAGGCAAGTTATTTGATTAACTATCATTTTATTTTTTTTAACAAATTTGAAGTGGATGTCAAGCGAGACCAAGATTCTACTCCTGGTTTTCTGGGTATAAGACTTTAGCCAAATCATTCATTTCTCTGGGTCTCTGTTTCTTCATTGGAAAAGATAAGAAGACTGAAGATCTAGAAGATATTTCTGGTTTGGTTACTCTATGATTCTATAATATATCAGGTGAGTATTATAGTATTCTACTCTTACATCTCTCGGTTTGGTTGATAAGACTTTGCTTAGAATTTTCTAACACACATCTGTAAAATCCATGCTGACTCAGAGAGTATGAGCAATCTGAGGATGGGTAAAGCAGGGAGAAGCAAGACATCCATGACTCTTTACCTGAAATCATCTGCATGTATTTAAACATGGTAGTGAGAATCTGTCATTTGTTTTCTTATAAAAGTCATGCACTATATTATTTCAGTAACAATTTTGTCTTTCCACTCTCCTTGTAGGCATACCACATTGGACAAAACAAAACCAAAAACAACAACAACAACACCACACACACACACACAAAAAACAGAAAAAAAAAAAGTGGATAAAGGGAGAGAATAAAGTCCTCAGTTACAAACCTTCAAGTTGGTATGCATAGTATTATTAAAATACTACTCAAAAATGTTTATAGTCGTTTCAGTATAATGTTGCAATGATGTGTCTTTCTTCTTATGTCATGTAAAAATATACAGCTCTTGTATATAAGTTACACCAAATATTTGTTTTGGCAGATCATATTCTCTTCCAGGCACCATGAAGAGGAGATCCAATTAGAAGCTGAGAAACATTTGCTCTCGTTGATTTCCAAGTCCACAAATTCCAGGTGGAACTCAATTTTGATTAGTAAAGGTCAAAATTTTTGAATACTGGTTTTTGTCAACAGAACACATCCTTTGCCATGACCTCATTCTCTGAGTGAAAGTGCCAGATAGTGTCCAGCTAATATGCTTCTCACCTAGAACCAGGACACATGTTCTTTTATAAATTACCATGATTCTTGATTCTCAATTAAAAAATAATGCTGCAGTTTTATCCAGATCTTTACTTTGCAACACACCCTCTCATTTGACCTTGGAGGATATTTTAATGATAGTTTTTCATAGCTATGGATTTTGGTCTCCACCTTGCCAAATTCAAAGTTCCAATGTATTATATATGTACCTTTTAATGTATTAATGCACACTTGTGTTTTTAATCCTATTTATTTCTCCTCTTTTCTGGTCTTAACTGTTTCATACTCATAAACATTAGTATTCATGATATTCCAGTCAAGCTTTTGCACAAGAGAAACAATTTTTAAAGATTTTTATGAGAGAAAGAGAGCACAAGCAGAGGGAGTGGCAGAGGGAAAGGGAGAAGCAGGCTCCCTGATGAGCAGGGAGCCTGATGCAGGACTTGATCCCAGGACCCTGGGATCATGACCTGATCCGAAGGCAGATGCTTAACTGACTGAGCCAACCAGGTGCCCCAAGAGAAACAACTTTTAAAAATACTGTCTTTTTAGTATTTAATGATTTTTTTGGTCGTTAATAAAATAAACATACTATTATTTTAGAAAAATTTGAGGACATAGAGGCATAGAAAAAAGTAAATAAAAAATAATGATCTTATGGAGGCTCACTTTATACACTGTTAGGGAGGAATTATTTTAGTTTTGCCCTTAATCTTATGAGAATCCCTTAGTTCTAGTTATGTTCTTTTCTTCTAATCTGTGTGCTCTCTGTAGTTTCAGTGGAAACCCCAAGGTGTTTAACAAGCCTGTCAGGAATCCAGGCACAGCTTAGCAGGTTACATCAGGCTCATGGTCTCTAATGAGGTGGCCGTTGGCGAGAGTTGTGGTCTCAGCTGAAGTTTCAACTGGGTGGGTGCAGGAATGTCATCCATTTCCAAACTCACTTTTATGATTATTGTTGACCTTGGCCCCCCCAGCATGGTCCTTTTCCCAGAGTTGCCTCATCACATGGCAGCTCGCTTCCCCCAGGGTCATGAATCCAAGGAAGAGTGGGAGTGAGAACTGGCCCCCAATAGAGAAGACCCAGTTGTTTTATCACTTAATTTTGGAAATGATGTATCAGAATCTCTGCCATATTCTACCTTAACAATGGAGTCATTAAAGTCCAGGCCATATTTAAGGAGAAGAGGATTACACAAGAGAGTGAATACCGGGAGGTAGGAATCTCTAGGAGCCATCTTAAAGATTGCCTACCACACCATGTAAGGTTTTATAATTAATAAAATGTATAACAACATTTTGTCATTGTGTACCCATTTTTTTTTAAAAAAGATTTTATTCATTTATTTGACAGAGAGAGACACAGTGAGAGAGGGAACACAAGCAGGGGGAGTGGGAGAGGGAGAAGCAGGCTTCCCGCCGAGCAGGGAGCCCGATGAGGGGCTTGATCCCAGGACCCTGGGATCATGACCTGAGCTGAAGGCAGCCGCTTAACGACTGAGCCACCCAGGTGCCCCTGTGTATCCATTTTTATTTAGTTAGCTTGACACATTCTTCTCCTCACAATAACCCAATCAGATTGGCAAAACTAGTCTCAGAGAAGAGACAATCAAGATACAGACAGCCTAAGTGACTTGCCAGCTAAAATCGCAACTTTGATCTTCTATATTCTTTCTTGTATAATCAAAGGGTAGCACATTCAGAAGGCAAACTCCATCACCTTTTTCAGGTCTCAGCTGAATCATCATTTTCTCCAGAAAGATTCCCCAATTCTCCAAGACTAAATTTGGTATACACTTCAGGTGTTATGTTAAGTCTCTGTTGTTGACTTATTACAGTAGTTAATACCCTGTACCATAACTGCAACATACTTGCCTGAATAATAACTACAATACAAGCTCTTTGAGGGCAGATATGGTGCCTTACTCACTGTTGCATGTCTTTCTTTTTTTTAAATTTTTTTCCCCTAGAAATCTACGAAGAAGAATTCACCTCAGGGTCAGTCAGTAGTGTTGATTTCTATATGCCTCAGAGGGTATCCTATTTACTTCTTTTTTTTTTTTTTAAGATTTTATTTTTTCGACAGAGAGAGACACAGTGAGAGAGGGAACACAAGCAGGGGGAGTGGGAGAGGGAGAAGCCGGCTTCCCTCAGAGCAGGGAGCCTGACACAGGGCTCAATCCCAGGACTCTGGGATCAAGACCTGAGCCGAAGGCAGATGCTTAACGAATGAGCCACCCAGGCGCCCCCTATTTACTTCTTTAATGTGAAAATAAAAATTATACTGATGTTTGATGAGAAAAGAAGAGAACAACAGCCAATGAGTGGTATAAAAAGATGAGAGAAAAGACTAGAAAAGAATTTTCTAAAAGACAGCTTTCTTCTTTGTAACACTCTTGTTAGCAGATTTGCTCACTCGCTGGCCTGAGGATTATTTAGTCTTAAAATATATTTCCAAAATGAGATGGAAATAAGAATGTTAAGAACAGGTTGCACATTAGCGGGGCAGTGAATCAGCGCACTGTGGCCTCTCCTCAGGTACTGGGCCTTCCCGCTGGGCTAATTTGAGAAGTCATGACAGGCATTGTTTGACAATGCAGAAAGGTCATTTTTGACAGTCAGTAGTTAATTTTCTGACTTATAGCACTTGTTTTTTTTTTTTTTCCTTTCTAAATCTGGATGATGATTATTCTTTTGTATACTTTGGCTTTTCACTCATTAGATTCTCTAGGATTGCCAGAGAGGATTGTCAAGAGTCTTTTGAATGACAACATTTCAGCACTTTTTCTGAACATTGAGGAATATTGTTGCTGGGGCTTTTGGAGGATGGATTATTTTCTTGGCAGGTAGTATGGCCTCCACAGGGCTCATTAGACTTTCTGTTGGGAAGATCTAAAGTGCACAGTTGAATACTGTCATAAAAAAAGAAGTGGTTTGGGTCTAATTCCTAACGGAGCTGCAAAGAGTACAGCTCCTTTTTGATCTCTGAATTCCAAAGTAAGCCTTTTATAGTTGTCATATTATTGACTGCTCATTCCAGAGCCATGGTTCTTTTTCTTTCTAAATCTTTTATGCTCAGAATGTTATTTTGATGCTTAGTATACATGAGCAGATTTGGCACCCTTGTGTATTTAATAATATCAACATTTCCTTCTAACTGGTGTGTGTGTATTTCTCACAAAAGGGCTTTTCTTGGCAGGACCTGGTTTCTCCAGGTTAAACAGTCACACATCAAACTCAGTTTCTCTTCTCTCTATTCCTTCTGTAAGCATTAAGTTACAATATCCCTCATTTGATCACTGACATTGAAATTTTCATGAATGATGGTCTTTTGGTGGTGTGGATGGTAGGAATGATTTCTCTTTTTTGGTATAAAAGTTAATTTGCAAATTTTCTTGAGAATGAAAGTTCGGTACAATTGCACGTTCTAGATGATGACAGGGCTGCCGAGAAAATGAGAAGGTCACTATACATGTAAAGCTTTCATTTCTTTCCCATTTACAACTCTTTCACATTTTTTTAGAAAAGATATGATTTCAAGAAAAAATAGTTTTATTCCACTCATGAAATAAATCATGTATCCATTATTAGTTTTTCCTCTCTGTTGCAAATAACCAATCAGTATGCATTGAACCACACAGCATGAGTTCAAGGTTTATAATCACAAAACAGTATTATTTATATCCATGTCACAAATTAAAGTATATGATGAGGGATAGCATTTTAAAATGTTGGATTTTAAATGAAAAATATGGCATAGGGAAGGTTTTTTAAATAATATCAAAACATTCAGTATTTACTTGGATTAATAGATCCGATTGTGACTATTTCTTTCTCCTTTTTGTTAATAATTATTTCTCTTTTAGTCAATCCCAGCCTTGTAGTATATCTGAATATCTAAAACTTATAGCCCATTTTTGTTTATAATTGTTAAAAATTAGACTTGCTTGGATTTAACAGTTTGTCATAACATGAATGAATGAGGAATTTTTTTTAACAAGAAGATAAAAGTAGTATGAAATTAATGCCTATACAAGGAACACAGAATAGTGTAGCAATTCCAAAGACATCATAGCCACTCTTGTAAAGTAATCCCAAGCTATGTGTTCACATTTCCAGGATAATCTTTTTGTCTTATAATGGCACCAGACTGTATTATCTATCTTCCCTATTTAAAATAGGGAAACAATAATGCTATGCCAGTTTTGAATGTCATTTTGTAAAAGGAAAAATAGTCACCTAAAACCCTAAACCCTAACTAGCTATTCTATTTTTTGCATGTTAGTTTCTAATCTTTATCTATTTCCATCCGTATTTTCTACATAACATATATTCCACTTAACATCAGATCCTACACACTTCTTCATGTTTTTGAATAATCTCCATACTTAATTTCATATGAGTATAACTTTTCAAAGGAGACTACTTATGTTGATAGCTAAGGAGTTCGTGTTTCTTTTTCTTAAAGAAAACAGAGAAAGGTACAAATACCAATTAGCTACGAAATCACTGGTGTGGAACTGCTGGCGTGATGAAGATTTGGGCGGACAGAATTTCAAATGCTGAGTTGGCTGTGCTGAATTGGGACTTCTCTTCAATCAGTACCTGTAACTACAAATGCCACATGCCTGTCCTTGCAGGTTCCTAAAAGTAAATATTGCAATGCAAGCTCAGACTCTGTGAAGATCAAAGGAGATTCTATTACCTGAAGCCTCTTTATTATCTTTAAAAATCTCTGGACATGTTTTGAATTATGATGATTATTAGGATTATTATTTTGTCACTAGCTAAAGTATGAATCAGTCACAACAACAAGAAAAAAACAAACAACATTTTCCTTCAACATATTTCCTTAAAACATGAAGTGAAGAGTCACTTTGAATGATTTAACATTATTAAAAGTGTATCTATGCACTTGTTGCGATGAGCACTGGGTGTTGTATGAAGTGTTGAATCACTGTCCCCTACACTTGCAACTAGTATAACACTGTACGTTAACTAACTGGAATTTATTTATTTTTTTAAAGACTTCATTTATTTATTTATTTGAGAGATAGAGACAGAGAGAGATAGCGAGAGAGAAAACTAGCAAACAGGAGCATAGGGGAAAGGGAGAGGGAGAGGTAGACTCCCTGCTGAGAAGTCCTACACTGGGCTCAATCCCAGGCCCCTGAGATCATGACCTGAGCCGAAGGCAGACGCTTAACCGACTGAGCTACCCAGGTGCCCCAACTAACTGGAATTTAAATAAAAACTTAAATAAATAAAAATGAGGAGCACAGCATAAAGTATAGAGATGAAGAATCACTATATTGTACACCTGAAATTAATGTAACATTGTCAACTATACTCAAATGAAGAATTTTTAAAAATTTATCTATTCGAAAATTTATAGTTTTGTAAGTGACTTCATAATTATTTTTTTTTAAAGATTTATTTATTTATTTATTTGACAGAGAGACACAGCGAGAGAGGGAACACAAGCAGAGGGAGAGGGAGAAGCAGGCCTCCTGCTGAGCAGGGAGCCCGACACGGGGCTCGATCCCAGCACCCTGGGATCATGACCTGAGCCGAAGGCAGACGCTTAATGACTGAGCCACCCAGGCGCCCCTATTATTATTTTACAAGTAAAATAATTTCTTGTACTCTATTGGTAATGAAACATGATGTTTACTTTATAGACCTAGTCCTAATTAGAATAAAAGCCTCATAAAATTAGCTGTAGAGCTGTCTAGGAGACAAAAAAATAAAATGAAATTAGTGTAAATCATTCATTCATGTGTTCACTCCATGAATATTTACTCAACCCCTTTTTCGTGTGTAGTAAGAATATAACAAAGACCAAAACTATGTCGATCCTTGCCTTCATAAACTGAAATATTCAAAGTGAAACACTTTGGAAATTGAAACCTGTTAGGAATCACATAATTCTGTTATTTATTATATGATTGAACAGAAAAAAATAAAAGAATGGACTAAATATTTAATTTCCTTGTTTTCTTGTGCAGAGGATAGTCTTTCTTCTTAAGGCCTGTCTAGAAAATTAAGAGCTCGGGGTGTAAATATGTAAATGGATTATGTTCCTCAGTGGGGTTGGATAATCTTAATTTAACAAGAATTTCGACTCTGTGGTGGTGCTCAGCTCCCACTGAGATGTTCATTTCGTTGCCAGAATGATCATCTCTAACTATGCCAGCACAACGTGGCTCTGTTTTGGGCAGATGGTGAATATACCTCATCTGCAGGTATGTGTGTAAAGAGGCTACTTTGCTAACATGCCATATGCATTTGCAGTTTTAACAAATATCCCCCTACATATGTATCAACACTGATACTCCGACTATGGGCAAGAAAGCTCCATATTTGCAGTAAAGGTGGAGTGAATAATATCTTCTCTTTAGATGTTGGCATCTTATACAATAAGGTCTAAGGATCAGAATAAAGCTTTGCTCTTTTTCTGTATTCATGTGAAAAAGATACTGTACTATCTGCAGTGTTTCCTACAATAAATATGCTTCACTAACTTTTGAGTATGGATATCATTAATCTATCTTTAAAGGATGAGCCTAGTTATTTTGACTATTTTTCCTGCCTGATTAATAGCTTAAAGAGAAAATCACATGGAAATCCTCCTCCAATCAAAATCACTGTCGGGGGCCCCTTCATCCACTTAATCCATATTTTTGTTATTTTTCTTCCCCCTGGTAAGTAAAGACATTCAAATGTAAATATATTCCACAGCAGCTTTGTAAGATCACGGAATTACTAAAAAGATAATCTGAGAGATAGTAGATGTGCTTGTTAATAATGATTTCAAAATTTGTTTTATTTTATATGTTATGTTGTACCTAGTTTTTTAATTAAGATATTTATTGTGTACCTAGAACTCCAGATAGAAATAAAAGGAAGTACAAAATGTGATTCCCCAAATAAATTCAAATTTTAGCTGAAAGAAAGATAAATACACATCTCTCCAGGTGTCTTATTTAAACCCAAACAGGAAATTTGGTAATTTGTAACATTGGTGGGTTGGAAACACCTAGTTGGATATGGCTCCTTTGTTGAGTCAGAAACTCCAGTGGAAACAAGTTCTAGACGGAGCAGGTTGAAAAAATCTTGAAAATCCATCTTCTAAGCTTTTTAATACTTCTGATATTACCCTCTGGCAGAGTACTATACATTCCTATTGAGTTTATCATGATAGTCACCTGATTTCTGCCTCTGACTTCATCCCATTTCCATCTGAATCTGATCTTTCACACTGAAGCCAAAATAGTCTTTCTAAAATGTGTCTCCGGGTGCCTGGGTGGCTCAGACGGTTAAATGTCTGCCTTCAGCTCAGGTCATGATCTCAGGGTCCTGGGATTGAGCCCGGTGTCTGGCTCCCTGCTCAGCGGGGAGTCTGCTTCTCCCTCACCCTCTGCTTTCTGCTCCCTGCTCATGCTCTCTCTCTCTCTCTCTCAAATAAATAAAATCTTAATAAAATAACTGATTCTTAAATCGCTCTGCTTAAAAACTTTGATGAATCCCATTGTTCTTATAATAAGTCAAAACCATGAGTATATTTTCGAGACCTCTGAATGATGTGGGCACTGCCTGCATCTCAGCTCATCCTTGCCCAGTGCCCCTTCACATTCCAGCCTCCAGTAGAGATGGACTCCTGAGAGTTCTTTGAAAGCATCACTCTCCAGGTTGTCCTTGAGCCTCCGGCTTCTCCCACGGCCTGACACATCCGCCCTCAGTTCTCCTCCCACCTCGTTGGCCCGACTAATTCCTCAGACCTGAGATTTAGATACGATCTCACAAAGGAAGGATTTGGGTTGGCTTGTCTTTCTCCGTGTGGCTACAAGGTCTGTACCAGCATGAGCAGCACATTTCTAATGTCCTATTTTAATTTCCAATTTACCCGCCCGCTAGTCTTTCAGCTTTGTGGGGAAAGGTGCCTTCATGCAACGGCGAACCGGGGAAAATAGCTGTGCAGGCAGCGTAGCGCGCGGTTAATGAACTATGTGGCTGCATTAAAGGTTTGGGACGGTGAGGGTACTTGGAATTCTGTCCTAAAAGAGCTAATTGAAAGAACAGAAAAGCAAAGCAACGAATCAAAGGTTCTGGGAAATTCAGCCAGTTGCAAAAATAATTCCACGCGCTCTCCTCTCTCCCCGCAATTTCGCAGAGTCCCCTGCGGGCAGGTTACGGTCACACGACTAATTCTGGCCAGTGGATCGAGCAATGTGTGTGGCTTAAAGGACGGGGCAGTTAAGAGTTGGTCTGCTGTTTCCATCTCTTTTTTTCCCTCCGTCAAAGAGATCCTGAAGGCCACATATGGCAGGGAGCCTAGTTTACAAGACTCAGAAAGGCATCCTGACCCGCATGAGAAAGAAAGAAGCCTCGATATGGATAAGCCACTGAGATTTCAGGGTTTCTCTGATTTGGTCACTAGAGTTAATTACCCTGATTAACACAGGGAATAATGAGTGTCCTCAAGCAGTTGGAGAAGCTAGTCATGAAGAAGTAACAAATCCCTGAGGAATAGAATTAAAACCCAAGATAAAACCTATGCAAACAAATATTTTTAAAAGACAAACCATTTTGTAATCATCCGAACTCTACAAAGATGAATTTGACTCTGTTAAGAAATAAGCGTTGCCGCTGTTTGGACACAGTGGAAACACTGCAGAAGGGATTGAAGCCTGTCACAGATGAGTGGACCAGCATTCCAACAGAGAACTGCAATCCTCTGGAAGAAGCAGTAGGTTTTTTGTTTTTTTTTTAAAGATTTTATTTATTTGTCAGAGAGAGAGACTGAGAGAGAGAGCACAAGCAACGGGAGCAGCAGAGGGAGAGGGTGAAGTAGGCTCCCCACCGAGCGAGGAGTCCCATGTGGGACTCGATCCCAGGATCCTGGGATCATGACCCCAGCCGAAGGCAGATGCCCAACCGACTGAGCCACCCAGGCATCCCAAAGCAGTAGTTTTTAAGAAGAGGAAGGATCCCTAGCAAGGCTGCCTGGGAAGGCCCATGTTACTACTTTCTCATGGTGGCAGGAATATATATACTAGCCTCCCCTCTGGAAGCTGCTGCCACCCAGCAATTTACCTCTCACCCCACTGTGGCCTTTGATGAGCTTGGAAGCTACCTCAGGATGCAGATTGTCCCTCCAATCATCCCTTCGCCAGTGCTCATGGCTTCTGACTCTGACCTCTCTAATCAGCATCTTTTCTGCATTTCTCTTCATACCTGCACCACTACTTTCTGGAGCCCCATATCCATTATCCTGGAATTTCTTTTTTTTTTTTAAGATTTTATTCATTTATTTGAGAGAGAATGAGATAGAGAGAGCATGAGAGGGGGGAGGGTCAGCGGGAGAAGCAGACTCCCTGCCGAGCAGGGAGCCCAATGCGGGACTCGATCCTGGGACTCCAGGATCATGACCTGAGCCGAAGGCAGTCGCTTAACCAACTGAGCCACCCAGGCGCCCTATCCTGGAATTTCTAGTCATGAACATGGGACCTTAAAGCAATGTGATCTTGCACCTCCCATCCTAAAACTCTAATTACTTTCAGTGCTACCTGCCAGAAACAGGAAATGAGATGGTTCAGTGCTCTGATTTGTCCATTTTTAACTCACTATATACTACAGTAACAAGGGAAGAACTGCTCTGAGGCAAATTTGCAACTGCACTTCCAGGTAACATCCTGTTAGGAAGGTAAATTCAGTTGTCACCCATTTTATTGATTCTTAACTCAATACACTCTAAAATGGATGGACTCAGTAGGCAGCAAGATGATAATCACTCAATTATTCAAAATGTATTTATTGAGCACCTACTATGTATCAGGTATGCCAGAAGTATACTTGCACAGATGTATTACGGAGTTCCTACCTTCTTAGAACTTGCATTCTAATGGGACTGTAGAAAATAAATAAGGGTGGGGTGGGAATAAAAGATAAGTATTGATGAGCAATATGAAGATGTGCACAATGCTATCGTAGAATCTGACTGAAGTACCTAATTTATTCTGGGTGGGTTGCTAATATACCAGTAGGACTGTAGGATTTAGCCAGGGATCTTAAAAATTAAACTCTTCATATTGTCCTCAGTCTATCTCACAAGCTGCCATATTTTATCAGACAATTACCACCAAAACCTCAAACAGAGGGATGCATATTGTTGGATCACAATCAACTAGGGTAGCAGTCTGGAAAGGACGAGAAGATGCAGCATCTCTCTGGAAAGAGGAATGAAACAGAACTCTTGCCAATGCAACAGCCAAGATTCAAAATTCAAGAAATTTTCAGAAAAAGGACAAAACAGAGCTGTTCAACCATAACAGCTTATCCCAGGCAGAGAAAGGACACAGATGGACAAGGGATTACTGCCATGTGCAGCCCAATGCCACTACCTACCAGGTCAGGGCTCAGCAGTGCTTTGAGCCGCCACGCAGGACGACACCCAAACGCCATACGCCATAGGCAGCCATATGCAAACTCCACTGAAAGGCCGGCTGGTTGTCTCTCTACTTTTTAAAACTGGCATTTAAAATCACTCTGGCAGATGGAAGAAAAGTATGTAATAAAAGTTGACATTTCATTTTATTCTGTATGTTTGTTAAGTTAATTCTGTTATCATTCACTGGGAGATCAGTACCAAATGGTAATCAGGCTGTGACAGCTCAGAGCTAATGTAAAGACTATACAGTTTGGAAGGGCCAAATTGATATTAAATGATAGGCAACAAGTAATCAGAAGCATGTCATTACCTTAAGAAGTTCCAGGGTGACATAAAAGGTAAAGACAAAGGTATTATGGGCTAAATCTATGTTAGGTCATGTATATTTTACAAAAGCATTTTCTTTGAGTTGCACATTTGAAGAAAGGAAGGAAGGGAGAGGGAGGGAGTGAAGGAGGGATGATGAATTTCCATTTTTTCATTTGGCCAGAACTCTCATATCTCTCTTTCTGTAGTAAACCAGCATTCTCTTTTCTAGTACCTTGTCTCTTTCATTCAAAAGGCAGCTTTTAAGCAGAGAACCCTTAACCAAAGTCTGTTACTTCTAACTCAGAAATATACCACTTCACACATTCAACTCAGATAATTAAGTATGAAATGATTTAAAGTTTTAAATTATATTACTTGACCCCAAAAGTTATGGTAAATGTAGTTGGTTTTACATCATTCTTAGGAGTTGTAGGAGAATTAATTTTCCCTCCATAAATGGATTTTCTTTTTTTTCTTGCTCCATTTATGTTATTCCGTCTTTCTAGTTTTTTTTTTTCTTTTCTTTTTTCCCTTTATCCAATGTGTCACTGTAGTAGATGCTGCCAGAGCCCTGCCTCTACACCCGTACCCACCACGGAGGTATGCAGTTCCTGTACATGCCAGTGGCTTTTTAAATCAAGCACTTGCATTCAAGGAAGGCTGGAAATGCCAGAGTGTTAATGCTCCCAGGAATAACACTCATCCCTGAGGGGCTTGAGTTGATGGCCTGAGACCCCAGCCTCTTTGTCTCCTGGTGGGATTATTCTGTGATGTGTTCTTTATAGCCTTTTCAAGAACCCCAGATAAATGGAGTTCCACTTGTTCACATTGGTAACCTAACCGTAGCACCATCCTCCCTTCCCTGTCCCACGTTCAACCTACCTCACTCTGCTTGTTGGAATCCCTTCCCAAATAAACTACTTATGCCCACAACCTTTCGGGGACTGCTTTTGGGAGAGCCCACACTTAGACTGTCACTGATGAAAACTACTTTATCAAGCATTTAAACAAGCACTTACTATGTGCCAGGCACTGTCCAGTGTTTGCATGTAAGAAATATATTTTATTTACCTGCTCTTGAAAGTTCTTCCCTTTAAATGCCTCACCAGAATAAGGTTGTTCCCCACACGCTGGGTGGGGGAAAATATAATGTCCTTATTTTTGCCTTGACAAATTCTTTGCTCTCTTTTACTGTTAATTTTCATATGTGTAACAAGTAAGAGCCCAGGGGGACATGAGTCTGCACACACCTGAGCCATAGCACACCCCAGCACAGACATGGCTACGCTCGTGTGGCCCACTGAAAATCCACCCAAAAAGGAAAGTTCTAGGGGAAAAAAACAAAAACAGACAAAAAAACATTGGCAATGGATATGATAGGTAATAGGTTAATAGTCTCAATATACAAAGCACATATACAAATGAAAAAAAAGTCAAATATGAGGATTTTTTTTAAAGGCAATAAATAACATGCTGGTGGCCCATAAACAGGAAGACTGTAACAATAATACCAGGTGTAGCGGGCTCTTTTTTTTTTTCCTCCAAGAATAGCTGTAATAATATCTCCCATTCGACATGTTCTTCCAACAATATGACCTTGATGTTCCTCGAACAATAGATTTCCACTGAAGTGATGTTACGTGACTTCTGAAGGTAGGCCATAAAAATGCCATGAACTTCCACCACACTTTCTCAGAATGCTCAGCCCGGGAAGCCAGCCACCATGTTGTAAGGAAGTCCCAGAAACCCACAGAGAGACCCACAGGAAGGGAAATTAAGGCCCCCAGCTGACAACTCTGGGTCAACACCTTGATTGAGTGAACCATCCTGGAAATGGATCCTTCAGGCTACAATCAAGCTGTCCTATTCTATGCTGCCTGGAGATATCCCCACAGAGCCCCACCCAAATAGCAGAGTTGTGAATAAAATAAATGATTGTTGTTGTTTTAAGCTACTATGATTTGGAGTAATTTGTTATGTAACAATCAGTAGTCATACCTAATTTGATATCTGGAAATGGGCATTGCTGTAACAAACACTTAAAGTCTATGGTATTGGCTTGAGGCTTCGGCAGGGCATAAAAGCTGGAAAGAGCTTGAGAAGATTTAGTGAGATCTTAAAAAAAGGGACCGGACAAGAGTGTTAACAGGTACATAAAGGACCTCAAAGCCCAAACATTGTTGGTGAGGGTTTAAAGAAAAATAAGAATGTTATGAATGAATAAGAATGAAGTTACTGGAAGCTACAGAAATGGGTTCCTTGTTATGTAGAGGCAGAAAACTTGGCAACACTATTGCCCACTGTAATGTGAAAAAATAGAAAATGTACCCCATTGAATATCGTGCTCTAGCTAAGGGGATTTCCAGGCAAAATATTAAAATTACCACCTGGCTTCTTCTCCTAATCTTGATAGAATATAAAAAGAACAAGTTGAGCTAAAGAAAAAAAAAAAACAACTGTTAAATATCTAAGATTCAAGACTTGCTGGGCTGGAAAATCAAACTATTTCTCATTCCCAGTCTCCCCAGATGGCAAATGATTCTCAAATTAAGTATCATGGGAAAGATCAAATCCTGGATAGGACTAAAAGCTCTATTGTTGACTTCAGAAAGTTCTAATATAGTGTCTTATAAAAAAGAAAGTTCAAACAAACAAAAGGCATTTTAACGACCTTAAGAGAATGTCTTGAGATTCTACCAAAAAATAGGGCTTGTAAGAATATAAATCGCTTGTAAGAATATAAATCGTTTTGTCATTTAGCTTCTTTTCAGGGAACCCAGGGTAGAAAAGAACCAGTCATAAAGATACTTCTACTTGTGGCTTTTGTGTACAGGAGGGAACCGCAACAAGATTTATAGAAAAGTCACCAAGATTTTTAAAAAGGATTGTTTTGGCACAAGCATTGCCATCATAGATTGAAAGGGGCAGAGACAGTACAAAATGAAAAAAAAAAAAAAATCCTTTGTACCAGCACCATTTTATAGGCAAGTACAAGCTAAGAAGATATCTCAACTGAAACCACAGGCTTTTTCTTGTGAAAAAGGAAGAACTCAAGGAACAGGACCAAGAGATTGAGAACTCCTATAGAGTAAGATTGAGCCTTACTCAAAGAACTGACAAAATGTTTCCTGCGGGATTTCAGAAGTGCTGTGAGCCAGTGAATATTGTGTGCTTTTTATATCCCCACTTTTGAACAATTGTCTTATTCCTGTACCAGAATTTTATGTTTTGGGGAGAGGGAGCTGGAAGACATCATTTGTCCCTTTTAATTCATAAGTCTTTAGATTGAACTGTACCAAGT
This sequence comes from Mirounga leonina, assembly GCF_011800145.1. Classification (NCBI taxonomy): domain Eukaryota; kingdom Metazoa; phylum Chordata; class Mammalia; order Carnivora; family Phocidae; genus Mirounga; species Mirounga leonina. The sequence goes on from NW_023270447.1 coordinate 11,907,113, forward strand.
TGCTGCACATGAGTCTGAAGCTAATTTAAATGATGAAATACTAGACTGTGAGCTGATGCTATAATGGGATTAAATTTTGGAAATTTTGAGGCAGGGGTGGACGTAATTCCCATGTGAAAACTATGTGAATTGTTATGACCAGATGGTAGACTGTGGTAGATTGTACTCTGCAAAGATGGTTATCATCGGTATCTCTTATCCCACGTGGTCTTCTAACACTATCATCCTAATGCTCCTCCCATTGAGTAGTGAGATCTATGTCCCTTCCCAGGAACAAGGGCAGACCTTTGTGATTGTCTCTACCCATCGAGTACCATGCAAGTGATGCTGTGTGACTTCCAAATCTGTGTGATACAAATCTCCCTGAAGAAAGAATGTATTAAGAGAGGTGGAATTATCATCATGGGTCATAGGAAAATGGAAGGCAGAAAATGATTTTGGCAATATTTCTCCAGCACTTTCTAAAGAAAACAGACAAGAAAGCTGACAAATACATTTCTTACTCACTGGAGAAATAGAACCTATTGTGAAGTAGCGAACGTTTGTAGGGTCTCACCATGGTTCAGTAAACCATCCATAAAACATTTACTTCCCTTTCTCTGCTTCTGTGTCTACTGAGAAACTGCCAATTGCCAATTCAACAACCCCAGACTCTGTCATTGGGGAGGAATTGACTTGGGTAGAAGGATATCCTGGTTGCTGGATATGAAAATCCCTCAGGCTCAGTTAGTGAAAAAGCCATCTGGTTTACTTACGTTTGGTTAGTATGAGTTAATATTTATTATGGCCAATGAACTGTGATTATGTCATTGATTTACTGGATCTCAAAGGTGAGAAAAACACTAGAATGTAAAAAAAAAAAAGCACTTGGGAAACCCATTTGACAAGGTTTTCTGTCTTCCCTTTCCATCTTTTCATCTGAACATTATTCAGTTTTTAGACTTCATGAAATGGATTTAGAAAATGTAGTGTTTATACAACAGGCTGAGTTGAAATGACAGGCAAGGGTAGATACAGGCCAATTAGTAGGCATTTATGATGTTAGAGACCTTAAATAGTGGTTTAAATATTTTCTCCAAAGGCTTTTGCAATAAAAATAAGCATCTAACTATGTAAATTGTATTTGTTATTTTAATACATTCATTACCAAAAACCTGTCAGATTTATCACTCCAGTCTCCTTTTGGTTGGACATTTCCTACAGTCTTTGGCAAGTGAAAATTGTCTTTGAACATCTGCTAGAAAAAGAGAATAATTAAATCCATATGGTCTGAAACCCCATGAGAAATTTTAGGATTTAGAAAATAGCACCTAGATCTAGTAAATATATACCCAATTTTTTTTCTTTATCATTTTATGATCCAACTCTTTCCTCTTTGCCTTATCTGCCCTCACTCAACTTTTATATAGACATACCTTAGAAAATCACCACTACATGTGTTCAAAAACTTCCCAAATTCAAATCCAGAATCAGGTATGCGGTAAGGATATTTGACAGAAGAAAACCACGAATTTGCATATCAGCAAATGAGAGCTATATCTCTAGCATCCACTATGCCCCACCCTGGGCTCTGTAGTCGGTAGCTACATTCACCAAGACACCACGCCGACTCCCTTCTCTGTGCCTGGGAATAGCCTGGTACCTCATAGTCTGCGTGATAAACTTCTGCAGCAGAATGGCTTAGTATGACATGTATTATTCTTTCAAAAGGAGATCATCTTAAAAATATTTTGTGGCAAGTTCCCAATTACAGGTTAATACCTGATGTTCTTTTCCTTATCTTCCAAAGTGAAACAATATGAACTTTAAGAAATATATAAAGAATTGTCATTCATATTTAAACTCTATGAAAACATCATGATTCCAGTCCCCAAATCTCCAGATGACAATGGTTCCTTTTTTTACAACCAGTGTGCCCACTATGCACTTTGAGCACATCCATAATGTTTCATTACTGTTCATTAATTCCCTTTGTGTCCTTGAGACTGAAAGTTTCTTAAAGGTAGAAGCCGTGTCTTATTCACTTCTGTTTCCCATGGCCTCCAACATACTTGACATTACTAAATATTTTATGAAGGAATGGAAATGAAGAAAAAGCAGAATAAGCGCCCAGAGACAGAGTGAAAACTACTCTATTCTATACTCTATATCCTATAAGTAGTATTGGCTTAGAATTATCTCAGCCTTAAAGGAGTATAGAAGACTTTATCAATCACCAGGATATCCCAGAGAAATGGCCATGGTGAATACTGGATGATTTCTGGGTCACTCAGAATTGTGTTCACCCTGGGTTAGTTTACAGTTTAGCTTACTGTTTATTTTCAACCTGGACTACATACTGTGCCTACTCTGAAAACCTCCCAGTGATGGGGATTTCCAATTAAATGCCTGATTTCAGATGAATTCTTAAGCTGAAAAAATGAATTCATTCATTTAATAAATAATAAGCACCTACTCTTGGGGGGGGGGCACTGAGACATAACAGAGGCTGAGACAATAAAGAGGAGTCCCAGTCCCTTCCCACTCTTAGGCGTGGCCTAGGATTGTCTGCTTAGTGAGCAGATTGGGAAAGTAAGGAAGAGCTGACATCGTCTGCTCCCTGTCCACTTAGCCCCAAGAGCCCCACTGTTGAAAACTGAGAAATCAGCTGGAAAAGGACCTGTCGGAAGGTTTGGGGTCATCATACGAGGATAAGACTCACCTATATGGCATTCAAGTTGTCAAACTGCAGGTTATTTACAGAAACCTGTTTCCTGTTATCTAAGCAACAAAAATTACCTTTCAAATAATGCAAAAAATAAATCTGTGTTTGAATGTCTTTAGAATGGATGACAAAGCATGCTATATTTTCTGATCAAATGCGCTTTTCTGGGCATTACACATAAGAAAGCAGAAAGCCTCCGTTTATCATACATCACCAGAAAAGAATGTCTCCTAATTCACACAAGCCCTTCTAAGACCAAGTTTATGTTCAGGAAACTGGAAAGAACTTAAAGGTCAGTACCTGCATTTTCCAACTTTCAGTCTGGCATGGAATTTTCTTCTGAGTGGTAAAGAACTTGCTCGTGTCCTAGTTTATGTGTTTAGAGATTAAGAAAACAGACGTATAGAAAATGAGAAAAACACCTTTTGAAAAAATTTAATATTTCAGAAAGTATCACAGTAGTCCTCAGCACACTGATGAACTCTGCCATGTGTATTTTAATGATTACTATTGCTTTTATTTCAATTTACCACACTGAGGGCTTTCAGATTTCCATCCGATGCTGGACAGTGAAGAAAACAGAGCCTTGTGTCCTCATCTATAAAGGGAATATATTTTGACACCCTTGGGGTTGGGGGTCCAGCCCCCTAAACTATTCCCCTCCCCCATGAGTTACTCTTAGAGAACTATTTAACTTTGGCCCCACCTCTTGTTTCATTTCATTCATACAGAGCATTTCACTTTCTCTGCTCCTCACTCCCACCCATCCCATTGGCTCCCAGGGATTTTAAGTTGGGGTACAAGAGCATCTAGTAATTTGCTAGAACTGCCAGAAGTAGAATTCAGGAGAGAGAGAGGGGGGGGGGGGGGCGGCTGTTAGCGAGGAGGTAGAAAAGCCATGCGAAGTAGTAGAGAGAGGCTTGTTTTACCAAGGGCTTCCCTCTTTCATTTCAGTACATCATGAGACTTAGCCATACATCCTGCCTTTCAGTTTTGTTAGACTTCCTTTCTCCTTGTAATAAATCTCCCTTTACTTCATCGACTTGAGTAAGTCAGGTCTCTTGCTACCAACCAAACCCTAATTAGGGCAGGATTAAAAATATCTGTTAAACACAGCTGTGAGACTCAAAGGGAAATAAGGCTTGTTAAAAGATAAAGCACTACTAAAATTGTTATTAAATATTTGTGTTACCAATATTATGAAAGTTTCATGCTCCTCCATCACCTCTTTTTAAAAATTGGAGTGGTGGATTTCTACTGTTCTCATTATTGTTCCCATTATAATTAGCTGGTCCTACCAAGAAAGGAAGGGTGCATATGCTTTTCCTGGTACTCTCTCTAAAAAAAAAATGTATGTGAATATCTGTAAATACAAACACACACACACACACACACATATACAAGCACATGGTTTATTTTAATCCAGATCATAGCCAGAGTACCCAGGAGGGGCCCTCTTAAGTGAGATAACATCATAAAACTAGAATTCTGAAACTACATTTAATAGGTCATTCATATGCTTCTCTCTTTTGTTAAGCAGAGCTTCACTTAGCCTGCAAAGGAAGTTTTATAGTTTCAAGAATATAAGAATCCCATAATCTCTTTTTTAAGGATCTCCAAAAATGAGGCCTTTATATTCTTCAATAAAGATTTAAGTTTCTTATATCTGATTAACATTTTTCATCCACATTTAAAACACTTTTATTTTAATGAATGCCACCAGATTATGCCTACATTTTAAGTCATTTCTAGGATAGATTGAGTAGAATCAGTCATAGCAACCATGAAAGAGTTGAAATTCAAATGTTAATGTAGGAATGTTCTTTCTCTTGTTCCCTTTTTCTGTTTCCTTTGTGTGTGGTGTGTGTGCGCATATGTGTGTTAGAGTCTTTCACCTTTCATTAAACTCTCCACATAAATCAAACACTTTATAATTCTCATTCACAAATTTTGTGTTTATCGCATTTTGTCATTGAACTGATCATTATTTCTCAAATCTGTCCACCTGTGTCAGGCCCAAGGCCAGTGCGTTCTTTCATTTTAGGTCACAAGCAGAGTTGCAAACAGGTTTGGCCTTGAAAGGGTGCCTGACACACACTCCACGACATGGGACCAAAAGATATAGTTACATAGATTTCGAAAAATAAACTTCCCTTAAACACAACCCAGCAGAAGTATCTAGAAGAAGGAGGGATGCAGATACGCAGGAGTCCTGAGCTGTAGCCACACACTTGGGACAATGAATGAACATGAACACCTTCTAAGATGTTAGGAACTTGAAGATGGGCATTTGGGACACTACCTGACACATAAAAGGTGTTCAATACATGTCGGTTGGTAAAGAGAAACATTAAATACTCTCTCATTTTTCTACACATACTAAATGTGCTCATTTTAAATTCTGACACTGCTCAGCCTAGCACTTGCTGTCTTTGGGCCTTTGATTCTGTAGACTCTAGTTTCTGCTGTCTCCAAGTGATGGTGGCTTGTTTCCTCTTGCTAAAGTTTAGGGGAATTTTACTGTGACGGTACTTTGAGGCCTCTCTGCGCAGAGAAAATTTCTGTTCACTTCTGCTAAGTGCCTGGGGCCCTGCCAACCATGACCACTTTAAAATGATTCTTTGGTATAGTATTTGGGGAGCCACACAAGAGCATTCCATACTCTGAATCCAGGCTTGTGGGTAAGTATTCCTAATGAAAACTTCTTTTTCTTTTTCAATGCACCCAGATGGCAAGTTCACTCCTGCCTTCAAGACTTTGCATCCGCTATTTCTTTTGCTCTAAATCTTCACATGTTTGGTCTTTCTTATCTTTCATGTCATAACTCCAATGTCAGCTCCTTACAGGGGCAGCTGTTTCCACCTGAGGAGTTTCACTCTTCACACCAGTCACTCCATGAATCCACAGAAGTACACAGTGTAGGTGCTCAGAACACATTTGTGTAATTGGTTAATTAAACCAAATAAAATTAAATTTCTTTCTGTGATTACATCCCTCAAAAAAGACACGAGGATTTTCACCACATGTAGAGACTATCTTAGAGATGATGAATCCACATTTACGGAAAGTGACATATGCAAAACGAACTTTGTGGAGTGCAATGCTGCTAACATTTTCACTTCATTTCCCCTTTCCTTTTATTCAGGATGGATTACCAGCATCTCGGTTACTAGATCCCTAGAATAGCTTATTTCTGATCCAACTTAAGGATAAAAGCAGAGATAGTTTATCTAAAGCCGTAACAGGCTATTATGAACTCCCTAGACATATGATAAGTTGGAATAGCTAATAATTTCATGCACATTTAAACCAATATTTCAAAAATATCTACCCAATAATTATTTACTGAAAGAGAAAAGTGCCCTTTTACGCCTCTGTCATTATATTTAAGAGAATTCAGTCATATACACTGAGTGCAATGTAATATTCTAATTTAACATGGAATATTCTTTTCTTCTGTAGATTTTCCTCATCCACTGCTTATATGCAGAAATACAGAAGTAACTTATAAGGATACCTTACAAAGTCCTGTTCAGAATATCATTGAAAGTTTTCTCTTTTTTTGTCCTCTATGTCAGCAAAAAATATTTTCACCTTCTCAGTAGTTCTTTCATGTTTTAGTTTCTTTTGTAATTCTCTTAGTCAGAAAACACCTCAGCAGGTATACTAAACAGTTTAAAGTTTAGGGGAAGTTCTCACTGGGCACGGTATCTCATGCATTTTTCAATTTCAGCTCTAACTGCTGACTCTAGGCAGCTGTCAATTGGCTGGCTGTTCTCAGAGTGGTTGTCACCTGTTGAAAACATTCTCAACAGAAATCCATCAGTGGTGGCAAGGAGGGTTTTAGTTTGTTGTAATTTTACTCCAAGATGCAGTTCAATTGGGCAGATGCTAAACCACGAAAGAAGCCAACTCCAAATGGAGTTGTGTGCAGAAACCTGAATTAAATGACACCTCGTCTTCGATGCACTCCAGTTGTTTTAGAGTCACTTTCATGCTTTCATGCCCAGGCATCTTTATGTTTGGCCCTGCTCATCAGCCCTTGCCCTCCATTCGTAAAGGGTCCACAGATGACCTTCCTAGCCCAGCAATACCCTCCTGCTTGACTTTCTCCAGAATCTAAGCAATGCACTTAGCCATTGTTGTCTCTTCTCCATCAGCAGTGGAAATACCAAAGCATCAGTGACCAATACAAGGGCACCAACTTACATCCGCATATGTAATACCTGGTTGATTTGGAGTTGGGTCTAGTGACATGGAGAAGGAGAAATAAGAATGGGCAAAGTGTCTATGCTAAAGGAAGGGAGAAAAGTGGGTATATTTATGTGAAAGTTTACAATCTATCCTCGGCGAGTTAAGTTCCAGATCCTAGAGCCAAGCTACATTGGATTATCTGATCCCCTTTCTCCTCCCCCACCCTCCCACCTTCCTTCCTCCAGCAGTCAGGCTCATTTCTTGGTACCCCACCATATGCCAAGCACTGTGCTTTATCTGTAAGCTTATTTTATTTTTATTTTTAATGTTTTTAAATATTTTATTTATTTATTTGAGCGAGAGAGAGAAAGTGAGACAGCACGAGCAGGGGGAGGGGAGAGGGAGAAGCAGGCTCCCTGCTAAGCAGGGAACCCAATGTGGGACTTGATCCCAGGACCCTGGGATCATGATCTGAGCTGAAGTCAGACACTTAGCCAACTGAGCCACCCAGGCACCCCGTGTAAGCTTATTTTAAAATATAATGCCATGAGTTAGATATTTTTATTCCCATTTTAAGGATAAGAAAATTCATGCTAAAAGAAGCTCTTTCTCAAAATATCACATCTAGTCTTCAAATCCAAGTATACTTAGCTAAAAGAATGAGACATATAAAAGAATGATGACCATACATTTTGAACCAAAAGTCCATAATCTTAGAATGACTGACATAGATTTATCATCAAAATCAAAGTTGTAAGTAAGTGGAGTATGAGTACAGAGGAAATAGGAAGATCTTCTTGTCCAAAAAAAAAAGAAAGAAAGAAAGAAAGAAAGAAAGAAAGAAAGAAAGAAAGAAAGAAAGAAAGAAAGAAAGAAAGAAATCTCTGGGGCACCTGGGTGGCTCAGTTGGTTGAGCATCAGACTCTTGATTTTGGCTCAGGTCATGATCTCAGGTCATGAGATTGAGCCCCGTGTCAGGTCCTGAGCTAGGTGCGGAGGCTGCTTGAGATTTTCTCTCTCTCTCCCTCTGCCCCTCCCCTCCCACTCTCTCTCCCTTAAAAAAAAAAAAAAGAAAAGAAAAAAGAAAAGAAAAAAGTCTCCTATGACCAGAGTTGCCCAAAATTTGTTTAGTAAACAACATTGAAAATAAAACCTAGTAAAAAGAGCATAAAATTTAAAAAAATTAAAAAACACTGGGACTAAGGAATAGTAATAGTACCAAACGTGTACTAACCATGCACTAGAGACTATGTAAGTACAGTTACATGAATTATCTCATCTGTAATCCTAGTAAAAACTATGTGATTAAATTATTATTGTTTTACTCATTTAAAGATCGTGAGAATGATTATCAGCAAGATGGCCACATAAGATGTCCTTCATGATATCCCTCCTCAACAACAACAATCTGGCATCCATCCATGGATAAAGGTCCCTTTGTGGATCTGTGGGATCCAGCACCACACACCAAGAGACCCGGTAGCATCTTGCCCCCCCCCCCCCCCCATCTAGTAATAGCCATAGAGACTTCCGTTCCAGCTGTGGATCCTGAAGTGGCCCAAGAACCACCTCCAGGCCCTTCTGGCCATGGTCTGGGAGCCCCTGGAAAACACTGTCTTAGACAGTCACCCACAGACAAAAGAACCTTTGCGGAAGTCCAGCAGAGAAGTTCCAGCACACCAGTGGGGCAACATAACCTGAGACTGGACACATTGGAGTCAAAAGGAATTGTTGGACTTTCCCAAATCACCCCTCCCCCAAGGCCACACAGTTTAGGGCCAAGAGAGTGCTTCTCTGGCCTCTGATTTCTCCTTTGAGGAAAAGTGAGAGCATGTAAGGAAACACCTGACTTCCTCTGCTGTTCAGGATACTGTCAAAGAGGCCCATTTGGCTCTTGCCTCATTCCCAGTACTTGTCATGAGCTGCATGATGGTGTAGGGGTGCGAAGCAGTGAGGGGCTGCGAGAGTGACAGCCAGGGCTTGGAATGAAAGAATCAAAGGGACGCAGATCCTACTACCATACTACAGACTCTATCGGGAGGTCCACCCACAAGCCACTGGATCACCTTTCAGATCCCCCCAACCGGCCTATCAGTTACCTCTAGAGCCCCAAATGCCTCACCCACACCCACCCACCCCACGGCAGGCTCCCTGTGTGTGCTCCCAACCAGGGCAAGAGCCAGCTGCTGCAGATAGCTTGTAAGCATGCTCAGAAAGCCCCTCTGATTCTGCAAGACTGGGAGACAACACAAGCCTAAGCGTTTAGCACCACCCTTGGAAAAGCAAGAGGGAGGCTGGCAGCATTCAGCCCGGTGCTTTGCAGGATCCAGAGAAGGCATGCAAGAGGGAGCAAGAAGCGTGGAGCAGGTATATCCATAAAAGGTTTGAGAAAGCCTCAGAATCCCTAGCAGGGCTACTAGAAGATATTTTTCTCCTGAAGGAAAATCAGTAAAGACTGGAGGAGGTGACTACTACTTCAAATGCAAAGACAGCAGTGCAAGACTTCAAGGAATGTGAAAAATCAAGGAAGCAGGACATTACTATAGGATCACAATAATTTTCCGGTGACCAACGTCAAAGACATGGAGATTTGTAATTTACTTGATAAAGAATTCAAAGTAGTTGTTTTAAGGAAGCTTAATGAGCTATAAGAAAATACAGAAAGACAATTCAATAAAGTTAGGGAAACAAAAACAAAATAAGTTTAACAGAGATAAAAACCATAAAATTGTGGTTATTGCAGCACTGTTCACAATATCCAAGGTATGGAAACCACCTAAGTGTCCATCTATGAATGAACTGATAGAAAAAGGATGCTATAGTGTGTATATATATATATACTATATGAAACATATAATATGTATATTATAAGAAACATATAATATTCCTTATATATTATATATAATATTCCATTATATGTTATATATAATATTCTATTATACATATATATGAATAATATTCCATGAAACATTGGAACATTATTCAGCCATGAGAAAGAAGGAAATCCTGTCATTTGCGTGAACATGAACAGCCCTTGAGAGTATTATGTTAAGTGAGATAAGTCAGACAGAGAAACATAACTACTGTATGATCACTTACATGTGAACTCTGAGAAAGCCTAACTCATAGAAACAGAGAGTAGAATGGTGTTTCTCAGGGGACGGGGGATGGGGAAATGGGGGAGATGCTCAAAGGATACAAACTTTCAGGTATAAGATGAGTAAGTTTGGGGGATTTAGGTACAGAATGGTGACTACAGTTAACAACACTATTATATATTTGAAAGTTGCTAAGAGAGTAGATCTTAAACGTCTCATCACTAAAAAGAGTAATCATGTGAAGTGATTGAAAGGTTACCCTATGGTGATCATTTCACAATGTTATACGTCAATTATATCTCAGTAACACTGGAAAACAGTAAAGATCATTAAAAGTGAGGTTTAACAAAGTTAAGGAAACTTCCCAAGGTCACAGAGTCACTAAGTGTCATAACCCAGGTCTGTAGGACTCTAGTCCCCATGCTTCAAGAACTGGAGCTGAACTCCTCCGAGAAGGGGGACCAACGACTATAGCTTCGGTGACCTGCGTTACTTTCTACGTGAGCTGGAGGCCAAGCTCCCCAGAAGAGGATTCCCAAGATTAAGCGAACCCTCGAGGGATCACGTAATAATACCAAAAATAAACACCATTTACGAGCAGTGTTAACACGATACCGGGCGCAAGCTAAATGCTTCATCTGGATTATTTTATGTTTGGCTTACAACAAATCTAAGGGAGAGATAATACTATTATCCTTATATTGAAGTTGGGGAAATGGAGATAATCAGTATTTTGCCAGCACTTAAATCCTAGACGCTAGGAGTCATATATTCCTAATCACTTTATACCATCTCAAGTACCTCTGTGGAGTGAGAGCTCGAATTCCTCCTTTAACAATGTTAACGCCTTGGTACCCTAGTACTTGAAGTGTTTTGCTCTTTCATCTGAACCAGTCTGGGGTGAAGTTGAGTGGAGTGAATGAAGTAGCCTCCAGCTCCTCCTAGTGGCTTGAGTGCCCACTAACATTTTCTGAAGGGTTTAAGTAGTATGCATCAAGGCAAACAAGGAAACACCAGCTTGTAGGTTTGTCTAAAGGCCTGGTAGGCACAAAACACCTGCAATCAAACCCATCCCGAGCCTGTGAGGCCTCCTTAAATGTCTGACATCTGGTAAACACCAGGGGACTTTAGCAAAAGGGGAAGAGCACCACGCAGATTAAAATGATAAAATTACCCCCAAATTAGTTCGGCAGATGTAGAGCAGAGACACCAGGAGTTTTGTTTTTCAGTTTCTTCCTTGCATTCCACAACAATAAATATCAATGCTTGTTATCCCAGCTAATTACACAGTTCTCCAGCACCAAGGAAACTCCATTTTCCTTTCAGTTCTGACACACAGCATTTAGAAGCATCTCCTTTAATGACCTGCTTCTTCCTCTTCTAAGAACAGAGGGCTACAGCCATCCAGCTAGTAATTCAAAACAAAAAGTTATTCCATGCTCCAACCCGTATTCATTTTAGGGTTAATTTTTAAGGCATACCCTAATTACAGGAATTTACAGTCTTTAAAAAGTGGCTATTTTCAGACCTGTTTACAAGACCACAATCTGAAGCATCAGTCAAAAACAGCTTGAACTGATTGCATCCTTCTCTGGAACAGAACATCTAGCAGGAGAACATCCATTTGTAGCTGGTCCATCTGCCCTGTAATTGAGGTTGCATTGCAGCCCTGCTCCAAACTTATTTCTGCAGGAAAACAGCTGAGATCCCTTAGATAAGATGTCAGAATATGTGCTACTGGAATTGCATCCACTTTGTTGGTTAACATTATCAGAGCCAATTTAGTGCTGAATTTAAATCACCAGAAATGTTGGTGATACGGCAACATATATCCACAGTAGCTTTTGTAAAGTCAGTCATCACTGCCTTGCTCTCCCCGGAGCCACTTGAAAATCCTCTTCATAAGACCCACTCAAAACTCAGTGAAGGAAACATATTGCTGTTGAATGAAAAAAAAAAAATGACTCATGTACATCGACTCTGCATTGTGCACTTAAAAGCTATAAAAACCAACCTTTCCAAATCACAAGTCACTTTTAACCATTAGCTCATTCTCGTGCCATTATTCACACAGACAGATGATGTAAGATGCATTTTAAAAACAAGAAATGACGTTTAGGGCTCAAGCAGCTCAAGGATGAGAACAGGGAGGCCCAAAGGACTCAATGTCTCCTCTTAGATTGAAGTGAGAAACTCTTAAAATGAGAACATTAATATCAGGGGCAAATCTTGGAAACAATTTCTTTTTTTCGTTAAGACGAGTTTTATGAAAACAAGCAGCAGGTGTTTTCAGAGGCTGGTATATTTATATTATGTAAACCATATATTGTTAATATATCTTTATGTGTTCTTTTCTCCAAAAATATAATCATTAAACAGTCTCAAAGAACTCCTCAATGTAAAAATAGAGGATATAATATCAGACTGACAAAATTTGCTAACAACCCACTATGTGCAAAGCACTGTTTTGCTCTGAGGTACATAATGATATAAAAAATTTGGTACCAATCGCCTGCCCCCTCCCTGTCTGTCTACTTCTAGAAAATTCTCTCCCTTAAAATTTGATACCTCTTCTCTCTCCTGGATGACAGCCTTACATTATCCCTTACGGCTTTGAGATTAAGAGTCAATTTTTGAGGCAACACAATGCTTCCAAGGGAGAAGTAGGTAAAAAAGTTGTAACACTCGGGAGCATGTTGTGCACTCGGGAGTGTGTGTGAACACACACACACACACACCAGATTTTATGAAATCACTCCAAAAACCCTTAGAATATTCAGATAAATTGGCTTTTCCATTTAGCTCCCTCTCTTGAAAAATATTTTAAGAACCTAACCCCATGCAAATGCTCTTTGTTTTCTCCCAAATGCAGAACCTGTGAATGAGCATGATTTCAAGTCAATAGAAACATACATAATTTATAAGGGGATTTTTAAAAAATCATGCATTTCCAAACACAGTCGTTAAGGTTACAGAAAGTAATAAAAATGCAGAGAGCATCTTGCAGTAGAGACAGGCATTGGGAACACCCTACTGGCTCAGCCAGAGGAAAACGACCCCACTGGTTCACTTAGCAACAGCTGTGGGATCCAGATTACAAATTCCTCCCAAGGCAGTATGAATATGAGCTTTGAAATATTCATCTCTCCTCCCAATACAAATTTGCTGATGCATTGCTGTCTCAATATTTCTATAAACTAAAACACCCCACCCTCAGAGCAGAGCAAGTTGAATCCTAAATTTTTAGGAAATAAAATGTACGATGCTTAAGAAGGCACATATGAAAAGATTTTCCTTTGGAATCTCAAAATCAGTTGGCAGTGGGTAGCAAGACTGAACACAGAGATAAAAATCAAAGATTCTATCACTATTTTAGGTTTTGAATCCAAAACATAAACATATTTGTGGTTGGATTAATAGTTTCCTTTTGGGAGCCATCTCCAGTGAAATGCAGGCACAATATTACATAAGTTAGAAGAATATCTTGTGTGTTGATTTATAAACATCACTACAGAATTGGACCAAAAATCATCCAGACTAAACTGTATGAAATCCAAATTCACAGTAACTGAGAAGTGTCTAATGTAGCCGGAAGGTAAAATTCTGAACACCTAGCCTTAATTGAAACTGTGATAAAAGTTGAAGAAATAGTGGGCCATCCAGATTTTTATTCTAATTTTGGTTCAACAAGTATTGGATATATTCTGTGTTCCTGACAGTACATCAAGTGCCAGAAATACAAAGATGAAAGACACACGTCCTCTCCACAGGAAGCACACAGTCTAATGGGAGACATACATACAGTAGAGTCTATTGTGATTCTTCACGAAACAAATCTGCATACGGTAAGGACTCCTAGGCTGTAGGTAAAGGAATTTCACCTGTTACTGCATTAGCCACATTTTTAGAACCATAGGCTAATAATCAACTTAGCCATTATTTTTGCATTTAATAAGTCCCACCATTTTATTGACAATGTCCTTTAACATGAACTATTTCATTTACTCCTCACAACAATTCTTCTATCAAATAAGCAGGTAATGAAAAAAGAGAAACATCCATATACCTCAGATTGAAGTCATGTTTAAGAGCTTCAAAGTCCATCTGTTGGTACTGAACATACATGGTGTTATAATAAGAAGGATTCCAAACTCATGTTGAGGCCTAATGGGAAAGAAAGCCGCAACTGATTGAAAATGTCTGTGAGGGCACTCAGGACAGGAAGTAGCAGCACAAGTCTTATATTTGCTAATCTTTTCTGCCCTTTTCTCAGCTGCTTTAAAAAACTACAATGAGATATCACCTCACACCGGTCAGAGAGGCTAGGATCAAAAAGACAAGAAATAACAAGTGTCGGTGAGGATGTGGAGAAAAAGGGATCCTCGTGCATTGTTGGAGAGAATGCAAGTGTAGAGTTTCCTCAAAAAATTAAAACTAGAAATATCATGTGTTCCATGAATTCCACTACTGGGTCTTTACCCAAAGAAAATGAAAACACTAATCTGAAAAGATATATGCACCACTATGTTAATTGCAGCTTATTTATAATAGCTAAGATACAGAAGCAACCCAAGTGTCCATTGACAGGTGAATGGATGAAAGAGATGTGATACGTATACACACAATGGGATATTACTCAGCCATAAAAATAATGAGATCTTGCCACGTGAGACAATATAGATGGACCTAGAGGATATTATGCTAAGTTAAATAAGTCTAAGAAAAGACAAATACCATATGATTTCATTTATATGTGAAATCTGAAAAACAAAACAAATGAATCAACAAAAAGCAAAATCAGACCCATACATGCAGAGAACAAACTGATGGTTGTCAGAGGGAAGAGGGTAGGGGATACACAAAATGGGTGAAGGGGAATGGGAGATACAAGCTTCCAGGTATGAATGAAAAAGTCACAAGGATGAAAGGCACAGCATAGGGAATATAGTCAATGATACAGTGTTGCATGGTGACAGATGGTAGCTACACTTGTGGTGAGCATAGGATAACATATAGACTTGTTGAATCACTGTGTTGTATACCTGAAACTAATGTAACATTGCGTATCAATATACTAAAAAAAAAAAAAGACATATTATTAATGGCCCTTTACTATGTAGCTTGCAGCAACATTCTGAACACTGAATATTAAGTGGTCTTATGTCTCTCCCGCCCAGATTATTCTGAGCCTTTACTCCAGTACAGAATAAATTCCAGGATTTTTTTCCTTAGCTCCATCCTGACCACAGTGTTAGCCATTGAAAGTGAATGATCCATGTTTTAAACATTTTAAAATATTTCACAGTAGTGAACCAAAGAGTGCTCAATTTAAGTTTTAATTGTCTTTTCATTGATATTAATATAACTTTGTTACCCATAATGTGTTTGTTCAGCCAGGGTTTTAATTTGCCTCTGGCTACTCTTTTACTCTCAACTTTGATCTTCTGCTAAGTGGTTCCTACTTCCTTACCCATCAACACTAATGATTTCTCAAATATTTCCAACAACACATTTTCCCGTTAAATTTTTTTTTATAAAATCTCAACTTTGTGGAAGAAAATTTCAAATGCATTTTAAAAATAAAAAATACTGGCACTATTTTTATTTTATGACATTCTCATATATATACAGAGAGTGAGAAAGAGAGAGTGAGGGAGGGAGAGAGAGATGAGGAGGGAGGTTTTCTTTGCATACTAACATTAACAAACTCAAATTGTCAATTTGGTTTCATCTCAGAAACCATCATTAAAATCAGAGAGGTAGACATTTAGACATTTCGACCCAAGCCATACCAAGAGGTGGTTAATAGCACATGAATGTCTGGTTCAGGTTAAACTGATTGCTGTGGAGGACCGCTGAGAAAACACGCAAACCCAGAGCACGAAAGAAGTCCTGTGGCAGAACACATACAACACAAACAAATTAAGTTTCAGGGGAGTCGAAAGTTATATGTGGATTTTTGACCGTGCAGGGTTGGCACCCCTAACCTCTGTGTTGTTCAAGGCTCAAGTGTAATTCCATCCCAGAGACACTTCTCCAAGAAAACAGTTTTATGTAAAAGGTGAATGCTATAATATTATTTACATAGTAAGCCATTTAAAACTATGTAAATGTCTAACAACAGATGGGTGATAAACTATCATAAATCTAAATGATGGAATTTATGATAGCCATTGAAATGAATGTTTAGTACAAAATGTCTTTTTTAATATCAAGTGGAAAAAAAACAGGATACATGATTTTATATAGTATTATAACATGTAAGTAGGATTTTTCATTAAACAATGCAGGTACATTATGCCAAATATTAATAGTAGTTATAACTATATGCATACATAAATGTTCATTTTTTGGTATTTTCTAAATTTTTTTTCTAAGAAAGATGCATTGCTTTTTTAATGAGAAAAATAATTTTCCACAAAACGTTTTTTAATTTAAATATTTTATTTATTTATTTATTTATTTATTTATTTATTTATTTATTTATTT